>NC_089782.1:51342460-51432460 GCF_040412425.1 Macrobrachium rosenbergii | reverse complement strand
CATGGTCATCCTTACTCCCTGACCCTTCTGTCTTCACTGTGACCCTAGTTGCTTGCAACATACTGCTTAGGTTTTTCAAGGCTTTTGTGATGCTTTTCGCTTTTGACTTCTCTCCTCCTCTTATGTTAAATATGCGCATATTTCTCACCCCGTCGGCTACTTAACGTACCTGGCTCAATAAGAAAAAACATATTCATGTTCCTTTAGGGGAGGAAGAACCGCGAACTTTCTGAGTGAATAACCTGGACCTTGAGCTGTTTTGGGTCCTCGAGTGCAAAGTATATTTTTGTTGATATCCTTAGCATCTGTACTACAAGTGTTTCTTAGTTTCAGACTTCCAGTGCAAAGAATTCCATTTTGTAAAATAAAAGACAGCAAAATAAGAGCGGAGTTAATTGATTGGAGATATAAAATGCATGAACAATTACCTGCTAAAAAGAAATTCTAGCAAAACATATATATATAATAGCAAATGAGAGGAAAGATGACTTAGTGTACCATCAGACTAAACTTTAGATGGAAGGTCACCGTAGGCTACACAAGCTGTGGCACAGCCGAAGCGATGGGAACTCGGGTGATTGTTGGTCTCTCTCCGGAGTAATTTCACAAAATTTCAGTCATAAGATAACCTACCTGATACAGAGTGCCTCGCACCCCTGTCATCTGTGTAGACTTTCTTTTTCTACCAGATTTATATGTAAGTGTAATAACCACAATACCTTCTTACTTCTCTACTTCCTCACATCTTTCGTCGAAGTAGTGCAAATTTTGATTTATAGAATGTTTGGCTTAATGATAAATAAGTTTCTCATTCAGTCACCAACATTATATGATACGGCAAATGTAATTGAATGGTGTCTGTATATATATATATATATTGTTACGTGTGAGGGCTTGGTTGATCATGTATTATTCAATTTACGTAATTTTTCCGGCCCTGCAAACCAAGATTACACGTAACCTGTCACTTGAAGCCAAAAGTTAACCTCAAAGACAGACGTTAATTAGCCAAAGGTCGCCAGTTAAGGGTTATTAACCTTAACAAAGAATATTTGAGATGAATTTGATTGTAAACGCAACGGTTCTTCCAAACATTCGGACGCGAGGCATACTAAACATCGAGATTTAACCTGATTTTGCTTACCCTAAATCCTAGGTATTTTACTGGAATAACGGGGTTGAAGCTAACAACATAATAATTTGGCTTAATCTAGACTTTGTAAACACATATACCTAAGTGGTGGCTGAAGGAAGAAAACAAAGAAAAAATGTGAAATACAGAAAAGTACTAGTCAATCGACGAAGCTTCAACAAGAATCGGACTTACCGTGAATGTCGAAGTCGCTGCGCAAACGAGGACCTCAGGAGTCGTATTCTGGCAGTCTTCCCAATTCACTAATTAAGATAGACGTAGGAGAGAAAGTAATAAAGAATAAAGAATATCATTCGACACGCACGCAGCGTCACCCTCGTTTAGTGACCGCTGGAATCTCTCTGACTGACCCGACCCGCCGTTCCCGCCAGAGGAGGGCTTATGCCGCCCGGGCAATCCGACCTTGACAAAGGCATCGTCGAATGCATAGAATAAAGCTTAAGGGCCACCATAACTAGGGTCATTGAGCGTAAACCCTCTCTGAGGCTTAGGTCCCTAATGCCCTAGCATATTTTGTTTACAAACTTTCCAGCCTATGGGGTTAAATGCCTAAATGCTACCTATTCCTTTCTCCAACGGATGTTAAAGTTTGAACTGAAGACGCTCTAGCGTGGGACAAAGCAATTTCCCTGTCTCAGTCAGGCTGATATTTCTATCCCTAAATGTTCGAGGGCGAACAGCGTAAATATTTATAAAAGCTCCCCCTTTAAGAGGGCCTTCACTCCCTTTTCGGGCGTGAAGGTCTATACTAAACAAGCTGTTCGCCTCTCTCGTAGGTTACTCTCCTTCCCCTGAGCAGATTAGTCCTGGTTAGCCTACCTAGCTACAGAACTACCTAACCCTAGATAGGATATGAGCTATAATCACTACTTAACCTAATTCTAATAGTACTAGAAGGTGCTCACGGTTATTATAGGCTACCTCCTACAATCATGATGTGTTTTAGACCTAGCCTAGTGGTACATTCTATCATATTCCCTAGCCTAACCTATCCTAACCCGACCGTAGCACCAACATAAGAGTTAATATTCTAACTAAATTACAACATGGTTTATGTTTAATACAATTAATAATTACTAGTTAATTCATGAGGGTTGCCTCATATGATAAATGGGTGCCTCACTGAGGTCTTAGGCCATGCGTGTCACGAGCATCGTGGCTCGTTTCACAATAGTTAAGATTACTGAAATTAGTTAGGCTACTTACATGATTACTGCGGCTCGGTGGTAAGTAGAAAGAACAAGGCTACTAAATTGATGTACTGTACTTCAAGGTGGCCTAGGCTAGGTACAAATAGAAGGAAGAGATCACACTGGCTACCTTCTCTGGGCAAGGGGCCAGGATCACTCTTAGATGTTAGGGCACTAGTGCCAGGATGAGCTTATAGCTTCGCAACTACTGGGCTCTCTTCCGCCCCTTCTTCTTCTTCTTCGGTTTCCTCCAAGGCCTATCAGTAGCTGGCCTAGCAGGTGATGAGAGCACCGACTCCGGGACAGGCCAGAAGGGCTAGCGGGCGCGAAGTCAGGGGGCAACTGCAAAAGCTGCGGGAGGACTCCCTACTCCGGCTGCTGCGACAACCGGAGCGAGAGCGATCTCGACTTCTGTCCCGAGGATGCCAGTTCCTGGTCTTCCAAGGGAGGGGTACCATTTCGATCCTCCAGGGTTCATCCCCTGAGTCAAATTTTGCAAAGAAGAATCTTGCAAAGAAGAAGTTTCGGGTGCTGGAGGCTCTCCAGTCGCGATGATCAACTGCATGGGGAATCCTAAATCTCCCGGAGGAGGATTCGCCTCATGATTTAGACCCGGCATAGGGCCTTTTCCATTGGTAGCTCAACGTCCGTGGCGGACGGAGTCTGGCACTGCTCAGTGCTCGCAAGTGGCACTGGCAGCAGTTGAGGTCAGGCATGCCTGATGAGTGGTCCGGAGGTGCAATACCTCTCGGACGACTTTGGGTTTGGCTGCGGCAGAGATTCCTGCCCCAGCAGGAGATCGTAGCCTCTCCTAGAGTTTTGTTCGGGGCGTCCGCTGGGCGTTGCTTGCTTGGGCAGCCCTCCCAATTTGTGGAGTGGTCTGCCCGCTTGCACGTCCTGCAGCGGTACTGCTCCTCCTGAATCTCTCTTCGCGGAGGGGAGGACTCTTGGTGGGCCAGCCCTTCGCGATTGGAGAGGGCTAGGCCTGAAATAGGTTTGGTGGCGCCCCTTCCGCGGACCACTTTGGTGGGCGGAAGGTGGAGGTTTGTCATTTTTGAGAGTTTTAGATGGGGCCTCCGTGGAGGAGGTAACGTGGCTGCGGAGTGGCGTTGGTGACGGGCTTCCGCAGAGAAGATCCCGACCCAACAAGAAGGCCACTCCGGGCCGAATTTCCACCTACCACGCCGAGGCGGTGGGGTATCGTGCCCCAAGGTGTCATAACCTGGAGTTGGACAGTAGGAACGGTGATGGTGTGGCCCTCTATCCACTTCATTTCCCACCGCGTTTCTTCGTCAACCATGGCACCGGCTGGCACTTGGGCCCTAGTGATCAGGCTAATGTCTGCCGCAGTGTCTACTGTGACCGGAAGGGTCACGGGCAGGCTAGTGCTCTGAAGAGGGGCCACCGAGATGAACTGGGTTTCCAGTCTCTCGGGGTAAAGGATCCGGTGCGGACCAGCAGCAGAAAATGAAGTGCTGATTAGGTTGACAAATTTGGTGGCGGGGACATGATGTGGACAGGCCGGAGATCCAGCATTGTAGTGGCTAGCAGCCCCACAGGATTTGCACGGGCCTTTTGGATGGGCTCGGTGGCCTGCAGTAACTGTTGGAGGAGAGGGCTGAGCGGATGAATCGGGAGCGGAGTTCTGGCTGGTAGGGTTAGGCTGCTTATTAGTGCCGAGTTTGTATCGGCACTCAGCTTCAGCGTGGCCCCCCTTCTTGCAATAGTTGCACAGGGTCTTGCTAGGCAGTCCATTCTTCGGGCGAGTGGAGTTCGAGAGGTAGGCCGGAGGGATGATTCGCTTCTGAGAGGTGCTATGCGACTGATTGAAGGTTTCCCACGAATCAGCCATGCGACAAGCTTCCATAAGTGTGGAGGGCTGTTTATCGTTAAGATATACCGCAAGGGGCCCTGGCACACATTGGAAAAGGTCTTCTAGCATGGTCCGATTGAAGAGATCCTCAAACGTCGTGCAGGCCAAGGAGTCGAACCAGCGCACCGGACTGGGTTTTGTGACATGCCCATTCCGTCCAAGACCAGCCGACTTCCTTGGCAAGACCTCGGAACCGTTGTCTCCATTTTTCTGGGGTTATCTCGTGTAGGCCTTTGTAATGACTCTACGAACTTCTGCCATGTTGCCTCTCTGGCTCTTCTCCAGTGAACAAAGCGCTGCCTTGGCTTTTCCCTCCATATGCTTGGCTAGTATTAAGGCTCTCTCCGTCTCCGTGGTGCAGTAGTTATCGAAAAGAGCCTCGATCTCCTCCAGCCATGCTTCTGGCTCGTCCTCAGTCCACTTGGGGACTAGGGAATTGATGCTCGAAATTGGAGCGTTTGATGCAGCAGGTGTAGGACTGGAGGCTTGATGGCTAGCCATAGCTTCGGCATTCTCCATTTTCGCTCTCTCAAGCTCGAGCTCCTTCTCCTTTAGGGCTAACTCAGTTTCCTTGCAGGCTAACTCATGCTGTCTCCTTCTTTCTTCTCTTTCCTCTTCATATTGCCTTTGCTCGGCTTCATACACCCTTCGTTCTTCTTCATACTTCCTCTGCTCGGCTTCATACTTCCTCTGCTCGAGTCTTTCTTCCTTCTCCCGCTTGGCCAAGTCGTCCACTTGCTCCTTAACCCAGGTGGTAAGTTCCGAGCCGGTGAGACCTGCCGCTGTCCCCAGCCCCAGGAAAGTTTTATAATGCTCTGCTGCCATGGTTCTGGTGGGGAAGGGCGTCTAACCGGTCGACGGGCGTACTTGGGCAGCGAGGAAGTGTCTCTTCAATGACGTGGCACCCTTTCAAAAGGTGGCACTGTAGTTTGGGTGTGCCGTGTACAGGTCACACTGGTGGCACTCAGTATCCCTAGGCACTGGTGCAGGTTAGGTTCCAGAAGAACCTTCTCTTCTGTGTTCCCTTTTGGTTTTGTTTTTTATTTATTTTTCTGGATTCTTGCTTGGTGGCACTTATGGTGCCAATGTGTTCCTAGGGACCCTCTACTGGAGTCCAACTAGGCTATATGGGAGGAAAGGCACTCTACACCCCCTGCAGAGTGCAACAATCGAATGAGAGAGAAAGGGAAGGTAAAAGAGAGAGAGAGAGAGAGAGATAGAGAAGTAAGCTATTCCAGTGATGAGTGCTGCAAATTATTGGCACTGTGGAATAAAGTGAATTTGGTTTTTTTTTTTTTTTTTTTTTTTTTCTTAAAGATCCTCGTGAGTGGCTGGTCCCAGTACCGGCCCCAGTGCTGGCCCCTTCTTTTTTTCAGAGGGTGAAAACTACTGTTTGCTTCGGTCTGGATAGCAGGCCTCACTCGTGACCGACAGTTTATCACTGTATTGTAATTACTCTTAACTTGTCCTCATCTATTGTGGGACAGAGGTGTTTCTTTTATTTGGTTAAAGTATTCGAATTAATTAGCCTAGTGTGAAGAGGGTCCGTTCTTTCTTTGAAGACTTGGTCACGTACACTTAGGTTAGGAATGCTTACTTGAATGAGAGAGAGAGAGATTTTCAGAGAGAGAGAGAGAACATGTAAACAAAGATTTTATACATGCACAATGGCATGGATCTTAATAAAATGATATAGATGCGTCGTCTTGGCTTCCTTAGGATTATTACTTTATTATCTTAATTTTCCGGGAGCCGACGTCACAAAAGTTTATCGTAAAAATTTTAAATTTTCTTTATATGATTTTTATAGCAGGTATTCGTAGGAACTTGTTATTACTCCTAACTAAGGCCTATCTTTCCCTGCCTAAATTATCTTTTGTTTTTTTTTTTTTTTTTTTTTTTGTCTACCGAAGTCTGTCTAACTTCTACTACGCCGAGAAAGTAGTTCCAAAAGGGCTGGGAGCAGAGTGGTCACAACAGAGAATGACAATAACAAGGTCTTAAGATGGCGGAAAATCCCGTTAGGCCTAAATTTCAAAACAACCTCGCGGCGCGAAGGAAACCAAAATGGCCGTTCTCTCACAAACAGTTCGAACAATTTCAAAACAATCATAACGCGGCGGAGGAATCCAAGATGGCGGGTATTTTCTTTTAGCACCAAATTCAAAAACAACGCACGAAACAAATGCAGGTATCCAGATTTTACTTTAAATATACCAATCATGCATAGCGTTTTACGTTACGGATGGAAAACTAAATTACCAAACAACTTTGTCTTTTGTTATCGTTCTCTCACCCGGACATTAAACAAAGAATGAAAAGAGAAATGCTAGCTTGCCTGCGTAAATTTACGTTGTTGAACGGTACCTTTATTGTAAAATTACTATTTCAGTTCGTTTGCTACTTCACTGACACGGTTTTGAATGATTCCGCTATATGCAAACAATAACGATCGGAATTGCCGACGCGATTTCTAAATTACTTTGTGTATATGAACTGGGCTCCGCGATTCGGCCTTTGAATTCGTTACTTGAACGACTTGACTCACGATCCGAACACGATAATGTCCTTGTCTTAGACGTTATAAATTATGACGCTCTGCTCTCGACGCACCCTTTTTTACCTACAGCTAATTCTCGCTACACTTGTTATTATAACTATTCTCTTTACTGCTTATTATTATGCCTCGTTCCTTGTTTGGAAGAATGAAATGGAGTTCGATATCTGACTTTTATTTTATTTTTTTTTTTTTGGAATTAATGTAATTTTAATTTCCTTTTCTCCAGATTCTTTCTCTAAAATGTACTTTAGATTCTATGCAAGGTCGCCAATGTTACGTGTGAGAGTCTTGGTTGATCATGTATTATTCAATTTATGTAATTTTTCCGGCCCTGCAAACCAAGATTACACGTAACCTGTCACTTGAAGCCAAAAGTTAACCTCAAAGACAGACGTTAATTAGCCAAAGGTCGCCAGTTAAGGGTTATTAACCTTAACAAAGAATATTTGAGATGAATTTGATTGTAAACGCAACGGTTCTTCCAAACATTCGGACGCGAGGCATACTAAACATCGAGATTTAACCTGATTTTGCTTACCCTAAATCCTAGGTATTTTACTGGAATAATGGGGTTGAAGCTAACAACATAATAATTTGGCTTAATCTAGACTTTGTAAACACATATACCCTAAGTGGTGGCTGAAGGAAGAAAACAAAGAAAAAATGTGAAATACAGAAAAGTACTAGTCAATCGACGAAGCTTCAACAAGAATCGGACTTACCGTGAATGTCGAGTCGCTGCGCAAACGAGGGACCTCAGGAGTCGTATTCTGGCAGTCTTCCCAATTCACTAATTAAGATAGACGTAGGAGAGAAAGTAATAAAGAATAAAGAATATCGTTCGGACACGCACGCAGCGTCACCCTCGTTTAGTGACCGCTGGAATCTCTCTGACTGACCCGACCTCGCTTCGTTCCCGCCAGAGGAGGGCTTATGCCGCCCCGGGCAATCCGACCTTGACAAAGGCATCGTCGAATGCATAGAATAAAGCTTAAGGGCCACCATAACTAGGGGTCATTGAGCGTAAACCCTCTCTGAGGCTTAGGTCCCTAATGCCCTAGCATATTTTGTTTACAAACTTTCCAGCCTATGGGGTTAAATGCCTAAATGCTACCTATTCCTTTCTCCAACGGATGTTAAAGTTTGAACTGAAGACGCTTCTAGCGTGGGACAAAGCAATTTCCCTGTCTCAGTCAGGCTGATATTTCTATCCCTAAATGTTCGAGGGCGAACAGCGTAAATATTTATAAAAATATATATATATATATATATATATATATATATATATATATATATATATATATATATATATATATATATATATATACATACATATATATATATATATATATATATATATATATATATATATATATATATATTTATATGTGTGTGTGTATCATAAGACCGATTCTCAGACAAGGGTGGCCCCAAAGAAAAAACATCATTCACTACCACATTCAGATTTTGTTAGCTGAATTGTGTATTTTTGTATGAACCCCTTGTACAAAAACCTTCCACAACATTAGCTACTTCTTACGTCTACACTAATGCCTCATCAGCAATGTGCCAAACCCTCCTGTATAAAGTGTGCTTTTACCTCTCTATCTTGCGCGCACTCTCGCTCTTCCTTAATAATTAAAGGCCCAACAGCCAAACCCATTGTCCTCCATCCTTTCTGCATGAACAAGCTATCTCCAAACATTCTGATCCATTCTTTCTCGTATAACAACATTTTTGCAACTTCCTCTGTGTTATTCGCACATACCTCACCATCTCGGTTCTACTTATGCAACATGTTATGTAAGCAGTTCATATTTACTCTCAAAGCAGTATAATCTGCAGGCGTGAACCACTCCACACTCCATTCACTACTCATTTCATATCCTACAAATTTGCACCTGTTGCATCACTCGACTCATGGTACGAACAGAAATGGTTAACATAACTCACCAATGTCTCAGAGCAACTTTTACACCAAACAAGCCACTCTCCCATGAACATGTAACACACACTTCACTCCAGCAAAAATAAATTGTAATTCTCCTCAACGTCTGATTTTCTGTACCGTATATTCTCAGCATTCTCCAAATTGCCTCTCTATTGATTCACACGCTTTTCCTAGGTCCATGTATACTACATACAGCTTTTCTCTGTACTTTCAAACTTCTCACATAATTTATCATAACAAACATTTGTTCCACGCACCTTCTTCCTTATCTAAACCAAAACTGCTATTCCCACAGCATTCCATCTGTCATCTGTCTAACTTTCTTATTCAAAATCTTACCAAATGTTTCTATGTGTATGTATGTGTAAATGGTAATATGTGACAATGTAGTTTTCGAGGCGCTCAGCACATTCCAGCACTGAGGGGTGGGTAGAGCTCTCGGATAGTACGCTGTTGGCCCAGCGTTCGACTTTTCGACCGGCCAGTGAAGAATTAGAGGAATTTATTTCTGGTGATAGAAATTCATTTCTCGTCATAATGTGCTTCGGATTCCACAATAAGCTGTAGGTCCCGTTGCTAGGTAACCAGTGGGTTCTTAGCCACGTAAAATAAATCTGATCCTTCGGGCCAGCCCTAGGAGAGCTGTTAATCAGCTTAACGTTTTCCAGCACAAAGGTTAATGCTTGATGATCAGCGGAATTCAACATGGAGTGCTCGAACAAAAATCAACTTGGATACAGCCCTCGGAACAGAAGTGCCCATCAGCATTTTGTCTCGAATGCTCTAGAAGCTCGGTCTGGCCTGAACTCGTATATGGGTGTTCCGTGAGGAAGGCATTCGTACGTTTGTGTGCAATGTAAAGCGGCTTGTAGAATAAGTGTTGGGAACTTTTGTGAAAAGCCATACATCCAATTTGGAGGAGCTGAGTGAGGAGGATTCTCTGGGACCAAATTCCTTGCTGGAAGGGTGAATGTTGAAAACAAACAATAACTTCACATTTTAGTGGCCTGTCATTTTGTTACCATTTCTCATCGTTTATATTATGGTGTTCTGGAGTGTCACAGACAGTCTAATAAGAGATGGCTTCCCTACAGATATATCATGCAAGTGCTCATGGAAGCCATGGATAACCGTAGTTAGCCATGCAAAGTCATGCACAGGGACATGGCCACTTAAGTGAACTGGTGACATAGAGACATGAAAAGTTAGAATGGAGAACACTTAGTGACTGGATGGGGGATGGGAATTAATCCCACACTTTATTTTTCATTTTATGACTGATTAATGGATTTGAGAAGTGGTTCAGTAATTTTCTATTATCATATCACACTTTTAACCTGTCATATGTTAGATTTGCAGAATAAATTATTTTTGTAAACCAGGTTTGATTTACACACATTAAATGTAGCGCATTTAGTCTCATGATGGGAAGAGGCGGGGGCGGGTAGAGAGAGAGAGAGAGAGAGAGAGATAGGTGCATCACTCGCCCATGACTACCAACACTTCAAGGTAAGTGTTAACAATCTGTTTTCCTTATAACACATACATCTTCCCTAGTATGCTAAGTAATGTTTTGCCCTTATAATTCTAAATGTTGCCTCTGTCACTTCCACCTTTACACATAGAACAAATTCTCTCATTCATTCCTTCAGAGCCCTTACTTCTTCCAGACATGCTGGTCTGCTGGTATAGTGGTTAGTGTCGTGGCATGCCGCTCAGATGTTGCGGATTCGTGTCTCCCCCAGGGCTAAGAAAATTCTCTGGCTCTGTATTATGATCAGTTACTTCTGCAGTGTGGGGTCTGGTGGGAGGTTGCAACCAAAATTCTTTGAGAGCTTGAATTTCAAGTCAGTGGCCCCTGTGTGCTTGTTCCATGTGAATAGGCTTTGTCTACTGAAGTAATAATAATAATAATAATAATAATAATAATAATAATAATAATAATAATAATAATAATAATAATAATAATTCTTGGCAAAACCTGGTCAGCCACTCAGTCATACTTTCACCACTGTAAAGCAGCATTTTCTTTGTAATCTTTCAACTCCAGGTATTTCTTTATTCTTCAGCCTCTCAGATGCCCTCTTCATCTCCTCAGCAATTTCCTACACAACAGATGTCGACCTTACGCTGAGTTTTTCACCTCTACCTTGCTTTCCTCTTCAAATTCATCACACCATCAACCAAGGACTGCAGTCACTTCAGATAATGCTCTTCATTTGCGTATTTTACTCTAAGATTCATAAGTTTAATACTACCGATTGAGAATTTACTTCCTTTAGAACAATTTTGTTTTTCTCCTTAAAGTTCTTGTTAACTTACTTCCCTCTATGTATTACTTGCTTTTCTTTTCTCTCTCACTTTAATTTTGTATACATTATATATACTGTATATATATGTGTGTGTACAGTATGTATGTATATATATATATATATATATATATATATATATATATGTATATATATATATATATATATATATATATATATATATATATATATATATATATATATATATATATATATATATAAACATTAAGCTACAAATGTCCTTTTTTGACATCCAATTTGCTCTACTTTGGAAATATATATATATTCATATATGTTACCCAAAGGGAGATTTTTAGTTGATAATAAGTTCGTCGTCTCGTGGGCTCTGAACCACAGAAGAACAAGAACTCAGGACTACAGTGATGCCTTAAACCACACAGCCATCAAGGGAGGTATAAGTTTATACCAACTCCAACCTACAAATCAATGTCGAACTCAGTAATTTGTAATCAGAATCAGTATCACCCCACCTCTACCATATTAGCCGTGTAGTGAGTTTGTCGCACACAGCCGTGTTATGGATTAATTTTATCACATCACCGTGATTCATATACAGGCATTAAGTCACAAATGTCCTTTAACATCCAATTTGCTCTACCTCGGAAATAATTTATATTCATATATGTTACGAGAAGGGGAATTTTTTAGTTGATAATAAGGTCGTCGAACCACAGAAGAACAGGAAATCAGGACTACAGTGATGCCTTAAACCACACAGCCATCAAGGAAGGTATAAGTTGGTACCGACTCCCACCTACAAATCAATGTCGAACTCAGGTATTTGTGATTGGATTCGATATCAACCCACCTCTACCATGTTAGCCGTTAAGTGCGTTTGTTGCACACAGACTTATTATGAATGAATTTTATGACATCACCATGATTCATGTACAATCATTAAGCTACAAATGTCCTTTAATATCCAATTCGCTCTACCCTGGAAATAATATATTTTTATATATGTTACCTGAAGGGGAATTTTTTTAGTTGATAATAGGTTCGTCGTCTCGTGGGCTCGAACCATGGAAGAACAAGAACTCAGGACTACTGTGGCACCTTAAACCACACAGCCATCAAGGGGGGTATAAGTTGATACCCACTCCCACATAAAAATCACTGTCGAACTCAGGTATTTGTAATTTGAATCGATATCTACCAGCCTCTACCATGTTAGCTGCGTAGTGCGTTTGTCGCACGCAGCCATATTATGAATGAATTTTATGACATCACCATGATTCATGAACAAGTATTAAGCTACAAATGTCCTTTAATATCCCATTTGCTCTATCTTGGAAATAGTATATTTTCATATATGTTAATCAAAGGGGAATTTTTTAGTTGATAATAAGTTCGTCATCTTGTGGGCTCAAACCACAGAAGAACAAGAACTCAGGACTACAGTGACGCCTTAAACAACACAGCCATTAAGGGAGGTATAATGTTTGTATATAAATCACAGTGATGTGATAAAATTCATTCATAATACTGCTGCGTGCGACAAACTCACTACACGGCTAACATGGTAGAGGTGGGTTGGTATCGATTCTAATTACAAATGCCTGAGTTCGACAGCGATTTGTAGGTGGGTGTCAGTATCAACTTATACCTCCCTTGATGGCTGTGCGGTTTAAGGCGTCACCGTAGTTCTGAGTTCTTGTTCTTCCGTGGTTTTTTCAAGAAACGACGAACTTAGTATCAAATAAAAACTCCCCTTCAGGTAACATATACGAAAATGTATTATTTCTGGAAGAGCAAATGGGATATTAAAGGACATTTGTAGCTTAATGCTTGCATATGAATCACAGTGATGTGATAAAAATATATATATATATATATATATATATATATATATATATATATATATATATATATATATATATATATATATATATATATATACACACACACACACACACACACATATATATATATGGAACTAATGAATGCAGGAGCACTTGTTTCAAAGAAGTAAGTTTCTGACTCACACCGGGACCGAACCCCGGTCTTTCAATTATGAGGCCAGATCGTTACCATGACCCACACAAGTCATGAAAGAAGTTGGAATGTAGGTACTCCTGTATTTGAGGTTTTTCCTGGACAGGCTGACGCTTAAAATGCCAGAGAATTTTACTCAGCTTTCCGACCCAGCAGTGAGTCAATTGCTAGCATTTTATTCGAATTACCTCTTCGGCGTGAATATGATGGAACTAATGGACACATGGGCTCTTATTCCACAGAAATAATTTTCTGACTCACATGGGGACCGAGCCCCAGTCTTTCAAATGCAAGGCCAGGTACAGGAGTACTCAGGGTCCTACTTCTTTTATGGATTGCGTGGGTCAGTTGGTAATGTCCTGATCTTTCATTTGAATGACTAGGGTTCGGTACCAGTGTGAAAATGAAATTTATATATATATATATATATATATATATATATATATATATATATATATATATATATATATATGTGTGTGTGTGTGTGTGTGTGTGTGTGTGTGTATGTGTATGTATGTATGTATGTATATGTACATGTTCATTTCTATACATACATACATGCATATATATATATATATATATATATATATATATATATATATATATATATATATATATATATATATATATATATATATATATATATATTACAAAAAGGACCTCATTGAGGTCCTTTTAGTAATTCCACTAATGCACAGAACAATTGTGTATGTGATAAAGTTAATATGCATATAAATATATATATATATATATATATATATATATATATATATATATAAATTTCTGACTCAGTTATCAGGATCGAACCCAGGTCTTTCAATTGAAAGGCAAGGGTGCTGCCCACTGGGCCATACAAGTCATAAAAGAAGTTGGAAACTGAGCTCCACTGCACACAAGGAATTACCTGGGCAAGCTAACTGCTTGCATACCAGCATGTTTTCCCCAACTTCCCGACTCAGCAAGCAGTTAGCTTGCCCAGGTAAGTCCTTGCGTGCAGTGGCGCTCAGGTTCCAACTTCTTTTATGATTTGTATGGCCTAGTGGGCAGCGCCCTTGCCTTTCAATTGAGAGACCTGAGTTCGATCCTGATGTGAGTCAGAAATTTATTTCTGTTCCACACGATTGTGTGTTGATTATTTCTATATATATATATGTATATATATATACGAGTATATACACTATATATATATATATATATATATATATGTATATGCATAGGTATATATATCAAAGGGTCATCCAGGAAAAGGCATACGTACGTCAGATCGCAATTTATTCGGGCCGGCGGCGTTTTGCAATGCCACATTGCATTATCAGGGCTGAAATTGCAAAATAACTTAAAAACTGAGATAAAATGTAAAGAAAAATTAACAATACCACTATAAAGACATGGACATGGCCTACCTAAAGTGATATTTTTAACTTTTTTACATTTTTGATAAGTTTTAAGTTATTTTGTATATTTCAGCATTGATAATGCAATGTGACATTGCGAAACGACATCGCCCCTGAATAAATTGTGATTTTATGTATGTATGCCTCTTCCTGATGTCCCTTTGACAGCTGCAATGAAGCCTACAGCTATATGACCTATATATATATATATATATATATATATATATATATATATATATATATATATATATATATATATATATATATATATATATATATATATATATTTTATATATATATATATGTGTGTGTGTGTGTGTGTGTATTATCTATACATATAAAAGTGAATGTTTATATATTTGTTTGGCCTCAATAGAAATCCGAACCGCTTGACAGGCCCAAACAAAATTTTGCACACGACGGCCTCTGTGTCACCCCAGAGAGGTTTTCAACTCAAAATCACACTCCTACCCCGTGACAGACATACAAACACGGACAAAACAAATGAAATTTTCGTTTTTACTTCACCTTTTCCTTCAGTTTTCTGGGTTTATTCTCATTTTTCAACTGACACTTCACCTTTTCTTCTGGCACTGCCAGAAGTATGATTAACCTACTACAATAAATCCCCTATAACATCAATTTCTGATCAGAACTTAAGCATTTTTGGCTCTGTTACAAAACATATTTCATAGCTATAAAGCAATGAACCCACCAAACCAGCAGGTCCAAAGATATTTTTTTAGTTGTCTTCCTCATTCGTGCATACGTAGTAGCTTCTAGCTCAACAGTGTGCAGGATGTATGATGACAGTATATCCTTTTTCTTTATTAGTTCAAATGCAAATATTCTCATTAATTCGTTCGTTTCTTCTTCGTTTTTACCTTCGGAATTCGTTATAGCGACTACTTCTTAGCGTCACAATGGCGTATATCATTATAAATTCGGTTTAAATGAGATTTATGGGGTGTTTTGGCAACAACACTTCACTACATACCTAATGCTGGTAGGTACGATCTGCCACACCAAGTGTGGAAAAAATTTCCACACTCTTTGTGGGTTTATTATGGTCAGATATATTATTTTCTTATATTATATGATTCATTGACCTATATTCTCGGTCATTTGCATATTTATATATATGTTTATTTATATCTTAAAGGAAAGCATATATCATTGTATATACATTAGATTTTACCGAAGGTTGAACGAATTTAAAATTTAGGTGAGTGTGGAAGTCAGTGATGTGGAAATGTGGCAACACTGCGTCCGTCTGTTGTTGCACAAGAGACAGACCTTCTCCCCTCCCAAACAAACACAAACACACAGACACACCTGAGTGTGAATTGTAGAATACAAAATTTTTTATATATTGTCTTTGTTCAGTGGAAATGCTTTTTATTCTCTTCTGATAGAGGAACATAACTTCCCATCACCCTTCCCCTTCTATCTTCCCCTCACCCTCCCCTTCCCCTTCCCTTCCCCTCTCCCCTTTATCCTCCCCTCCCCTTTCCCTATCTCCTCCTCCCCCTTCTCCATCCCCTTCCATCCCCCCACTTCCCCTCCACCTTCCCTTCCCCTACCCATAGACTGTCATTCAGAGTTTTCCCAGGCAGCGACGGGTTGGTCAGCTAGTATAATATATATATATATATATATATATATATATATATATATATATATATATATATATATCTTCGTGTGTGTGTGTAAAATTCTGAACTTGCAGACTGTAATCTATAGCCACAGATCCTCGTGAAAAGTTGCACATGTGGACTGATCGGATGATTTTATGAAATACTGGCATTTGAGAGAAGAGTATGGCCTTAGAAAACACACTTAAGCTTTTTGAAAACTCTCAGTATATGCTTGCCCATCACACTGTAAGCGCTACTGCATTTGTAAGAAATGTTCCAAATTGTGATATTACAAATGCTTTCGAAGATGCCTGAGAACCTGAGATTTTTCTTTTACGGACAGCAAGACTTTCCTGTTATGATTCAGAAGGGTAGGATTACTATAAAAATCATGATAGGATAGAGTTAAAGAGATCTTAACAGTATTGTAGGTCCTACAGTATGAAATAAGATCTACAATTTAGGATATTATTCTAAAGTAAGCTCTCAGACAGTTGAAGGATACATCCACGTGGACTACAGTAAGATATGTCATTGACATAGGTCATCAACCCATCACATTCATATTACAAACAGGTTAAAAACAAGTCGTCGTCTGTAAGTATAAAACGAATCTTTGACAGGTGCTAGATAATCGTATGAGGCACAAGTCGCTGACTTGTATTCAGTCTGTTTGTGATTTGTATGAGGTATGTTGCCAACATGAGTTTATGACATGTTTTACTGCAGATTTGCCTAGTTAATTTTGTCAAACTCTTCTTTTGACTTCAGTCCGATAAATAACTTAATATTTTGTTTTAGCAGACAGTGACGTGCAACAACTTTTTAAAAAATCATAGTAAGCATTGTGCCTGGATGATGGATACGTTTTCTTAAGGTACAACATCCCTAAAAATTTTAAGTAACTTAGGTAAATTGTATCTTTCTTTTAAGATTGGTAACGTCCTTCAATAGCTTTTTGTTCTAATTTGTTTGTTTATGTCTTTATATTTTCTACAGATCAAAGGCATTAAATTCTTTCTTCCATCATTCTATTATATCTGCACTACGACCTATATGAATGTGTAAATTTCTGTGGAAAAGTCTTATGTGCCATGTTCTTCACTTTTATTTTGGGCAATTCTAAGAGGAAACAGTCGCGCTCCTTTTTTTCAAAAATTACTATTCGTGAGCCTTTGCATCAATTGCAGATCCATAGCTGGGTTAGAGTAATCATTCTTATGGTAACTGATACAGTCTGGCATTAAGTAGATATTAAGATTTCATCCCTGGAAGAATTTTAATCAGTTTCTAAATTTGATTTTGGAAACATACAAATGTTAGAAGATATTCTAAGGCTAAACGTGCTTTGCCTACAAAGGTACTGTGTAATCAGATGATAGAATGTGGAAAGGATCTCGGTTTCATAATAATTCAAAAGAACTTCACTTGTAAGCTATATTTCACCAAAAAAAATTCATTTGAAGCAGGAAAAATTTTATATATATATATATATATATATATATATATATATATATATATATATATATATATATATATATATATATATATATATATATATATATATATATATATATATATATATATATATATATATATATATATATATATATATATATATATATATATATATATTTTAAGTCTGTGACGAACTGTGTGCTGACCTGGCAGAGGCACGTCCACTGCAGGTGCAATTGTGTCGACGTTGAAGGTTTACACAGTTGATACAGTGGGTATCTGACGCATGCATTTGACGTTCTGTGCATGATCTAAGTGTGTGGAGACAGTGTGATCTTCGAACATTGAACCGGTGTCGTCACGTTTCCAGGGAGAAGTGATTAATATGTGTGTTGCACTCTCTAATGGTATATTATCAGAGGAACAAACAATCGCGAGGGGACTTCGTTTTGTGGCTGGGTATGATTTGCTTGTTGTGCAGTGTTTACAGACCGCCACTGGGAGATCTGTTATTTGCGCCATAGAAGTGAGTACCATAACTCATGAACACTTATATCTTTTCCAGACATTATGTGGAAATACCCAGTTGTGCTGCAGTGAAATTCCTGTCTCCATTATGCATTTTCCCGTTCTGTTCTCCACTGTGCATTTTTCTGTTTTGAATACTGATTTCTTGTAACACCATTTCAGGTTTTAATATATGATATGTTTCTTTTAACAGGAATTCTGGGTTCGTCCTGTGAGGACGAATATTTTGGAAGTGGTGCTCTTCTTACTTACTATATGGCATTTATTTTGGTCTAGAATAATTATGACCTTTTTACTTTGGTGACCAGGGTGTTAGTCACTAGTACTGGTTGGTCTAGATTCCTTATTAATCTGAATGTTTGTAAATCAGAATTTCCTCTAGTGATGATTTCCATTTATAGGGGGTGGAAATCACTCCATTTCATGACCGTAGCTTTTGCTGAATTACTTTCGTTAAATTTGCAAAGAAAGTCTAGTTTTGCATCTGGGTGTTTAAGTCCAGTAGGCCTTTGTCTGAGGTTAGATACAGGGAGAGGAGTCGACGAGAGAGAAAGAGTGTGCTGACCCAACAATGAGCCATCGCCACCAGAGAGTCCTAGAGATGTAAGTTAATATGGTGTTTTCTTAAACAGATGCCGTAAGGGATTATGACCCTAATTAACCTTGTGTAGGGTCATTAACAGTGGTTGGCAGCCGTGTTAGACATGATTAGAGAGTTAAGTAGATAAATAGATAAGGTATAGGTTACGCTTCCGAAGAGACATATCTTATTAATAATGGTAATGGCATCTCAGAATAGGATTTTGATGGTTCAGCAATTCGGCTTAGGAAAGTATTAGAGACACACTCGAGTCAGTCTTCCTCGAGCGTGAGCCTCTGTGTGTTTAATATTGCATCACGGGGCACAAGGTTTGAGTGTGTTTATAGGGATTTCTGGGCTTTAGTTCATATTGAGAATGTTTGGGTATGTTAGTTGCGGCATCTTGACCGCTTGTGTGTGGTAAAACATGTGAAAACTTGCAAGTGTTTCTTTTCTCTCTCTCTCTCTCTCTCTCTCTCTCTCTCTCTCTCTCTCTCTCTCTCTTTCTTTGGTGAGAAGATTCTCGCATCGTCAAGCAGAGGCGTACGTAAGTGTTACCATTTTTTTTATTGTTAATTTTATTGTCATATTGGAATACGGCTTTTTTGATGGCACCGCAACTAATTTTCGGGTGGTGGCTGTAGTGTTGTCATTCCCTGAGTGACGTGTCAGTGACGTTATTAGTTTGGGCGGATTTTCTTGCCGTCCTCTGTGCAGCACGCTTGAATTTTGGGCGTGGCTTATATATCATGTTTTTTTTTTTATATAGCAATCGGCAGTTCACATTGGCGTTTAGGGTTTAATAAAGGGAGTATTTAATTATCTCTGGGGACTTTGATTATTAGGTAATAATTTTATTTTATTTTAACATTTGTTGAGTTATTGTGAGTACACATTTTTTACGCAAGTGTGTATACATTTCTTAGATTTTTAAACTGTTTATTTTATAATTATGTATGTACATGTTTTATTTTGGGTACGTACGTGTGTGTATGCAAAGAGGGAAGCGGTTGCTTTAAGCTTACTCGGCAGTCTTTGCTTTGACAACGGGAGAGAAAGACGCATCTCCGAAGTTTTGAGCTCAGCGTTTTTTCTGTGTGCTTCGGCAGGCCTTGGATGGGGAGATAGGGGGTGAGGTATTGCACTGAAGGGGAGGGAATTCTCTCTTTCTCTCCTTCTCTCTCTCTCTCTCTCTCTCTCTCTCTCTCTCTCTCTCTCTCTCTCTCGTGTCCGTCTGCTTGAGTCCCATTTTCTTTACAAGAGTGGGGTAGACTCCCATTCCCTTTACTTTGGGAGGGGGGGACTGAGAGTTTTTTTTTTTTTTTTTTTTTTTTTTTTTTTGTTGCCCCTGCGGTCAGCTGTGCGCCTGCCCTGCCCGGGTTTTTTTTTTCCCATGGGATTTTAGATTTAATTGTGGATTTAATTAGTACTTTCTTTTAATTTCTGGGATTAATTGTTAGAGTAAAGGGAATTAACATTCTGAGTTTCTTACTGTGTGGGAATTCTTTCAGGGAAAATTGTTTTTCCTGTAAGGGGTGTACTTTTGCAGGACTTGGGAAATTTTGCATTTGTGATCAGCCAAGAATAAACAAATGTATTTATTTACGAAGAAGAAAGCTGCGAAAATGGCGAGAGGAAATAGTGATCAGAGATTCCTTAGGTCTGCATATGGTTGTGTAGGGCGTGGAGATTCATTCCGCTGTTTGAAGGGTTTTGTTAAAGTTTGGAAGAGCCAAAGGTCAATGGTTGGGTTGAGTTCTCGGGCTCCACGGGTTCATTGTTTTAACTGTAATATGCAGGGACACATTAAGAGATTTTGTCGTTTTAAAAAATGTGGCAGTTGTAAGAGTTATGGTCATCCTTAGCAGTCTTGTCCGTCTCGGAGACAGTATAATGGTAGGCCTGCATTTCAGAATTTTGGTAGCTCAGGTAAGAAAGGTCCTCAAGCAAATATTTCGAGGGGATCTTGTGATCGGCGAGCATTGTCTAAAGACCAGTCAGTTGCAAGGGAAAACTGGATGGGTGTTTCTTGTGATATAGGACTTCTTGGGGAACCCTCTGATTCAAAGCCAGTGGTAAAAGGGTCTGTGCATGGAATAAATATAAGGGTTTTTATAGATACAGGTGCCTCTATTAATTTGATGAATTATGACTTGTTCCGATCGATGTTTTCCGATCGTGCTTTGAGACCTGCTAAAGAGACAGTAATGTGATGTTCAAGCAAATAGGTTACAGGTTTTGGGATACGTAAATGTAGATTTATCTCTTGGGGGTAGAACTTTTACAGAACCACTTTTGGTTATACAAGGGGCTGCTTTGGGGAATACTCTGTTACTGGGTTATCCAGCATGTCGGAGATGGAAACTCTCGGTTCATACAGGGGTATGTGGTATAACTGTGGGAGTACCTGGTGTGTTTGTGCCTTATGAGGGGACGGATGTGAGTGTGATGGATGATGGTGATGGATCGAGTTTACATGAGAATTTGTGGGTGGATGCTGAACATGTGTTGGTGGGTGAGAAGTGTTATAAGGGAGTTTTGTCGGATGATGTGGTTCTGGGTCCTGGTATGGTTGTTGTGGTGAAAGTTCGAGTGAAAGGGGTGCATAAATCCAGACAGGTGTGTGTGGATGAGTGTGGCAGAAAGCTGAAGGGGGTAGTGTGTACGGATTCTATAAGCAATTACCAGAAGGGTACTTATGCAATCGACTTTGTTGACTGGATCAATGAAGATAATTCAGTTGCTATTGTCGGGGATTTTTGTAGTTTTTCAGAAGCAGATTTACAGGCTAGGAGGCAGATTTTTAGGGATCATTTAGCCAATGCTGATTATAAAGAATATGCTGGGGGAGTGGAAGATGTTCTGGCTGAGTTTGTAGACATTGTCGCACTCAAAGGGGATACGTTAGGGTTAACAAATGTATTAGAACACAAGGTTCAGTTGGTGGACAAGGCTAGGCTTATTTTTTTCCTTCATATAGGATTCCTTTTAAGATTAAAGAACAGGTAGAGCAAGAGGTTAATAAGTGTGAGGAAGAAGGCATTGTTAGGCCCAGTTCCTTGCCTTTTAATTTCCCGTTGTTGGCAGTGCCTAAGAAGGATGGTTCAGTCCGGGTTTGTGTGGACAGTAGGAAGTTTAAGACATGGGGTAGTAATGAACAGTTATGATCGGTAGTGGACAAAGAGGCCTTTTGATGGGTAGTCAAGCAGAGTTCCTTACGTATCATAAGCCATTGTTGGATCTTTTCAATAAGCCGGATCTTTCCCCTAAAAGGGCTGGGTGGTATCTGACAATCAGGGATTTTGATGTTAAGCTTAGGTATATAGAGGGTAGACATAATGTTGTAGCGGACACCTTAGTAGAAGCTTTTCTGATGCAGATGGTACTCATGTATGTTATGTATCTGGAGATTGCACTGACTGGGATATTAGTTTAGCAGAAGCTAAACAGGATGAGGATGAGATTTTGTCAGACGCAAAAGCGTTTCTTAGAGGGGAATTAGTTAGAAAGGGTTATAAGCTGCCTTTTTCAAGGCTTGAATTAGAGGGTAATTGGTTAGTTAGGAAGATTAGATACAGACTGAGGATAAGGGTGATACGACGCAAATAGTTGTTCCTAGGAGTTTAGTACCTACAGTTCTGGATATTGTTCACTGTAGGTCTGGCAGTCTGCATTTGGGTATTGAGAAGACGTATCAGAATACATGGGGACAATTCTTTTGGAAGAATATGCTCATGTCAGTGAAAGACTTTGTAACTGGTTGTTCAGTTTGTTATGCGTGTAAGCCATCGAGGGTCGTTTCTTGTAAATTGGGTTCATTTCCGATTCCAAGTAGGCCATTCTCAAGGGTCCATATGGACCTTTTAAGCAATTTCTGTGAATCTAGTTATGGTCATAGGCACCTGTTTGTGGTTGTTGACGAGTTAACTAGGTTCGTAGAGATTTTTCCGTTGAAGCATAAAACAGCGGAAGAGGTGGCAGTCGCATTTTGTTATGGGGTTCCTGGGGTTCTGATTACAGATAATGGGAGGGAATTTGTAAACAAGACATTAGAGTGTCTTGCAGATGTAATGGGCATTCGGAAGGTCACTATTATTCCCTATAGACCAGAAGCTAACGGGCTGTGTGAAGGGGCAAATAGGAAGGTCATTGAAGCTCTTCAGATGACCGCAGGTGGAAATGATTTAAATTGGGATCGATATATTCCACAGGTGCAGCATAGCATTAAGTCCATGGTTAGTGACACCATTGGAATGTCTCCCAATGAAGCACTGTTTGGTTACCCAAAGTGGATTGCGTTCGATTTGTTGCCTGTTCCATCGGGGGATGAGATGGTTAGGGCGCTCGTGTCGACAATGAAAGAGAGATATGCACGTCTCGCTAGAAATCTTGAAATGAAAACGGGGGTATGGTAGATAGAAGTCAGCAAAAGCCGGATAGAATTAAAGTTGCTGTGGGAGACAGGGTATTTGTGAAAATATATGTCAGGAATCAGTTGAACTATAAGCTAGGTCCTAAATTTGGAGGTCCTTTTCGTGTTGTAGATGTAAAGAAGGGGAATAGATTTGCTGTTCTAGATGAGAACACGGGTCTGACTCAGTTGACACATATATCTAAAATTCAAAAGACAGGTTAATGAGAGAATCCTATGGGTTAATTCCTTTGTTGTACTGTGGTTATGATCATTTTTTTCTTTTTCTCTCTCTCTCTTTGTTTTTTTAATGGGTTTTAAATGGGTGTCTTGTAGTTGTTTTTAACTGGGGAGGACATTGGTCCGTAGAGTTATACAAATCTTTAATTGTCCGAGTTCAGTTTTATTTTGCTCTTGTATGTTGCAATACTTAGTTAAAATTAAGTGCAAAATACCATACGGTTTTATAGATATATGGATTTCTTTTTTTTTTTGTTTTTTCTTTCCCATTTCGAGATCGGATATCTTAGAGATTCTTTCTTTTGTTATGCTGAAGTCTCTTATTCACATGACTTTGGGAGTCGTGGCATGGGCTAATTTCGTAGTGAGGTTAGGCCCATGTGTTAATATGTAAGAATATTAAGATGTGTAGCTGTCGTCTGACGCAATATCTTTGAGTACAGAGTTTCAGAATAAAGTTCTGTTGCTTAGGTTTTTTTTTTGGGGGGGGTTAACTTGTATATCGGACGGAATCTGCCTGATCTGTTATGGGTTTGGGCAAATCAGGTAGGGTTCAGGATAGGATTAGGAAGACTTTAATATGGCTTCCAAATTTAGGTGTCTAGATTTTTCAGTTCTCTTTTAGAAGGAGTAAGAGGGGTGCGCCATTGGTAATTGTAGCTGTTATGATCACTACTATGTCAGTTGCTAATTTGCTGAGATTTGAGCAGGTATCGACAGTATTTGCTAAACAGGGTAAAACTTTGATGATTTTTTGAGATAGTTATAAGAAATCAAGGGAAGGTTTTGAGACTAAGGGCTTCTTGAAATGGGTTATTGGTCACAAGTTGATAGGATGGGGGAGGTTTTAGATGTTATGGTAGTTTTGTCGTCCTGTCAAACTACCTTGTTGAATATTGAGGAAGAAGCAGAGTACGTGTCATCGCAAATTCAAACTCGGGTTAAGACAGTGGTTGCCACTTCTAAGGGGAATTTTGGGAGATACTGTACCTCTCGGATGTTTAGAGTTGCCTTTAATGAATTCAGTATATCTATATGGTTCTCAGGTAATTTTTACTGGGAAGAATTTGTATGGGCAGTATCTTAAAGTTAGTGTACCTGATAGGGGGTTGATTGTGGAAATTCCAGTTAGTAACTTGGAATTGTTTCATAGTTTTATCATATGACCCTTCCTTAGTGGTTTTAATGGTTTGGCAATAGTATGGCATAGTGAGGAGACTAGGTACCTTTTGGGTTGACTGTCAACATGACCGACTTATGTTATACACCACTTCCTCACAGCAGCACCTTATGAATGACTTCTATGACCTCAACTGATACAAGTGAGATGTGGGGGCCGTCTATGTTACGCCTGCAGGTTTCTATGCCTGCGCCTTCATGAGAGGATCCAGGGTTTTTTGGAGAGATGTCAGGCAGGACGTATGCAAATCACCATCGTTGCTGGGAGACATCTCTTTGGCGCAAAGGATTCATGGGCACCGCATTCAACATGGGCTTGTGCAGTTGCAAGCCGTTCAGCATAGTTGGATCACCAGGAATTCAAAATGTGAAGAGAAGCATGGGCTTGTACAGTTGCAAGCCGTCCAGAATATTTAGACCATCAAGCATGCAAGATGTGAAGTGATGCGTTCTACAATGAACTGTGTATTGGAATAACAATCGTGCATACAAGACAAATAATTTTCGTATCTAGTGCATATGGTTTGCTAAGATTTTGGAGCTGGCCCTTACCGAACTTTTGATTGGACAGTTATAGTACCTGAGCTTGGGTGGCCTGAGGTAGGTGGACCGAGCTCCTATTAAGTCTGTGATGAACTATGTGCTGGCCTGGCAGAGGCACATCCACTGCAGGTGCAATTGTGTCGACGTTGGACGTTTACACAGTTGATGCAGTGGGTATCTGACGCATGCATTTGGCAGCCTGTTCATGATCTAAGTGCGTGGAGACAGTGTGATCTTCAAACACTGAACTGGTGTCGTCATGTTTTTGGGGAGAAGTGATTAAGGAAGAGCATATATGTGTGTTGCACTCTCTAATGGTATATTATTAGAGGAACAGACAATCGTGAGGGGGACTGCGTTTTGTGGCTGGGTATGATTTGGTTGTTGTGCAGTGTTTAAAGACTGCCACTGGAAAATCTGTTATTTGCGCCATAGAAGTGAGTACCATAACTCATGAACACATCTTTTCCAGACATTATGTGAAAATACCCTGTTGTACTGCAGTGAAATTCCTCTGTGTCTCCATTATGCATTTTCCCATTCTGTTCTCCATTATGCATTTTTCTGTTTTGAATACTGATTTCTTGTAACACCATTTCAGGTTTTAATATATGGCGTGTTTCTTTTCACAGGAATTCTGGGTTCGTCCTGTGAGGACGAATATTTTGGAAATGGTGCTCTTCTACATGCTATATGACATTTATTTTGGTATAGAATAATTATGACCTTTTTACTTTGTTTGGTGACCAGGGTGTTAGTCACTAGTATTGGCTGGTCTAGAATCATTAATCTGAATGTATGTGAATCAGAATTTCCTCTAGTGATGATTCCCATTTATAGGGGGTGGGAATCACTCCATTTCATGACCGTAGCTTTTGCTGAATTACTTTCGTTAAATTTGCAAAGAAAGTCTAGTTTTGTGTCTGGGTGTTTATTTCCAGTAGGCCTTTGTCTGAGGTTAGATACAGGGAGAGGAGTCGAAGACGAAGAAGGAATGTGCTGACCCAACGATAAGCCATCGCCACCAGAGAGTTAGAGATGTAAGTTGAAATGGTGTTGTTCTTAAAACAGATGCTGTAAGGGATTATGACCCTAGTTAACCTTGTGTAGGGTCATTAACATATACTGTATATATATATATATATATATATATATATATATATATATATATATATATATATATATATATATATATATGAAGTGAGTACCCTTGGCAAAGGTTGCTGTCATTAATGAAGTCAATATCCTATGATGATTTAGCCGTTGCATGTGCTGTAAATGAATTAAGATATATGGATTGGTTCCAGAGAAACTTAATAGTAATAGTGTGCCACCGTACTGTTTAGTTCTGTTAAACTTCTTGACACTTTCTTCAGTCATATTTATATTTTCATTGAACCCCATTCTAATGCAATGTACTAAGCTTGAATTTGTGAGTTAGTCTCCTTCCATTCTTTCTGAATATTTTGGTCCCGTTATTCCGTTCATATATACGGTGACCAGAACCATATTGTTTTCGTTATAAGCAGACACAAGTACTGCAGTTGGTAACGCATATTGAACTGTTGTGAACCTGTAATCTCTAGTTACGGTTCTCAGATGGAAGACGTGTTGAGAAAGTTAAGGTAATTATGAACCTATCTGTTCATAGTTTCATATATAAATATATATTCATATAAGTTCCGGTAATAAAACAGTCAGTCTTCATTTATACTTGAAATTGTTCGTATGTTGCTCGATCACTTGTCCAATACATTTAAGTGATACTAGTAAACTAGATTATCATCAATAAGGAAAATTCATGTGCGAATAAAAAAGTATTTTAAATACACAATATTTGAATGCATGAGTTTCTCATTTTTCAAGCCTATTTAATTTATGTATGATCTTCATGAGTAAAGTAGAAAACTTGCAGAAGACGTAGAATCGAGTTTCTAGGAGGAAAGGAAGAACTGCGAAAAGAATTCGGAACCACTGACATGTCGAATAGTGATGGTGAAGAGGTGCAGAAACTGGTGAGTGACAGTTGTTAATGGCGATTAAAGGGTATGTCACAAGTTAATTCTGCACATAACTAGCTCAAAAGAGGCAAAGAAAAAATTAATATTTTATATCTTGGCCCTACCAAAATTATTTCAGGTAAAATTTCTCTTGGCCTTTAAAACAATATTCAGTCGAACTCAAGGGCTAAGAATACAGATTTAAAGACGTAGTTTATTAAAAACAAGAGAACAACTGTAGGAAAGCCTCAAAAAACAAGAGTGATCATTTTCACGCCCTGTAGACGCACTCGGCTGAGTGAGGGACAGTAATGAATTTAGAGAAGTCGATTCCGCTCCTTCTGAAGACTTCGGCGCACTTTGCTGTGGCAGGTCCTCCGTTCTGGGGCGTCCTGGAGAAGACGAAGGCGAACTCGGTCTTGTAGGTGTTCCAGTCGAGGCAGGAGTAGACGCAAGAGTAGGTGTCGTAGTCGGTCTCGATGACTTGGTAAGGGTATCCCATCACTGGAAACAAGTGAAGGAAATATTGGTAAATATATCCAGAAAAATTATTCGTAGTTTGTATGGTTAAAAGATATAAAACAAAGATTTTACCAAGCAAAGGCATCTATTTTCTCACCTGTTGGGAAATCAATCAGCATGTGGCTGGCAGCGAACTCCTTGGTAGGGTAGATCTTGCCTTCCAACTTGAGGTGCTGGTCTTGAGGACTGAAACCAGCTGTAGCTACCTTGAAGCCGAAGTCAGAAGACGAGTAATCGTAGAAGGAGTTGATACATTTGGTGTATGGCTGATAAGCGTTCTCCAAGATCTCTGTCTGGTACCAACGGCCGTGATACTGAAAAGGAAAAGGAAATTTCAAGTCAGTTTTGGGTTCAGTCCTGCTGACAGCTTTTCACCAGTCATAGAAATCAAAAGGATACGAGTGTTAATCTTCCAAATATTTGATATTATGTCATCATATCAGTTAAAGGATTTAAAATCAACAGTATATAATTGAGAATGACGATAGAATAAAGTTAACAAATGAAGTTAGTAAAATAAGCATCTTCTTCCTCTCGTTGACACAAGCAGTGCCACGACCACTTCCTATTGCTTCTGATAATAATGATAATAGACAAACAAGATTCTCTTACCCTTCTCAGATCAAACGAGTCCTGGACCTTAACATTGGCGCAACTTCCAGGCACCAAGAATTCTGGAAGCGCACTGGATGCAGCAGATGCCACTAGACTCAGGGCAATGAACGCGATGCTAAGCATCTTGAATCCTGACCAGGTGGAAGTTTTACCGCGAAGCTGAAGAGCGTCTGATGCTCGGTTTGTTTCGGGGCCCGTTTATATATATCCCTGGAGAGACGTCGGGATGCGTGGTGCGCGATGCTCTTCAAGTCAAGACCTTTTTTGTGGGTGGTGTGGGGGCGGGGGTGAGACCGGTTTAATTTCAGCCGGCCTCAGGACCGGATATCCCCGCACTCCCTTGTTTTTCAAGGTAGCCTCTGGTATATTGCACATATAATTTACACTGTATTACACTTTATCCCATGGGTGACGTGATAATGGAAATTGATAATTGGACAAAAGAAAATAATCAAGAAGAGGTTGATAAATAAATAAAAATATCCAGAAGAGAATGAGAAGTGTTTTTGTCGTTATCCTGCTCCCGAACTAGCTGTCAAAAAGCCCATATTTAATGTTGATGCAAAATATGGATTACTCGTGCAAGTGAATATAGAGACAAAATCACGCCTTACCTCTGTCTGAAAAATAAACTTAAACTGTGTTTAGATATACGCCCTATCGAAGTAGTAGGCGAGGACGAAAACAATAAACCAGCAACCAAAGAAGAGGCGTCTTACGTAACTTGGGTCCGGCGAGCAGTGGGACAGCGCGTATATATAAGGCCTGGGGTTGGCCTGAGCCTCACAAAGGCTAGTACCTTGAGCTCGTAGCAATGACCCGCTCATCCCTCCTTGTTGCGTTGGTGCTTGTTGCTGGGGCCGTCGCAGACAAAGTTCCCGACTTCGTCACGAAAGGAAAATGCCCAGCTGTAAATGAACAAACACTATGGGCAGCACAGAAACCCAACCACTCTAGGGTAAATATTTTCTCTTCTTGTTTCGGTTGTCGGTAGAGAATTTCCCTCGAAGAGGAGTTCCAGTACTATATCATAAATGAGAAGGTAAACCATTAGCAAAGACTTCTCCAGATTTATTCGTTAAAGTAAAACTCTGGCAAAGTTGCAATCAATTTTTCATCTTTCTTCAGGAATTGCAGGATTAAGAGATTGCTTCTCTCTTGTTCAGTATCATTTTTCGCTTTTACCCGAGTTTCTTTGCTCTCGAAGGATGGATTAATACTTTTCTTAAAACCAGAAATAGTCTCCACTGCTTGAAGGGCAGATCGGCACAAATTTAATCTAAATGTGTATCAGTTTATGTTTTATTCATATCGTTGGAAAATAGCAATCTTTATTTTCCCATAGTTCGGAGGTACGTGGTATCAATACGCCATCACTTCAAACCCCTACCAGCTATTGGATCAGTGCGTCCGTCTCCAGTATGACTTCAGTAAGTAGGAATTTTCAAAAGCGTGTTCACATACGAATCAGTCTTCCTTCGCATGAGGTTCATTTTGAGTTGTCATTTTTTAATGGCGTTTCTGATATTACCTGAAAAAATAAAGATCAGGTGCATTACCAACATACTGAGCCACGGTCTTAACGTAGCACTTACTCTCAAGGCTTTTGTCCCTGTGGCTGTCAAATAGTTAAAAGTACGGTGTGCTTATCCTTCATAACTAGGGATCTATTTCAATCCTTCTAGACGGCAGCGGCTTTGACGCAAAGGCCTATGGCATCACCGCCGAAGGAAATACATTGAAGAGACAAGGACAGATCGCCCCCATGCCCCTGGGAGATCCCCACCTCATGGTGGCCTTTGATAACTGTAAGTAAACGTTTGATCTGCTGCTGAATGACATCAATTTCATGGATTATAACTTTCCAAAATACCCTTAGTTTCTGTCTGGCGCCTTTGAGAGGCGGCCAAAGAAGTAGGGTTAATGGAGGTCATGCGGTTTATTTATTTGTTTGTTTGTCTGTCTGCAGCCTTCCCCGCCCCCCTCGTCATCCTGGACACCGACTACGACAACTACGCCTGCCTCTACTCCTGCATGGACTACAACTTCGAATACCACTCCGATTTCTCCTTCATCTTCACCCGCAGCCCGACGCCCTCCAGCACCTACATCAAGAAATGCGAAACCGCCTTCAGCAGCATCGGCCTCGACCTCTCCCGGTTCTTCAAGACCGTCCAGGGACCCCGATGCCCTTACAATGATCTGGCTAGGCTTTAAAGCGTTCAGGGTCTTCCATGATCATTTTCTATTCATCCTACTTTAAGCACGTCTTGCATTCTATCAGTTCTTTTAGCATGAGCCCGTTTTCTTATCCTTATTTTTCGTAATAAATATAAGTTGTTACTCGTCGTGCTTGTTTTCTTTGGCCCATTCAGTGTGCATAAAAGACGGTTTTACTGTTTCATAACTGAAACAAATTTCCAAAACATCGCTGTAGTATTTGCACGTAAAGATGACTAGGAAAAACCAGAATCCCGGAAAAATTGTCTTCATTATGCAGATAATGGTTAACTTTACATGATGAGCAGCGACATATACTAGCGAATATTCTTTATTATGTGTGCTCATTAAATCCAAATCTTTTTGATATACGTTGCATCATTTCTTTCTAGAGTAATACCCAAAGAATTACTCGAAACCAAAAGTTTCTTCTTGAAGTACGAAAGCGTCCTGGCTTCGAACTGCATTTATCTGCCTTCTGTGATACCGCACTAGCGCGAAGCCTGTAATACAATTTATGTTTGGAAAGCCAGAATAAAGCATTGCACAGATCAGTCCAAACCCTTCTCAAGGTCAAGCAGAACGAAGAAGACCTGTGCAGTAACGCCTCGCAGTGCTATTCGTGAGCTTCCGGAAAGAAAAAAAAAAAAAAAACACCATATTTTCTAGATTTCTTTCCGCGACGTGTATCATCAAGGTCATGCAGCTCTCAGCAACAACGAGAGAACACAGATCCTTTGGGTTTCTAATTTATGATGTTCTTCGTATCTCTCTCTCTCTCTCTCTCTCTCTCTCTCTCTCTCTCTCTCTATATATATATATATATATATATATATATATATATATATATATATATATATATATATATATATATATATATATATATATATATATATATATATATATATATATATATTATATATATATATATATATATATATATATATATATAATATATATATATAACATATGTATGTGTGTATATATATATATATATACATGTATATGTGTGTGTGTGTGTGGACAGAAGGATCCACAGTAATATTCTTGATTAGCAAAGTGGAATGCATTTGTGAAGATATATACCAAGCTTATAGCTTCCGCCCATCCCACTGTGGACTTGATCACTAAGAGAAAATGAGACATCCATCAATGGTGAAGAGCGAGGACAAAATATAAATAAAATGAAACTGATGAAATTGCAGCTTCGTCTGTTTCTTATATTCAGTCCACGCATAATAGGAAAATTAAGGACATTATAAACAAGTAAATAATGCGCCGAAGTTTCTTCGGCGCAATCGAGTTTTCTGTACAGACGTTGCAGCGTATAATCAAGGCCACCGAAAAAATCTCTTTTGGGGGTCTACGTATAATGCTGTGTGAGCCGCGTCCATGAAACTTTAACCACGGCCTGGTGGTGGCATATCCTGTATCGTTGCCAGAAGCACGATTATGGCTAACCTTAACTTTAAATAAAATAACAACTAGGCTAGAGGACTGCAACTTGGTATGTTTGATGATCGGAGGTGGATGATAAACATACCAATTTGCAGCCCTCTAGTTTCGGTAGTTTTTAAGATCTGAGGCCGGACAGACAGAAGCCATCTCAACAGTTTTCTTTTACAGGAAACTAATAAACATCAGGGCCATCGGTTTGGCAGTGTACTCGTTTCTATTAGTTTGCAGGGTCCGGAGGTTCGCACCAGCCCTCCTACTCCCTTTTATACTTTAGCACATTTAGGGCAAGGGCCTGTGCTGGCATAAGGCCGTCATAATCTAAATGCAGTCGCCAACCAAGGGATCGGGCAAGAGCGTGATTCCCGTCTCTTGCCGATAGTCCTTATTTGCTTTGTTGTCGGTAGTCGTGTCCAAGGGCGTTCTGTCGCTCATGCCTCCCGTCAGATTCTCACGGATGTCCTGTGGTTTCCTTGAAGAAGGGAGGATGAAGTCCGTGTTCCACTCTATATTTAACGCAGGCTGTTGTTGAATTATACTTACAGCTTTTGCTACTTGCGATCTGTGGAACTTGATTGCACAATGTCTGCGCTTTCTAATAATTCTTCTAGTGTCAGTATATATATATATATATATATATATATATATATATATATATATATATATATATATATATATATATATATATATATGTATATATATATGTGTGTGTGTGTGTGTGTGTGTGTATGTACATATATATATATATATATATATATATATATATATATATATATATATATATATATATATATATATATATATATATATATATATATATTGTAAGGTTTTACATTTTTATTTTGAAACAGCCTTGTTTAACATGTTTGGTTGTTTTACCTGCCCTCCTATTACTATTTTAGGTGTAGCCTACTGAGGCGACTTCTATCACCTGGTTGCTTGTACCTTAAGGCAGGATCAGCATGGCCTTCGGTCGGCATTAGCACAGCACCAGCAGCGCCAGTTCTCATCAAGTTAGCAGCTTGAGATGGTTGGTACAGCAGGCGTTGGTTACCTGCTGACCGTTGTACTTCGTGGAGGAGTACGTCAATCAAATTCCCGAGGATGAGGTGGTGGCTTAACCTTGGTCACCAGATTAGAGGAGGCATTCTTCCATGGCAGCAGTGAAGCTGTCGCATCAACCTTGCGGTGATCATCAAGTGTTGTACGGAGATGTTCCCGCCTGCCGCCTTCTGTTGGTTTTCGACGATGTCACGGTGGTGGTTGATGGTCATCCTCGAGAACATGGCCTGTGATCTTAACGTCTGTTTATGATATTATTGATGTTAGTTATTTATGAAGTGATTGAGTAATTGCAGCTCTGGTTATTATGATTTATTGGTAATTATTCATGTTTTTGAGCTGATGTGGCACTGGTTATTTTTCATATTGAGCAAATGTGGCTCTTGATTGTTTTATGATGTGGTTATTGTTGACCAAGTGTGGCTCTTGGTTATTGATAAAGTGATTGAGCAAATGTGGCTCGGGTTATTTTTACATTATTACTGGGTTATTGAGCAAGTGGATGGCTCTATTTACTGTTTGTTGACTGCTGTTGCATTATTTATTGTTATGGTTTGACTGCTGTTATATTGGTTATTTTATTGTTGTTCAATTTAATGATTATTGTTGGCTGATTCCTGAACTCACCAGTGTATATATGTACAGATAATATAGTTAATAAATAGGTTTAAGGCATTTTGATAGTTTATTTTACTCCCTCCTCCTTGAATTGTCATTGGGCTTCCTTGTCACTTTAGTCCCGGTCTTAATTTTTTCAAGAAGATGCAGGAACCAAAAATCGGTTCATGACATATATATATATATATAAATATACGTAATATATATATATATATATATATATATATATATATATATATATATATATATAAGATATATATGTAATATATATATATATATATGTATATATATATATATATATATATATATATATAATATATATATATATATATATATATATATATATATATATATATATATATATATATATATATATATGCTGAGATGGACAGACAGACAAAGAAAAACTGCACATGTGTTTTCAATACCTATTACCCATTCACGATTTATAGTATTTAGGGATGAGGCTGCTAGTCCCACGGTCTGCACCATGGATTTCAAGTGGCTTAAATGCCAAATCATGAGTTTTTCGGGAATCCACATGGGGCACTTCTAGTAACAATAATTAAAGTTTAATCTAATATCCACCTTTTAATGTGCTACTAAAATAACGGCGAGTATTGACATTTATATTTTATAGTTTTTACACAATTTATTTACATTCATTTTTACATCTTAACACCATTGTTGCATTGGTTTTTCTTATTTTGTTCGCTAATTATATCCTCTTTGCTTTCCATTTTCAATTACACACCGAATGGTAGGCAATTTATGTTAATTTTGTTCCTCCTTGGGCAGTAATGACTTATTTTACTAGTTCTCTTTTCTATTTTCTATTCTTTTCTTGGTCTTCCTCTTTTCTGCGGTCATAGGTCCGACATACTGGGGAGGACTCCCTTCTTGCCTCTCACAAAGCGTCTTCCCAAACTCTGACAGCTGCGAGTGTTGACGGTTTCGCGAGCTTTGATTTCTGGCATTATTATTTTCATGACTTAAAGTGGCTTCTTCCACCATCAGAGTTCGCCACTGCACCGATATATATAGTGGAGGGTGTGGAGAGACACAAGTAATGCAATGTATTTACAGCCCTATGCGACTAAACAATAAGATTTATCATTGTTTTTTCTTCAATCTTAGAATGTAGGTGTTTTCCTAAATTTTTTATTGTCATTTCTGGAACAAATAAGTTTTTCTATTCTCGTTCATCCTTTGGAAGCCTAAAATCATTTGTCATATACATACAGGATTAAAAAAAGTTTAAAGGATCAAATAACGGAACGGTTTTATTGAACAATTACAATATAAGGTAAACGGGCACGTATGATTTGTGATAGAATGCAAGCCGTGCTCAAATTAGGATGAATAGAAAATGATCATGGAAGACCCTGAACGCTTTAAAGCCTAGCCAGATCATTGTAAGGGCATCGGGGTCCCTGGACGGTCTTGGAGAACCGGGAGAGGTCGAGGCCGATGTTGCTGAAGGCGGTTTCGCATTTCTTGATGTAGGTGCTGGAGGGCGTCGGGCTGCGGGTGAAGATGAAGGAGAAATCGGAGTGGTATTCGAAGTTGTAGTCCATGCAGGAGTAGAGGCAGGCGTAGTTGTCGTAGTCGGTGTCCAGGATGACGAGGGGGGCGGGGAAGGCTGCAGACAGACAAACAAACAAATAAATAAACCGCATGACCTTCATTAACACTACTTCTTTGACCGCCTCTCAAAGGCGCCAGACAGAAGCTAAGGGTATTTTGGAAAGTTATAATCCATGAAATTGATGTCATTCAGCAGCAGATCAAACGTTTACTTACAGTTATCAAAGGCCACCATGAGGTGGGGATCTCCCAGGGGCATGGGGGCGATCTGTCCTTGTCTCTTCAATGTATTTCCTTCGGCGGTGATGCCATAGGCCTTTGCGTCAAAGCCGCTGCCGTCTAGAAGGATTGAAATAGATCCCTAGTTATGAAGGATAAGCACACCGTACTTTTAACTATTTGACAGCCACAGGGACAAAAGCCTTGAGAGTAAGTGCTACGTTAAGACCGTGGCTCAGTATGTTGGTAATGCACCTGATCTTTATTTTTTCAGGTAATATCAGAAAAGCCATTAAAAAAGACAACCCGAAATGTGCATGCCACAAAAGGAAAACTGACTTTAGTAAATATGCAAAAGGTTACCCAAACCGCGACTAACAGATATGTAAGATTCAAAACCATACGTGTATTGACAAAATAAAATGAAATAAAGAAAAATCTGGAATGAATTTGCAATTTCCACTCACTGAAGTCATACTGAAGACGGACACACCGATCCAATAGCTGGTAGGGATTTGAAGTGATGGCATATTGATACCACGTCCCTCCGAACTGGAATAAAAAACGACCATCACTAATGGTTATATAAGCCCCAGGTAGAATGACATCATCCAGATGCCTTAGTGTTAAGTTACGATTGATCTTCTTTGAAATACATGTCTGAATAGCACGACATATTTCTGACACGTTGGCAAAGAAGATTACTTATTCTAATGGCCCTTCTTCGACCGAGAATAAACTCAAAAAGGAATTTGGTGAATTTAACTGAATGTGAGTTTTGGAACATCAAAGGATGAGTCCTGTGAGCCTGACGTTCTTCAAGAAAAATTAATTAATAATTCACGATACTTTTGCGAGATAGTTACTTCAGCAAGAAATGAGTAACGAGCAAATTTTCCCTATCACGAAACTCTAGTTTGCATTTATGCTAAAACTGAAGCCGAAAGAGAAAATGTTTACCCTCTCATGTTGGGACTTTTGTTCCGCCCAGAGCTTGTGTTCGTTAACAGAGGGACATTTCCCTTTCGCGACGAAGTCGGGAACTTTGTCTGCGATGACCCCAGCCAAGAGAACCAGCGCGGAGAATAGAGTCGAAGGATTCATTGCCATGCTCGTTCGAGGGGGAGAAGGATGCGTTGTGAGGCTGATTCATCCTGTCATCTTATATACACGTCCTGGTACACGCCTCCTATTACGTAAACTGTTTTTTTTTCAATTGCCCGTTCGCTGATGTGTTCCTGCTGCAGACTTTTTTTTATAAATATGTACACAACTCGCTCATCACATTTCTCGTCTGCTCTCGTTGTAACTTATTCGGTTTTATATCGCGTTAACCATATTTTCGTAGTGATGAAAACGTTCGAAACTTTTTTCGAAAGTAACTGAAATTAGTTAAGGCATCGGTTGTGGAAACAGTCTTAGATACGGAGTATTTTCCGTTTGGGACCCTTCGTTGTTAATCTTCTTGTATATTTGTTTTTGTCCTTTTCATTTATACCCAGTTCGTGCTTCTGAATTTTCATTTATCCGTGTACGTAACTCGGAAAATCATTCCACAGCATGGTAACAGCCGGGACAAAGTTAGGCCGCAGGGCAAAAACGCGAACAGAAAGACGACTGTAACCTTGAAGAGAGAGAGAGAGAGTAAAAAACATCCCAAAGCCACGGGGCAAAAGCACCACCCTTGTCCTGAAGAGTATCGTACAACGTGCACCCAAAGCTTCTCATAAAAAAACGCCGCGGTTTTGGGGAACATATAAATTGTTCTATGGAAAACAGAAACGTCAGACGCAGTCAGACTTTGCTCCAGCCTCGTCCTGCTCCTGGAATCGAGATGTTGAGCATTGCACTCTTTGTCCTCGGTCTGGTGGCATCTGTTGCTCCTAGTAAGCTTCCAGAATTCTTGGTGTCTGGAAACTGCGCCAATATCAAAGTCCAGGACATGTTTGATCTCAGAAGGGTGAGTATGTGCCCTTTTTGATCATTTATATTATTTGCCATTATTTGTAGTAGCATTGTTGTTTTGCGATACTATAAGACTAGTAGTATTTGCGATAGAGAGGATAATAATTTGTCTTCATGTTTTTTTTTTCTTAATTTGGCAATTTATTATGCAAAATTACAACATTCGCTCTTCACTGTTCGCCATTATATGAAATTATTCTACCTTACATATTTTTACACGCTTTTGTTTAACTTGACTTCTGTGCCTGTCTGTCTGTTTGGGTCAAAACTTGTAACTCAATTTTCGACCTGTTCCCTTTGTCCGATGGACTTGAAATTTTGCATAGTTACTCAATCCCGGTGACAATGCAACTTTACGTCATCAGTAGACCTGCCGTGACCTCTAGTGACCCTACAGTGACCTCTCCCAGTACCTCAGGATTTGTATGACATGAATAACTCTTCGGATTTTTCATACCTTCTTTGACTCGGCAGAATAAGTTAATAACTATACAGATTTTCAAACCTTTTGCTCGAAAGGATATCACGTTCAGTTTCATTAGCTACAATCATAATTTGGTTACAATTTCTGTCAAAACTAAAAAGTATAGAGTAAAAAATAGAAAAAAAATTTTAAACGCTTTTATTAAAATGCACTAAAAAGTACAAAATTATTTTTTGAGACACACCAGGATTTTCTTACAATTAATCATGTCTACAAAAATAAAAGCGTGGGCGCCATATATGGAAGGAAATGCTACAAGAAAAGAAATATATTTTTTTATTTCTTGTAGCATTTCCTTCCAAGTTCAGCGCCACGCTTTTATTTTTGTTGACATGATTAATTGTAAGAAAATTCAGGTGTCTCTCAAAAATAATTTTTTTTATTTTTTAGTGCATTTTAATAAAATGTGTTTAAAGTTTAAAAGAAATTTTTATATTTTTTAATAATTAATTTTGTCAATGATTAGCATGTATCACTAAATTAACACGTAAAAGCACATTTACCATATATATACATATATGTGTGTGTGTGTATATATATATACACACACACACATATATATATATATATATATATATATATATATATATATATATATATATATATATATATATATATATATATATATATATATATACTTATATATATATATACTTTTCTGGCTCAGCCTGTCAGTTATTTTCCCCAAGTGCTAAAGTACACATGGGATCTAAAACTTTATGGCAACACCAACAATATTCTCTGCTCTTTTTCTTATCCTCAAGACTGAAGTCTTGAGCGTGTGTGTTTTAAGTATGAAATAAATCGTTGTCTCTACACTCTATTTAGTATCACGGCCGTTGGTACCAAACTGAAATCCTGGAGAACGCTTACCAGCCTTACACCAAATGTATCAATTCCTTCTACGATTACTCGGCTGCTGACTTCGGCTTCAAGGTAGCTACAGCTGGTTTCAGTCCTCAAGACCAGCACCTCAAGTTGGAAGGCAAGATCTACCCTACCAAGGAGTTCGCTGCCAGCCACATGCTGATTGATTTCCCAACAGGTGAGAAAATAGATGCCTTTGCCTGGTAAAATCTTTGTTTTATATTTTTTAACCATACAAACTACGACTAATTTTTATGGACATATTTACCTATATTTCCTTCACTTGTTTCCAGTGATGGGATACCCTTACCAAGTCATCGAGACCGACTACGACACCTACTCTTGCGTCTACTCCTGCCTCGACTGGAACACCTACAAGACCGAGTTCGCCTTCGTCTTCTCCAGGACGCCCCAGAACGGAGGACCTGCCACAGCAAAGTGCGCCGAAGTCTTCAGGAAGAGCGGAATCGACTTCTCTAAATTCATTACTGTCCCTCACTCAGCTGAGTGTGTCTACAGGGCGTGAACATTGACCACTGTCTCTATATTAGGATTATGGTTTCATTTTTTTATCAACTTCTATGTTTATAATAAACTCCATCTCCTTTAAGGATGTGTTCTTAACCCTTCAGTATGACTGAAATATAAGTATTCTTAGTTATACATATTATTCATTTTGTTCCAGCATCTAAAGAACTAGGATAATTTTTGGTTTTGGATACGTGAAGTATTAACAATTCGGGTGTTTTTAATTATGCCTTTATTTAAAGAAAAGGTTTGACAAAAACAGAATTATGATATCAGATTAAAACTAAAAAAAAAATAAAACACAAGAAAATCCGTAGTGAACTGCAAAATTAAGGGATAATGTTTCTGTTAGTAATCGGTTTCCGAGCCTTCTCAGCTTTTTCTAAGTAAGTGCCCAGCTTGCGCTGTCTTTGGCTCCTGAAATCTCTCCTTGAACAGTTTACCAGAGCTTCTTTAGTAGCTGTCAGTCGTGATAGATTTCGTGAACCTGAAGAACCTACGAAGGGACTAGGTTCCTCCAATGGTTGCATTAGCAACACTCTAGACCAGTTCGAGGTCTTCCTCCAACCTTGTCCTAATCCCCGTCCATCTCCCACCTATGCCGCCCCCACCACCCCCAAAAGCAGAAGAAATTATGCCGATGCTTGGTATGTTACTCTTGTGTGTATGTGTGTGTGTGTGAGTGTCAGTGTGCGCTCGTGAGCGTCCGGGGACCAAAGAGCTGATAAAAAAAATCTTGTTGCCAAGCGAAAGATCTAGTCAGAAGCAGAAGACGGAGTGAAGGTTAATGACCTTACCTTGTAAACGTACAAAGCGTAACTGAAATCTGCAATAAATCTAGAAGAGCCGTGTAAATGCCGGCGGGTCGCCATGAAACGAGAAAGCCAAGCGAAGAAATAAACAGGAGTCTACGACTAGAAATATCTTAAACGGAAATTTCTCTAATTTATCGAGGCGAAAATACTGATTCAAAAAAGAAATTAAATTTAAAATTTAGATATTATGATTCGATGCCTTTCATACATACGCTGCTTCAGTAAAACGAAATTTCGCTAAAAGAAAGAGAGAAAATTAAAGAACGAAACCTCTTTTGGGGAGTGGGGAGAGGCACTGTAGCCGTTTTTTTGTTTTATAGTTTTTTTAATAGCGTTTTATCCATTCTCTTGATAGAAAGGTTCTTTAATTTTAATTTCTCTTATATAATTACTCTCTCTCTCTCTCTCTCTCTCTCTCTCTCTCTCTCAATATAATGAATGATTTTAGTGCCATCAAAAATTACGGAAATATCGATTGTTTTACAGCTGTAGTTTACGGCCGAAATTTGAAATACATTTGTATTTTATCAAACATTATCTGCAATTTTAGACGGTAACAAAACCTGGACAGCGTCATTCATCAATTCATCGAAACCTCTTGGAGATCAGTCCAGATTTAGAACTGTTTTCCTTTTTATTTGATATCATAGGTTGATCTCAGGCCATGTAAAAGGTTAAGGTTTAAATCCCCCTATCATAGTGTATATCGTTGTCAAAATTAAAACATTTGAAATTCAAAACTGTAAAAAGCTTGATATGCGATATTCTCAGAGAAGGTGTCTGGATGAATGCTCTTACCAGTGTGCTCAATTATAATGCCATTTAGCCACTCCCTTCTGCCTTCTTAAGGTTTGTTTTAGCATATTTCCAGGAAAGCGTTTCATCGTACCTGTATCATCTTTGTTGCACAATGCTTCTAGCATCAGTACATGTATGAATCCGACAGTTCCTTTGAATTTTCTTCAAGGTATCAGTGAGACGGAAAAAGTCAAGCTGAGAACAAATAAGGACTTAAAACCTGCATACAAAACTGTTCGTTAAATGCCATTCCAAGACACTAATCTGAATGTATAGCAAACCGCTTAACACAAATCCCATGTTAATCCCATAATCCACTGACTGCATACCGTTCACTGTAAATTGAGTGTTCAAATGTGTTTCGACAACACAGGTCCCTTGCTGTTTCTTATCAGATGCAAGGCGACCAGTTACATATTCAGGAGTGGTCAGATCGACGTGTTCCATCTCTCTCCCGTTGGAAAGTGTATCAAGTTTATTTCTTCCTCTTCTTCTTCTTCTTCTTCTTCTTCTTCTTTTTCTTCTTCTTCTTCTTCTTTAATGTCACTGTCTTTTCTGTACTTATTGAAACAGCTTATTATTGTGTTTTTGTGTGTCCTTCGTGCTTTACTTTGAAAGTCAACTTCTCAGACACACTTCACTTCCTTTCCACTCCTAGACAGTCTAAGCCTCCTTTCCATCCTTTATCTAAACAGTCTTCTATTATCATATCAAATTTTCCTCTCTCCTATTTACATCCTTCTCCCCCAAAATTGGAATTCCTTTCCACACCATGGAATTTTTCCGCTACCAAAGAGACTATTTTTACACATCTTGTCATTCCTCCAATGTCAAACTGTATTCCTACTCCACTTGCACAATCACATTGTGCTACTACCTACCTTGATTAAATTTCTTTTTCTTGGCATTCTTTTAGCACCAAATCTGATGTTCTAACTCTCCTTGACATTTTACCACGTCCATAATGATTCACTTTCCATTCGTTGACATTTGCCTTCAACTTGATTAGCTTCTCTCCCCCTCTAAAATCGAACTCATTCTTTTACAGAAAAACCTCATTTCCTTCTCTCTTTTTGAGATACTTTTACTACCAAGCCTGATTTCCATCCCTTCCCCTGCATTTTCCAAAAATTTTTAGAACTTCCCTCCCCAATGAAATGTTACTCAGTCATATTGGTTTTTTCCATCATTCGTGTTTGTTCGCAGTCAGATGTTTTTCTTCCCCTCCATTGAAACTCTTCCACCAGAAACTCTGATGTCCTTCCTTCAGTCATGACAATTGTAAACCGCCAAACTTGATTTCCAACCAACACTAAGGCTACCTACTATTAGCTGATATATTTCCTTCTGTACCATTCATACAGTTGACACAGCGATCCTTGCATGCATTACAATCTGAACTTTCATGGACACTCTCAGTCTTTTCATAGACTCTTAATTCTATGCAAACATCCTGCTACCTACCGTCATTGCTTCGCCTATTTTGTGATCTTGCCACCAGTAAACTGATTCCTTTCCCCTTTAATATTCCTCTGCCTTTTTCCCTTTTACAGATTTCGCTACCAAACTTATTTCCTTTCCACATGATGGCTCCCACTGTTTGGTGGTATATACTGGACCTGGACACTCACGACAGGTATGTCACGACTTTGGTATGCCAGCTTGTAATTTCAGGATGCAAAACACATTTCTTACTTGCCAAATACCTCAAATACCCTTCCCTATATGCCTATACTAAAAGCAATCCTTGCCGCCCGAGCGACGCAGTTCATGGAGGTTTTCTGCTCCCCGTCCACCCCTACCGCCCCTGTTTTGATAAAGTTCATAACATCCAGTCTAAATAAAACGACCCTCTTTTCTGTCTTGAATCTACCAATTTGTTATTTGGGATGCCAGATAATTTGCAAAAAATCAGTCAGTTCTTAGTCAAGTAGTCAAAATGGGTCCATCAACTCTTTTTCAGCGTCAGTCTAATAACCTACTCATCTCTTCCATCTGGTATTGACTAACATATAACCCAATAAACTTTATCATTCACCATTTGCTTTTTCCCCATGTATGTCCGAGAGTCACTCCCCTGTATAAATGGATATCCACAAGACTCTCCAGTTTCATTCAATCTCGTCACTATAAACCGATCAGAAGCCCTTTGTTGGCCGAACCGGTTGAGCTTCAGACTGTCATTCGATGGGCCGGAGTTCAATTCCGCGGCCGGCTGATGAAGAGTTAGAGGAATTTATTTCTGGTGATAGAAATTCATTTCTCGCTATAATGTGGTTCGGATTCCACAATAAGCTGAGGTCCCGTTGCTAAGTAACCAATTGGTTCTTAGCCACGTAAAATAAGTCTAATCCTTCGGGCCAGCCCTAGGAGAGCTGTTAATCAGCTAAGTGGTCTGGTAAAACTAAGGTATACTTAACTTTAACCTATAAACCGATCGGGCATTTTCTTTCGCTGTTTTCCTACTTAATATCCATGCCAGCTGATGTCAGCTGACACAGAAAGTAAATCTGAGCTGGGTGATTTGAATGCAAAGATAGAAGAGAGAAAACAGATGATGAATGAGAATAGGAAGCATATTATGGAAATAATCGTTGAACTCGTTTGATTGCTGAACGGGTCGCCCAACTGAAACATTACATTACTAGTTTGTGCCTAATATTAAATTGTAGAAAGGAATGTCAAAGGTTGTTTACATGAAACAAACACCAGATGAATTGTGCATTTATTTTCCTGTAACATTTAGTGCCCAGGTCATTCTTATATCAGATTATTATATCGGATCACTGAGATCTGAAGGAATTAGGAAAAGATCACAATAACTGCGATTTACATGACAGGTAAGATCCCTTAAAATAATTTTTAAAGGTCAATTAAGAACTGAAAAAGTAAAATGACAAAGAAATCGAACATTAATAATATTCTGGGATAAAGAGGGTATGAAAAGCAATCATTATTGAGTGTTCTTCAATAACTTAATTTTACGTTAGAATTAGTCTTGCTGCACAGTTATTCAAGCAAGTGGAATAGTTCATCTCGGCTTCGTTTGACTTCTTACAAAGTTGAACAGGATTAGACTGAAACATCGATTTACTAATGAAGGTTTCTCATGATCCATTTAGCTACCCCTACTGAATGAAAGGCCGAGAGCACTAGGGGAGGAACTGTTACAATAATGAAAAAATGAAAAATGGATGCGACATTCAAATTTGAAACGTTGATTCGTGTAAATCACGATCAAATGTATCATTTTATCATATTGACATTTAGTATGAGATACAAGTCACTGATTGAGCATATGTTGCTTGGAAATATTATCTGATATTTCATCATTTAGTTACATTAATTTTTATGGTGTAAAGATCCTGTCCCACAAGAAAAACTTGTGTTACAGGTTTTCAGCCATGAAGTGATGACGTACTTTCCCCTTCAAGAGCGGTTAATGCTTCAGGAAATCCTGAAGTACGAAAAGGATTTTGCATTCTGGGGTGAATGATATGAAAGTTAAACCAAACTGATTGACCTCTAACTTTGTTAACACCTCAAAAAAAACCATATGATTGTGAGGTCTGACACAACCACATGTCGTGAAAGTGGAGAACGTATACAATCAAAAAGTTCTTGAGAACAAAATGACCTAGTATTTGCACAATACGCATACGAAGGAGAACATACAACAAAGTTGAAGTGAAACCAAGTTGAAGATAAGAGCCAGAACATCTATCAGATGGGAAGCTTTTGATTTTATGTTATCAAGAAGAATTGTGAGTGAAAACCCTTCTTAGGCATAAGAACAATGTTATATGGCGATTTCGGTAAGGTTTCCTTTCAAGAATTCGGAGAAAAGCCACCATCAGATCCAGTTCACAGGAGTTTCAAGCACCTAGGGAGCTGCCTTAAACTTTTTTAAGCAATTACCAAGAAGCATAAGCAATTACTATGTTTTATTAATTGGAAATGAAGCAATTGCTGATAATTTCTCAGCATTTGCTTGAGCTTAAGAATCTGCTCTAAGCATTTGCTACTAGCACAAGCATTTACTTTGTTTTATTCATGGGAACTCAAGCAATTGCTTTAAAATCCAAGCAAAAGCATTTGCTGGAAGTTTTATTCATCAGGCTCATTGTCAGCTTTCTTGTGGAACTTTACATTCACGTAATTGTAAGTCATAACTAAAGAAATAAAGACTACCAGGTAAAGTGAAACCTATGAGGAAATGTTATGTATTCAAGAACCGTTTATTGTATCACTTATTAGTAAATGGTAATAGTAAAGATTAAATTGCTGATATTGTGACCAAGCGGGTTGACAGAGTAAATGCGATGAAAATCGAGATTCTTGCTCACAGATGATGATAAATCATTCAAAAGAGGGTACGGCAAGTTTTGTACATTACTCAGCCATAATAAGATATAGGTAGAAGAGCAGTTTAGTAAAATGTGGCGGATATGAAGTGACACCACATTCTAGTAATCGCACTGGTGCCCCTGGACCGTCTTTTGGAACCGGATGGTGTCCAGACCGATGTTCCTGAAGGCGGCGTGGCACTTGCTGACGTATTCGTCTTCAAGTTCTGGCGTCCGGGAGAAGATGAAGGCGAAGTCCGAGAAGTAACTGGAGGAGTAGTCCATGCAGGAGTAGAGACAAGCGTAGTTCTCGTAGTCGGTGTCGAGGATCACCAAAGGAGCGGCGAATGCTGCAGAGAAATAATACAGAATTAATGCGTTAATTAACAAGTGTATGAGAGAAAACAGCGAGTAATTTCGGTATATTCCTGATAGAAAAAATTACTTTGATAAATTTAAGAAAAAAGTTTCAGCCTTATATAAATGTATTAGAGAACAATAAGGAATACTGCAAAATCCCAATACTTACAATGGCCCTCGAAGTCGACCATGAAATGAGGATCCCCGAGGGGCATTGGGTAGATCTCTCCTTGTCTCTCCTGCTTCTCCCCGCTGTAGTTGACGCCCGAAGTGCTGACTTTGTATCCCTCTCCGTCTAAGACACACAACGAGAGACAAATGCCAAGTGATGAACTTCCTTCTATAAAATGATATTCATAAGCAACATTTCATTCATCTAACTGTAGACTGCAAGAGAGAGAGAGAGAGAGAGAGAGAATCAAAGTACTTACCAAAATTGTATTGTATGCGGACACATTTTTCCAGGGGTTGATATTCGTTCTTTGTGAGAGCATGCTGGAACCAGACTCCTCCGAACTGGAAAGATTTAATACTTGTTAGTCTTCCCTCCAAAGATCGGAAATAATGATATAGCAAATTTATCACATAATTATGATTAGGTACTTAATAATGCATGTTCAAATATGAAAAGTTATGACTTCTCGCAGTACCTCGGAGTGCCTAGGAATCTGCTCCTTCCACAGTTTGACTTCGTCGACAGCGGGACATTTTCCTTCAGCGACGAAATCGGGGATCTTGTCTGCGGCCACAGACACCAGAGCCACAGACAGAGCCACAACGAGCAACTTCATTTTGTCAGCGAAAGAAAACGGTTTGATGGAAAGGACATCGACCGCGTCCTTTTATACTGACGAGAAGAACTTTTTATGCCGTCATGGCCGCCTACACACATAGGGGAACTTTATCAAAGGTCGTATTGCGGCCATGAACTTGGTGTAATACAAGAGACATCGAAGAGAACATTGCACAACGCTATGATCAGTTCTATTCTCAGCTATCAATCTTTTGTACACTATAATCTTCCTATGATAGTCTATTGTTCTATAGTAGTGCGTCGTGTCAAAGTACTGTTGCCTAATTCGTAACTGAATTAAAAGAGAACCTCTCACAAAAAAAACGAGAGGAAAAAAGATATTTGCAGAACAGGAAACACAGCCATAATGGTTTCAATGAGTCAGCGAAGCAAGTGTAACCGTTTCCGTTTGCAGGAAGGTATATAAGAATGGAGATTGATTCCAGTTTGGCAGTTGAGTTGCGGTCGCTCCTCAAGAAAGATGTTGGGTCTCGCAATGGTTGGTCTCGGTCTCGTGGCCTCTGTCACTTGTGACGGAGGGCTGCCTGACTTTCTTCTTGCAGGCAAATGTCCTGATGTGCCCCTCCAGTCGAACTTCGATGTTCGCAAGGTGAGAAATTACCTTCCATAAATGATTTCCTTACCAATTCCTTCCTTTTCGATGTATTAACAGAATTAATGACATAAAACTAGAGTATTTTGAAGATCCCTTCATAAGGGAATTCTTAAAGACTGCCACATTAAAAGAGTATGGTTATAATTGATGTCTTTTAATAGGATAATTCATGTTTAAACTTGATGATTTTCTCAGAAACATTTGGAATGAATGGAAGGACAATCATGTAGCCTAACTTCCATGAAACTTACTCAGCAGTTAGTTAAAAAATTCTTTCAACAACTGATATAATTTTTATTCAATAAATTAATTTAGGAGAGTATATTACAGTCCTTCGTAAACTAAGAAAGAGCAACACTGAGTCAAATCACTATTGAACAAGGTCCATTTACGCAACCATTTTTTTCCGTCATTTAAAAGGATTTACAACTATCTTTTAATCTCTTGTAAATAATGAAACAACTCCACCAGGAAATTAACGGCACTTGACTGAACGAGATATGGTTCTGAAGTACTGAGCAATTAGCTTGTAATTTCACTGACTCATCTAAACCTTTAAATACTCGTAGCATTACATTATGATAAATATATTTAGAAGCAATACACAAAATACTTCAAATGACGATCTTTTCGCTCTCAATAAGTCCTTTGTAGCTACTCAGCATTAAGAAAATGCAAAGCGCGAGCAGTGCAAGACACAAAAATCTCATGGTAAGGCCCCTCAGTACGCAGGTCGCTGGTTCATGACGGAGATCATCGAGAACCCTTACATGCCGATGAAAAAATGCATCAGTTCCAAGTACGACCTCGACGAAAGGGAAGACGGTTTTCAAGTGACAACTTCAGGACTGGACGCCAGTGACGAACATGAATCCCTCCAGGGAAAGATCTACCACACAAGCAGATTCCCCAAGGGCCACTTGCACCTCGATTTCCCCGGTGGTAAGTCTTATAATATGCAAAAGGAATGTGAAATATCAAGACAAATCTCGTTTCCGTTTTACGTTATAAAGTTACCTTGAATTGAATGAAGATTAAATAAAGCAAATATTCCGTTTCCTTACAGTTATTGGCAGCCCATACAAAGTGATTGAAACCGACTACGAAAGCTACTCTTGCGTGTATTCCTGCACCGACTGGAGTGGATACAAGACCGAGTTCGGCTTCGTCTTCTCCAGGACACCCGAGAACGAGGGAGACGCTACTGAGAAATGCGCTGAAGTCTTCGAGAAGAATGGCGTCGACTTCGATAACTTTGTCTCTGTTCCTCATTCTTCAGACTGTGATTATAAATCTTAGATTAAATCCACAATCATTCATCTGTTGAACTTTTAAATTCTTGTCTTACTGCTTTCTTCATTTCATCAGTGTTTTTATGTGCATATTCATGATGATTCTAAATATACAATCTCCCTAAAAATCTAGTTTAATATCTTGCCATTTACCTGCATTTTCAAAAGTGAGATAGAAGAGTTTTCATGAAGTTTTAGCGCCGTTGAAAACGTTCATTTTCGAGTAACGCTGCTAGCTGTTACGTGGCGTTTGGTGAATTTGATAAGTAATATTTTGTTATAGCTTTTCCATATTTGCATTTGCTTTCCTATCTCTCGGTGTTAATTTCATGGAAAGTACACATTGCAAGGAATCTTTAAGACTATCTTGGGTATAAGTAGGGGGTTAATAATTCAACTATCCAAGATATTGCTGAACAGAATGTTTTTGACATCCAATATAGCAATCATCCAGATCTTATTTTTTTTTTTATTCTAGGTTACGTTTGTATATCTTGACTATTTATGAAAACCCTTAAACAGAATCATGAATTTGTAACCTTTCCAATCCATCAAGAAAATCTAGAATTTCTAGAAATCTACAAATTTTATGTTAGAGAAGCAGTTCCTCAGTGTCCTCAGTTGTGACGTTTCCAAGATTCAGTAAATAACAAATCTCGAACTGAGTCTCTCTCTGGACGATGGAGTCCCTCCTAGTATTACAGTCTGTGTACAGGGGTAAAGGGTCTTTTCTTTCATGTCTTTTACATTCATTCTATGGTGAAGAAAGACGACGACTAGCTTCCTGAAGTGTTCGCTGACAAAGGCGAACTCTGCGAACTCTGTAACTCTGTGAAATGTATCTATCAGAACTCAACATTCATTGTGGAATTAAATTGTTATCGCTTTTACCATTCTTCTTGCCTCTTCTCATTCGTGTCCGAACTCTAGCCTTGAACAGCTTCGATTAATTCGATGAAAAATCTTGGAAATTACGACGCTATAGAATCATGACGCAGGGAGGGTAGAAGCACTAAGTCACGGCAGCAACTTCTCAAAATCAGCCCTTTCCCAAAAAACCCACCAAGTGGGTTTATTACAACACTTTCTGTGAATCTCGAAAAAAAGTTAAGTATACCTTAGTTTAACCAGACCACTGAGCTGATTGACAGCTCTCCTAGGGCTGGCCCGAAGGATTAGACTTATTTTACATGGCTAAGAGCCAATTGGTTACCTAGCAACTGGACCTGCAGCATATTGTGGAATCCGAACCACATTATAGCGAGAAATGAATTTCTGTCACCAGAAATAAATTCCTCTAATTCTTCATTGGCCGGTCGGAGAATCGAACGCGGGGCCAGCAGAGTGCTAGCTGAGAACGGTACCCACCCGTCCAATGAGGAATTGAGGAATTTGTAAATCTCGAGTCACGCTCGAGTGACCCTTGGACACGAACCTTTCACCTGTCTTGGAGTTTAATTCTGATGAATATCTTGAGGGTAAAGTCCCACTTCTGCTGAACAGCGCCGATATTTGGTAGGGATTCTTCTAGTGATAAAATTCTTGGGATTATAAGGATTACTGCAGGAATATTTTAGTTTTTAATTTATTCTTATATTTACCCGCTTCCTGGGTACAATATGACGCTAAAGGAATAAGATCAAATGATCCTTATAGAACCGAAAACCTGACAAATGTCTCACATAAACTCTTTAATAACAAATCAAACTCACAGAGCTCCTTGTCCTTTGTAGCTTGTTGGTGAAATATTACTTGCAACCATGGAAGTATTACAAATTGTGCATGCTAATACCACATAACACCTGTATATGTAATGGAACATGAAGTATCACAATACCTTAAGCCTACATTTCCTCACCTACGCCGGATATACAGCCAAACTGCCCGTAATCCACACACATGTACCCAGAAAGGTCACACTCACGGTGTAATAGTTGGGGCTTTGGAGTGAAATCAGTGCCAGACCTCCCACCTCAATGCGGTCACATTGCTCCCTTCAAATGTAAACACAGGTCCAACTTATTCGCAGGCACATTGCTTACTAATGGCGGCAGCTGGTCGGCAGGTCCTATGAACTCTTAGAAAACTCAAGTGTAACCCACTTTGGTATACGTAGACAATAACTTGGTACAGCAACAAATAATGAATAATTTAAGAAAAATATACAAAAATTTTTATTCCTATAAGCTGTATACATTTTGCAAAACACAATAATAAATAAATAAGCAACCAATAGTACAATAATATGCCCAATAAATTGTCGCTATCCAATAATAACTTGGCATTATCCCATTGATGACACACATTTCTCATTTAATATTTGTAAGGTACGAGATTTTCCGCTAAAAAAAGACAATGGAAAAACTGTCTTCTTTTTCATTTCGAAGCCAGTAATAAAGGTAATATTAAAAATAAAAGGTTAATATGACTGAGAATTATTTTATTATTTTAAAATGACATCCCCCTTAACAAAAGAAAGTAAGGAAAAATAACGCCGACAGTTGTCAAATTTAGTAATCGCACTGGGACCCCTGGACCGTCTTTTGGAACCGGCTGGTGTCCAGTCCGATGTCCCTGAAGACGGCGTGGCACTTGCTGACGTATTCGTCCTCAAGTTCTGGCGTCCGGGAGAAGATGAAGGCGAAGTCCGAGAAGTAACTGGAGGAGTAGTCCATGCAGGAGTAGAGACAAGCGTAGTTCTCGTAGTCGGTGTCGAGGATCACCAAAGGAGCGGCGAATGCTGCAGAGAAATAATACAGAATTAATGCGTTAATTAACAAGTGTATGAGAGAAAACAGCGAGTAATTTCAGTATATTCCTGATAGAAAAAATTACTTTGATAAATTTAAGAAAAAAGTTTCAGCCTTATATAAATATATTAGAGAACAATAAGGAATGCTGCAAAATCCCAATACTTACAATGGCCCTCGAAGTCGACCATGAAATGAGGATCCCCGAGGGGCATTGGGTAGATCTCTCCTTGTCTCTCCTGCTTCTCCCCGCTGTAGTTGACGCCCGAAGTGCTGACTTTGTATCCCTCTCCGTCTAAGACACACAACGAGAGACAAAGGCCAAGTGATGAACTTCCTTCTATAAAATGATATTCATAAGCAACATTTCATTCATCTAACTATAGCCTGCAAGAGAGAGAGAGAGAGAGAACCAAAGTACTTACCAAAATTGTATTGTATGCGGACACATTTTTCCAGGGGTTGATATTCGTTCTTTGTGAGAGCATGCTGGAACCAGACTCCTCCGAACTGGAAAGATTTAATATTATTTAGCCTCCTCAACAATGAAATAGTGAAACTGGAAATTTATTGCATGATTATTAACTTCATGTTAATGAAGATCTAAACAACAAAAAGTATAGCTTTTTGTATGAGGAGAAAGAAAGATAGATATATAATTAAAGAGAGAGAGAGAAATTGCAGTACCTCAGGTGTCTAGGAATCTGCTCCTTCCACAGTTTGACTTCATCGACAGCAGGACATTTCCTTTAACGACGAAGTCGGGGATTTTGTCTGCGGCAACAGACGCCATAACCACAGACAGAGCCACAAGGAACGTCTTCATTTTGTCAGCGAAAGAAAAGGGTTTGATGGGAAAGGACACCCACCATGTGCTTTTATACTGCCGAGAACGATCTCGGTGGCGTCATTCCAGCCAGTGGTCGAAGCGGGTTTTTGCTTCGATCGTAATGCGTCCGTGATCTTGACGTCATACAACTAACTTAGAAGTAAATTTCAAATGTCCTTTCCTAGCACTCACTCTTTTAAGAACTGTAATCTTCTTCTGATACTTGGCAATTATTCTTTTGTTTTTTTTGTTTTTTTTTTGCTGTTGTTGTACATCAAAGATAACATACCGGCAATATATTCAATGTGACTTAACTGTGAAGAAAAAAAAAAAGTGTCCTCGCAAGACAATGCACTCTAAGGATGTTTCAGGAAGAGGAAAATGGAGTAAAATTAGAAGCGACGAAAAGGCGAACCAGAATTCCCCGCTTTGGTTCATGAGATCGTATATAAGAGGCGGGGATCACAGATTCGGGCAGAGAAACATTCGCTCACTCAGAGACATGTTGGGTCTTGCCGTCTTCGCCTTCGGTCTCGTGGCTTCGGTCTCCTGTGCAGGAGGCTTGCCCGATTTCCTGCTGGAGGGAAAATGTGCTGATGTTTCCCTCCAGTCCAACTTCGATGCTCGCAGGGTGAGTAATTATCCTCTTCTCTAGACAAATCGACCAAATTCATATATTCGCACGAAAGTCATGAATCTGAAAAAATTCCTTTATCAACTAAACTAATGTTTGTAAAAGGATATAAACGTCTTGAAGGTAGATTATAAGGAAGACTTTCTTATCAATTGTTTTTAACGAAATTTATCTGATGGGCATAACAAACAATTAATGCTTCTTCACCATAGCTTTTTAGTTATACAATTGTGCCAAAGCTTTCTTTTTTAAGCAAAACTTTAAAAACCAGTTCCCTGAACTCCAGGTAAATTATTTTCATCAAGATGAAGTTTTTCGGATCTATGGAAGCATGAAAAGCAAAAATGGGATGATAAGAGATAACAGACATAATTATTTGAATCTCCAGTACGCAGGTCGCTGGTTCATGACGGAGATTATCGAGAACCCTTACATGCCGATGAAGAAATGCATCAGTTCCAAGTACGACCTCGACGAAAGGGAAGACGGTTTTCAAGTGACAACTTCAGGACTGGACGCCAATGACGAACACAAATCCCTCCAGGGAAAGATCTACCACACAAGCAGATTCCCCAAGGGCCACTTACATCTCGATTTCCCTGGTGGTAAGTTACTCTGTTTTGAACAAGTCAAACGAAAATGAAATATCAAAAACAAATCTTGTTCCTTTTCATGCTATCAAATTACCTTGAATTGAATCAAGATTATATGGTAAATATTCCGTTTCCTTACAGTTATTGGCAGCCCATACAAAGTGATTGAGACCGACTACGAAAGCTACTCCTGCGTGTATTCCTGCATCGACTGGAGTGGATACAAGACCGTGTTCGGCTTCGTCTTCTCCAGGAAGCCCGAGAACTGGGGAGATGCCACTAAGAAGTGCGCCTCAGTCTTCGAGGAGAATGGCGTCGACTTCAATAACTTCGTTGCTGTGCCTCAGTCCGATTGTGATCACTGATAGTAGAATCACCAGTTAATTACAGAATGAACTTTTTCTTCCTTTTAATCCCTTAATACGTTTTTTATTCTGTTGTCTTATTCTTGTGCTTCCTTTCTTTTGTTTTTGTTTGCATCTGTACATGAAGTATCTAAAATACATAATTTTCTTTAAAAATGCTGATTTTAATTATTTTTAATAGAGTGCACCAACTTTCCCATGAAGGTTACTTACCTTGGCATTTAAAGTTTCTTGAGATGAGTCATAAACGTCGGCATTTTGCTAGACGTAGCATTACTTTCGATACATGATTTCAAGCAACTGGATTTTAAGCAGTTGTCCTGTTCTGTAACTCGTCTTAATTAAATTTTCACTTAGTGTTCCTGACCTTACTTTCATTGAAGGTATCATTTATGGAAGGGGTAAAAGACAAATCACCTACAGTGTAAAAAGATAATGAGCATGTTACAGTAATTTGATTTTTACTTTAGGTCATGTAGCAGTTTTGACCCATAATAGAAAGTGTTCAATGTAATTTTTTTTTCTTTATTTATCAGATTTTCAATGTATCTGTGTATGAAACTATGGATTTTCAGTAATCTCTCAATGATCTTAATGGGATATCACTAGGTTTATATTTTAACTATGTAGAAGAGAAATCATACAGTATTACTAATGAGCTTTTTCAGTATGCTAGGTAATCCTTGTCGATGGCTCTTTTTTTCAGAGCCTTTGAGTCCTGGGTACACGTTAACAGTGCCTCCTGCGGTGATTGCTCTCAAAACTTTGCATATTGGATATGCTTTATTAGTAACTATATGGTTTTTGGTTCCTAACTTTAAATTTTAGACATACCTTATCAATACCTCTTCCATTTTTCTGCTTTCAAAACTTTGTCTGCACATTAAACCGTATTGATGGTCCTTTTCCAGGCATCAGAATTTCGTATTCTGCATATACTCTATCAATGACTCCTCTTTTTGACCTTTAGAAGACTAATAACTTAAATCTTTTCAAAGCCTTTTCTTTAAAGATCTGGAATAATAATATAGAAAATTTAGTGCATGATTACAAGAATGTACTTAATAAGTGCCAGTCAGGATAAAAAAAGTATCATTGTTAATGCTGTATTAGGGAGAAGGGAGAGAAAGAGGAATTGAAGTTCCGCAGCATGTCTGGGCAGCTGCTCCTTCCACAGTTTGACCTCATCGACGGCAGGACATTTTCCTTTAACGACGGAGTCGGGGACTTTGTCTGCGGCCACAGACGCCACAGTTGCCGTGACAGCCACAGACAGAGCCAGAAGGAACGCTCTTATTTTGTCAGCCAAAGAGAAGGGTTTGATGGGAAAGTACAGTGACAATTTGATTTGTAGCGATAAAGAAGAAATTTTGCTACCATCAGGTGACCCGTCAACTACAGCGGGCTTTCGCTGAAGGTCCGTGAGACTGATGTTAGCACAACTTACAACAGAGATAATGTTGGAAAATACCACAATCAAGTTTCAATCTCAATCGTTTGATTCTTTATAGACCTATAATAATTGAACACCCTATTTTTCTTCAGTACATTGTGTCAGAAAATAGTTGCCTACTTTGTAATTAATTATAAGCATCACAAAAAGATCCAAAGCTAAAAAATTGAAAGAATTCCGCTTCAGCAACAGGAAAGCCCTGAAAATTCAGTAATAAAGTAACAAAGGTATGAGTCCTTCGCTTGGCGCGATGCTATATTAAGATGAGGATTACAGGGGAACAGTTTGAGTTGCTCCTCCAAGAATGAAGTTGAGTCTAAAAGTCCCTGCTTTCGTCTTGTGACCTCTGTCTCTTGTGCAGGAGGTTTTCCTGATTTCCTGATTCCTGGCAAATGTGCTGATGTTTCTCTCCGACCAAAATTCTAGAGAAGGATGTAGGTGGATTCCACTCTAGAAGTTACAGGAGAGGAGACTCGAATTACACAAGAAAGTAATAGAATTTAGCCAGACCCACATGTTCACTTGTTAACTCTGTGTTCACTCCAAGTCACTCTCACGCTTTTACCTTTGACATCAAATGTCCTGCGGACAAGATGGAGCAGGTAAATGTGAATTCGAGGGGTAGTAGGATTCATTCACTTAGTGAAGAGCATGACTGACCATATGACCATTTTTAATGATCAAATAGCGTTCGCTCCCTCTTTCTTTCATTGTCTAATATATATATATATATATATATATATATATATATATATATATATATATATATATATATATATATATATATATATATATATGTTACACCTACAGATTCAAACATTCCTTTCGAAATGCTACGTAACGTGTTTCGCGGCCTAACTCCAGAAAACGGGGCAACTAGCAACCCTTTCCCTCTCTCTCTCTCTGGTATTCAGCCCTCAATCCGCGCATCTCTCTCTCACTCGACCCACAGATTCTCTCTCTCTCTCTCTCTCCAACACCATCTTCAAAATGGATACTCTAAGGAAACACAATCTTTCCAGCATAAATAGATTTATTATCAAACAAACCCAACAAGTAATGAATTAACAAAGAAAAGATTAAAATGCATAATAAATGAATTATCAAGTCAAAATAGTCTCACTCAAGGTTTAATCTTACTCTGACTAAAAAGTCTTACTATGACTGAAAACCTTTACTCCCAAAACTCCCACACACTCCATCTTAGACATTGTACGTCTAGTCTTAAAGTCAACCACATGACAAATAACCACATTGCAAAGATTGCAGTGTCCTTCTCTATAACCACAGCAATTCCACAGACATCTGTCGAAGAATTAAATAAATCATAATCTCCCACAAATATACAAGTGCAAAACATAATAATGAAAGTCTAAAATGCATGGTTAATAAATGTGAAACTAAAACACAATAAAATAGAATATTAAAGTGACATAAATGCTTATGTCCAGTTCTCCCCACAAATTCATAAGTGTCTTGGATATGGTAAATTCACAAGTTCACAGTCCACACAGAAAAAAGAGAAGTCTGGATTTACCTTAACTGCCGGTTTCTAAGAGATTGGAAACACACAAAGCCATGTCTGGACGATATCGCTCTCGCTTGGCTAATAATCGATCAGACCTAACTTTTGGGCACAATTAGACAAACAATCTATAATTTCTAACGCACGAACTTACGTACTCTCATACCAGCTCGGTCAGCTGCCTCACAAATCAGAGTCAATATTGTGTGTTCATCAAGCCAAAACAGCTGGAGTAATCAGAACTATTTGCTGGCTGCAATGGTTTTGCAACTGAGCGTCGCCCTAGTTCCATCTTGAAGCGATCTTTCTTTCATCACACTTATAACTGAATATACATGGTAATTCTAAAAACAAATGTATTATCCCATATATATATATATATATATATATATATATATATATATATATATATATATATATATATATATATATATATATATAAAGATATATATATATATATATATTATATATATATATATATATATATATATATATATATATATATATATATATACACTATATATATATATATTTTTTTCTACTATAGTAGTGTTACTTCCAGTAGCAGTATTTGTGTGCACTTCCAGTTCACTTTGGTAGCAAAACTTTACTCAGGTTTTCTAATGTTCAAAATGTTATAGTTAGGATTTGTAACATTCTTTCACTGGCATGCTTTTGTGTGCCACATTATCATGTATTTCCAAGCTATCACAAAGCCTACAGTTCATTACTGGATCAGGACTAGCTTCGTAGAATGGCGTCTTTTATACCATCATTCTCCCTGCATCTTTCGAAAACATATCAGGAAAATTGAAACTAAAACTCTCGTCCTGCAAAGTGCATGCACTTTGCATTTGCAAAAATAATCATGGGTGGCTGGCCTTTGAAACATGGTTTGGGAGGGAGGTGTGAGCTGAGTCATCATAGTTATCACCAAGATAACAGGTGCACGAAAAAGAATAGGCCTTCATTTTTTTAACTCATTTTTCCTTTGCAAATTTTGCTTTTATCGTGTAAATTAAATGAAGGATTTCGGAAACTGTCTGCTCATATGAACGATACATTTTGGTGTCCATTTTTGCCATAATTATTTAAGCACTTCATCGGAACTCAGTGATACAATAAATCTAAATACCATTAATCATATTCAAAATGATTTTCGCCCTGCAAAAAGCCATTTATGAGGAATATGTCAAGTACAAATGCCAAAAGGTCTAACCTGCATGGGACAAGTTCTTCATTATATTTGGAAAGATCGCAAGCGTGTGAAATATATTTCTCCCAGAGAAATATGTTTTGCTTAACGTTGGTCGGATTTATAATAAAAAAGAAGAAAGAAAAATGAGGACTAAGACTGGTATGTCATCTGAATTTATGCCAGTGTTTTCATCAGAGTTCCCAGACACCCTGGAAGAGATCAAACCACACTCAGTCGCTGAAGGAGAATAAATAAGAGGCGGCGATCTTAACGAAAAATAAAGTTAAGTTCAATTACCTTGAAAATCTGTCATAGTGCTTCTGTCAGGTAAATTTACACGTTTCTTACCTCCTAGGCAATCGGATTTGGGAATTCAGGTCTCATTTCCAAACCGTCTTCTTTTACGCTCATTTCCTAGTCACAATCAAGGTAATAATTGCAATGATATTGAGTTCTACACCGAACTGGATATCTGCAAACTTTGCTGCTTAAGGAGGATAGTGAAAGCTAAAATGGTATGTACCAGGAAGAGGTAGAAAGAAATCGTACTCCCGAGATGATTAGGATATCGAGAACACGCGAGTCAGCCTTTACTCAGTCCTGTTATTCCCTCTCTTGCCGCTACCACTGACAATTATTCATGAAGTCAAGTCCATCTTTCATGGGTCCTGTGCCATGTCAGTTTAATATTAAGATTTGAAATCCTCATAGTTTACTTTTTTCTGCTTCATTTACATCTTGGTATTCTGTTCCCTTTTTCAAGACAAGGCAGACTTTCACCATTTTCTCATTAGCCTTGTCTCAAATCTCACTTCCTTCTTTGCATTTGCCCCCGCACATAAAAGGATTGTACTTTATCATATAATTCAGAACCATCGAGAATGGATGAACAACAACAGACTCATCAGTGCGTCGTAGTGCAATGGGGCATGAATAACACCTTTAAACTTTGCTACTGCTTTATGGAGTGGCAATATTCATCAACTGGTTTCTTCTCTAGACTGGACAGCTATGAAACCAGTATCTTAAGAGATCTACTAAAACTTTGTACCTAGACAAGCTACATAAACGAGGCTTTCTACAGTAGTCACAGGCTTTAATACCCTCGCGGAAAATGTATAGTTTTAGATACTGACGATCTTTTGTTTCTAGTGCGATGTCTATAATTCTCTCGGCCTAACATTTTCGTAGCGGTGGATTGAAAAACATTTATTCAGAGAACAACAGTGTTCGTTTAAAACTGTTTTCTCTTCCAGGAAAACTGCCACATAATGCACGCTGAGAACGAAATAACTGTTATATTCTTATTCGTAGGTGAAAGTCACGTGAAAAAAATTAATCTTTAAACCTTTGGTATAAAGGTAAATCATTTAAAGTTCTTTACTGCATGTTTATATTTAAAATTGTCTTTTAACTCTTCCATGAATAATATTTCTATAGTAATAAGTGCATGGGCATGAAATGAAAATAACGAACATAAATTATATCAAAAGGGAATGACTAAATTATTTGCATTGAAATTACTGTTAGGGCTACCAAAATGACTTCAGACCCCCTCAAGTGAACTTCTAAAAGCCAGGAGAAACAGTGTACAAGAAAAATGGCCCCACACAATTTTTTTTTTTTTAAAGAATGTTGGGCAGACGAAATAAACGCAAGACCCTGAAAGAGACAATAGTTTTTAGCTACCCCCTGATGTACTTAAACGAAGGTAATGGACGCGGAATAAAAGTAAATACAACTAAAGGAAAAACTACAAAAGGAATAAAAAGAGAGAGGAATTTGAAAAATTGGTTTATTCTGTGGGTAATTAGCGATTTTATGTTTAATGATCACAATCGGACTGAGGCACAGCAACGAAGTTATCGAAGTCGACCCCATTCTCCTCGAAGACTGAGGCGCACTTCTTAGTGGCATCTCCCCAGTTCTCGGGTGTCCTGGAGAAGACGAAGCCGAACTCGGTCTTGTATCCACTCCAGTCGATGCAGGAATACACGCAGGAGTGTTTTTATGTGCATATTCATGATGATTCTAAATATACAATCTCCCTAAAAATCTAGTTTAATATCTTGCCATTTACCTGCATTTTCGAAAGTGAGGTAGAAGAGTTTTCATGAAGTTTTAGCGCCGTTGAAAACGTTCATTTTCGAGTAACGCTGCTAGCTGTTACGTGGCGTTTGGTGAATTTGATAAGTAATATTTTGTTATAGCTTTTCCATATTTGCATTTGCTTTCCTATCTCTCGGTGTTAATTTCATGGAAAGTACACATTGCAAGGAAGCTCTAAGACTATCTTGGGTATAAGTAGGGGGTTAATAATTCAACTATCCAAGATATTGCTGAACAATGTTTTTGACATCCAATATAGCAATCATCCAGATCTTATTTTTTTTCTATTCTAGGTTACGTTTGTATATCTTGACTATTTATGAAAACCCTTAAACAGAATCTTTAATTTGTAACCTTTCCAATCCATCAAGAAAATCTAGAATTTCTAGAAATCTACAAATTTTATGTTAGAGAAGCAGTTCCTCAGTGTCCTCAGTTGTGGCGTTTCCAAGATTCAGTTCATAACAAATCTCGAACTGAGTCTCTCTCTGGACGATGGAGTCCCTCCTAGTATTACAGTCTGTGTACAGGGGTAAAGGGTCTTTTCTTTCATGTCTTTTACATTCATTCTATGGTGAAGAAAGACGACGACTAGCTTCCGGAAGTGTTCGCTGACAAATGCCACCCCGTAACTCTGTAACTCTGTGAAATGTATCTATCAGAACTCAACATTCATTGTGGAATTAAATTGTTATCGCTTTTACCGTTCTTCTTGCCTCTTCTCATTCGTGTCCGAACTCTAGCCTTGAACAGCTTCGATTAATTCGATGAAAAATCTTGGAAATTACGACGCTATAGAATCATGACGCAGGGAGGGTAGAAGCACTAAGTCACGGCAGCAACAACTCAAAATCAGCCCTTTCCCAAAAAACCCACCAAGTGGGTTTATTTCAACACTTTCTGTGAATCTCGAAAAAAAGTTAACTATACCTTAGTTTAACCAGACCACTGAGCTGATTGACAGCTCTCTCCTAGGGCTGGCCTGAAGGATTAGACTTATTTTACATGGCTAAGAGCCAATTGGTTACCTAGCAACTGACCTGCAGCATATTGTGGAATCCGAACCACATTATAGCGAGAAATGAATTTCTGTCACCAGAAATAAATTCCTCTAATTCTTCATTGGCCGGTCGGAGAATCGAACGCGGGGCCAGCAGAGTGCTAGCTGAGAACGGTACCCACCCGTCCAATGATGAATTGAGGAATTTGTGAATCTCGAGTCACGCTCGAGTGACCCTTGGACAGGAACCTTTCACCTGTCTTGGAGTTTAATTCTGATGAATATCTTGAGGGTAAAATCCCACTTCTGCTGAACAGCGCCGATATTTGGTAGGGATTCTTCTAGTGATAAAATCCTTGGGATTATAAGGATTACTGCAGGAATATTTTATTTTTTAATTTATTCTTATATTTACCCGCTTCCTGGGTACAATATGACGCTTCCATAGTCAGTAGGCTCAATGTTACAACACGAGATCCAAGGAATAAGATCAAATGATCCTTATAGAACCGAAAACCTGACAAATGTCTCACATAAACTCTTTAATAACAAACAAAAAACTCCTTGACTCCTTGTCTTGTTGTGAAAATTACTTGCTTAATGGAAGTATTACAAATTATGCATGCCAATACCACATAACACCTGTATATGTAATGGAACATGAAGTATCACAATACCTTAAGCCTACATTTAATCACCTACGCCGGATATACAGCCAAACTGCCCGTAATCCATACACATGTACCCAGAAAGGTCACACTCACGGTGTAATAGTTGGGGCTTTGGAGCGAAATGAGTGCCAGACCTCCCACCTCAATGCGGTCACATTGCTCCCTTCAAATGTAAACACAGGTCCAACTTATTCGCAGGCACATTGCTTACTAATGGCGGCAGCTGGTCAGCAGGTCCTATGAACTCTTAGAAAACTCAAGTGTAACTGACTTTGGTATACGTAGACAATAACTTGGTACAGCAACAAATAATGAATAATTTAAGAAAAATATACAAAAATTTTTATTCCTATAAGCTGTATACATTTTGCAAAACACAATAATAAATAAATAAGCAACCAATAGTACAATAATATGCCCAATAAACTGTCGCGCTATCCAATAATAACTTGGCATTATCCCATTGATGACACACATTTCTCATTTAATATTTGTAAGATACGAGATTTTCCGCTAAAAAAAAGACAATGGAAAAACTGTCTTCTTTTTCATTTCGAAGCCAGTAATAAAGGTAATATTAAAAATAAAAGGTTAATATGACTGAGAATTATTTTATTATTTTAAAATGACATCCCCTTAACAAAAGAAAGTAAGGAAAATAACGCCTGACAGTTGTCAAATTTAGTAATCGCACTGGGACCCTGGACCGTCTTTTGGAACCGGCTGGTGTCCAGTCCGATGTCCCTGAAGACGGCGTGGCACTTGCTGACGTATTCGTCCTCAAGTTCTGGCGTCCGGGAGAAGATGAAGGCGAAGTCCGAGAAGTAACTGGAGGAGTAGTCCATGCAGGAGTAGAGACAAGCGTAGTTCTCGTAGTCGGTGTCGAGGATCACCAAAGGAGCGGCGAATGCTGCAGAGAAATAATACAGAATTAATGCGTTAATTAACAAGTGTATGAGAGAAAACAGCGAGTAATTTCGGTATATTACTGATAGAAAAAATTACTTTGATAAATTTAAGAAAAAAGTTTTAGCCTCGTAGAAATATATTAGAGAACAATAAGGAATGCTGCAAAATCCCAATACTTACAATGGCCCTCGAAGTCGACCATGAAATGAGGATCCCCGAGGGGCATTGGGTAGATCTCTCCTTGTCTCTGCTGCTTCTCCCCGCTGTAGTTGACGCCCGAAGTGCTGACTTTGTATCCCTCTCCGTCTAAGACACACAACGAGAGACAAAGGCCAAGTGATGAACTTCCTTCTATAAAATGATATTCATAAGCAACATTTCATTCATCTAACTGTAGACTGCAAGAGAGAGAGAGAGAGAAAGAATCAAAGTACTTACCAAAATTGTATTGTATGCGGACACATTTTTCCAGGGGTTGATATTCGTTCTTTGTGAGAGCATGCTGGAACCAGACTCCTCCGAACTGGAAAGATTTAATATTATTTTGCCTCCTCAACAATGAAATAGTGAAACTGGAAATTTATTGCATGATTATTAACTTCATGTTAATGAAGATCTAAACAACAAAAAGTATAGCTTTTTGTATGAGGAGAAAGAAAGATAGATATATAATTAAAGAGAGAGAGAGAAATTGCAGTACCTCGGAGTGTCTAGGAATCTGCTCCTTCCACAGTTTGACTTCATCGACAGCAGGACATTTCCCTTTAACGACGAAGTCGGGGATTTTGTCTGCGGCAACAGACGCCATAACCACAGACAGAGCCACAAGGAACGTCTTCATTTTGTCAGCGAAGGAAAAGGGTTTGATGGGAAAGGACACCCACCATGTGCTTTTATACTGCCGAGAACGATCTTGGTGGCGTCATTCCAGCCAGTGGTCGAAGCGGGTTTTTGCTTCGATCGTAATGCGTCCGTGATCTTGACGTCATACAACTAACTTAGAAGTAAATTTCAAATGTCCTTTCTCGCCTTTAATTCCTAGCACTCACTCTTTTAAGAACTGTAATCTTCTTCTGATACTTGGCAATTATTCTTTTGTTTTTTTGCTGTTGTTGTACATCAAAGATAACATACCGGCAATATATTCAATGTGACTTAAGTGTGAAGAAAAAAAGTGTGTCCTCGCAAGACAATGCACTCTAAGGATGTTTCAGGAAGAGGAAAATGGAGTAAAATTAGAAGCGACGAAAAGGCGAACCAGAATTCCCGCTTTGGTTCATGAGATCGTATATAAGAGGCGGGGATCACAGATTCGGGCAGAGAAACAATCGCTCACTCAGAGACATGTTAGGTCTTGGTCTCTTCGCCTTCGGTCTCGTGGCTTCGGTCTCCTGTGCAGGAGGCTTGCCCGGCTTCCTGCTGGAGGGAAAATGTGCAGATGTTTCCCTCCAGTCCAACTTCGATGCTCGCAGGGTGAGTAATTATCCTCTTCTCTAGACAAATCGACCAAATTCATATATTCGCACGAAAGTCATGAATCTGAAAAAATTCCTTTATAAACTAAACCAATGTTTGTAAAAGGATATTAACGTCTTGAAGGTAGGTTATAAGGAAGACTTTCTTATCAATTGTTTTTAACGAAATTTATCTGATGGGCATAACAAACAATTAATGCTTCTTCACCATAGCTTTTTTAGTTATACAATTATGCCAAAGCTTTCTTTTTTTAAGCAAAACTATAGAAAACCAGTTCCCCTGAACTCCAGGTAAATTATTTTCATCAAGATGAAGTTTTTCGGATCTATGGAAGCATGAAAAGCAAAAATGGGAAGATGAGAGATAACAGACATAATTATTTGAATCTCCAGTACGCAGGTCGCTGGTTCATGACGGAGATTATCGAGAACCCTTACATGCCAATGAAGAAATGCATCAGTTCCAAGTACGACCTCGACGAAAGGGAAGACGGTTTTCAAGTGACAACTTCAGGACTGGACGCCAATGGCGAACACGAATCCCTCCGGGAAAGATCTACCACACAAGCAGATTCCCAAGGGCCACTTGCATCTCGATTTCCCTGGTGGTAAGTTACTCTGTTTTGAACAAGTCAGACGAAAATGAAATATCAAAAACAAATCTTGTTCCTTTTCATGCTATCAAATTACCTTGAATTGAATCAAGATTATATGGTAAATATTCCGTTTCCTTACAGTTATCGGCAGCCCATACAAAGTGATTGAGACCGACTATGAAAGCTACTCCTGCGTGTATTCCTGCATCGACTGGAGTGGATACAAGACCGAGTTCGGCTTCGTCTTCTCCAGGAAGCCCGAGAACTGGGGAGATGCCACTAAGAAGTGCGCCTCAGTCTTCGAGGAGAATGGCGTCGACTTCAATAACTTCGTTGCTGTGCCTCAGTCCGATTGTGACCACTGATAGTAGAATCACCAGTTAATTACAGAATGAACTTTTTCTTCCTTTTAATCCCTTAATACGTTTTTTACTCTGTTGTCTTATTCTTGTGCTTCCTTTCTTTTGTTTTTGTTTGCATCTGTACATGAAGTAACTAAAATACATAATTTTCTTTAAAAATGCTGATTTTAATTATTTTTAATAGAGTGCACCAACTTTCCCATGAAGGTTACTTACCTTGGCATTTAAAGTTTCTTGAGACGAGTCATAAACGTCGGCATTTTGCTAGACGTAGCATTACTTTCGATACATGATTTCAAGCAACTGGATTTTAAGCAGTTGTCCTGTTCTGTAACTCGTCTTAATTAAATTTTCACTTAGTGTTCCTGACCTTACTTTCATTGAAGGTATCATTTATGGAAGAGGTAAAAGACAAATCACCTACAGTGTAAAAAGATAATGAGCATGTTACAGTAATTTGATTTTTACTTTAGGTCATGTAGCAGTTTTGACCATTAATAGAAAGTGTTCAATGGAATTTTTTTTTCTTTATTTATCAGATTTTCAATGTATCTGTGTATGAAACTATGGATTTTCAGTAATCTCTCAATGATCTTAATGGGATGTCACTAGGTATATATTTTAACGATGTAGAAGAGAAATCATACAGTATTACTAATGAGCTTTTTCAGTATGCTAGGTAATCCTTGTCGATGGCTCTTTTTTCAGAGCCTTGAGTCCTGGGTACACGTTAACAGTGCCTCCTGCGGTGATTGCTCTCAAAACTTTGCATATTGATATGCTTTATTAGTAACTATATGGTTTTTGGTTCCTAACTTTAAATTTTAGACATACCTTATCAATACCTCTTCCATTTTTCTGCTTTCAAAACTTTGTCTGCACATTAAACCGTATTGATGGTCCTTTTCCAGGCATCAGAATTTCGTATTCTGCGTATACTCTATCAATGACTCCTCTTTTTGACCTTTAGAAGACTAATAACTTAAATCTTTTCAGCCATTAGCCTTTTCTTTAAAGATCTGGAATAATAATATAGAAAATTTAGTGCATGATTACAAGAATGTACTTAATAGTGCCAGTCAGGATAAAAAAAAGTATCATTGTTAATGCTGTATTAGGGAGAAGAGAGAGAAAGAGGAATTGAAGTTCCGCAGCACGTCTGGGCAGCTGCTCCTTCCACAGTTTGACCTCATCGACGGCAGGACATTTTTCTTTAACGACGGAGTCGGGGACTTTGTCTGCGGCCACAGACGCCACAGTTGCCGTGACAGCCACAGACAGAGCCAGAAGGAACGCTCTTATTTTGTCAGCCAAAGAGAAGGGTTTGATGGGAAAGTACAGTGACAATTTGATTTTAGCGATAAAGAAGAAATTTTGCTACCGTCAGGTGACCCGTCAACACAGCGGGCTTTCGCTGAAGGTCCGTGAGACTGATGTTAGCACAACTTACAACAGAGATAATGTTGGAAAATACCACAATCAAGTTTCAATCTCAATCGTTTGATTCTTTATAGACCTATAATAATTGAACACCTATTTTTCTTCAGTACATTGTGTCAGAAAATAGTTGCCTACTTTGTAATTAATTATAAACATCACAAAAAGATCCAAAGCAAAAAAAAATTGAAAGAATTCCACTTCAGCAACAGGAAAGCCCTGAAAATTCAGTAATAAAGTAACAAAGGTATGAGTCCTTCGCTTCATGCGATGCTATATTAAGATGAGGATTACAGGGGAACAGTTTGAGTTGCTCCTCCAAGAATGAAGTTGAGTCTAAAGTCCCTGCTTTCGTCTTGTGACCTCTGTCTCTTGTGCAGGAGGTTTTCCTGATTTCCTGATTCCTGGCAAATGTGCTGATGTTTCTCTCCGACCAAAATTCTAGAGAAGGATGTAGGTGGATTCCACTCTAGAAGTTACAGGAGAGGAGACTGAATTACACAAGAAAATAATAGAATTTAGCCAGACCCACATGTTCACTTGTTAACTCTGTGTTCACTCAAGTCATTCTCATGCTTTTACCTTTGACATCAAATGTCCTGCGGACAAGATGGAGCAGGTAAATGTGAATTGAGGGTAGTAGGATTCATTCACTTAGTGAAGAGCATGACTGACCATATGACCATTTTTAATTGATCAAGTAGCGTAAAAGCTCCCTCTCTCTTTCATTGTCTAATATATATATATATATATATATATATATATATATATATATATATATATATATATATATATATATATATATATATATATATATATATATATATATATATACAGATTCAAACATTTTTTAGAAATTAACTGTGTTTTGGACTAACTCAGAAAAAGGGCAACTAGCAGCCTTTCCCTCTCTCTCTCTCTGGTATTCAGCCCCTCAATAGGGAAGCACTCTCTCACTCAACCCACAGATTCTCTCTCTCTCTCCAACACCATCTTCAAAATGGATACTCTAAGGAAACACAATCTTTCCAGCATAAATAGATTTATTATCAAACAAACCCAACAAGTAATGAATTAACAAAGAAAAGATTAAAATCAAAAAATAAATGAATTATCAAGTCAAAATAGTCTCACTCAAGGTTTAATCTTACTCTGACTAAAAAGTCCTATGACTGAAAACCTTTACACCCAAAACTCCCACACACTCCATCTTAGACATTATACGTCTAGTCTTAAGGTCAACCACATGACAAATAACCATTGCAAAGATTGCAGTGTCCTTCTCTATAAACAGCAATTCCACAGACATCTATCGAAGAATTAAATAAATCGTAATTACAAATATACAAGTGCAAACATAATAATGAAAGTCTAAAATGCATGGTTAATAAATGTGAAACTAAAACACAATAAAATAGAATATTAAAGTGACATAAATGCTTATGTCCAGTTCTCCCCACAAATTCATAAGTGTCTTGGATATGGTAAATTACAAGTTCACAGTCCACACAGAAAAAGAGAAGTCTGGATTTTTAACTGCTGGTTTCTAAGAGATTGAAACACACAAAGCCATGTCTGGACTTGATATCGCTCTCGAGCTAATAATCAGTCAGACCTAACTTTTAAAAATGCTGACAAACAATCTATATTTTTAACGCAGTGAACCGTACTCATACCAGCTCGGTCGGCTACCCTGGCACAAATCAGATTCAATATTGTGTGTTCATCAAGCCAAAACAGCTGGAGTAATCGAACTATTTGCTGGCAAATGGTTTTGTTGTCTGAGCGCAACGCCCTAGTTCCATCTTGAAGCGATCTTTCTTTCATGGTGTTTATAACTGAATATAATGGTAATTCTAAAATCAAATGTATTATCCCATATATATATATATATATATATATATATATATATATATATATATATATATATATATATATATATATATATATTTGATATATATATATGTGTTATATATTTATATATATGATTTTAATGTATATATATATGATATATATATATATATATATTATATCAATATATATAATATATATACTATATTTATATTTTAACTATATATATATATATATATATTTTTTTTTTTTCTACTAAGTAGTGTTACTTCCAGTAGCTAGGTAATTTGTGTGCACTTCCAGTTCACTTTGGTCGCAAAACTTTACTCAGGTTTTCTACATGTTAAAATGTTATAGTTAGGATTTGTCAAAACTTTCTTTCATTGGCATGCTTTTGTTGCCACATTATATGGTATTTCCAAGCTATTAAGCCTACAGTTCATTACTGGATCAGGACTAGCTTCCTGTAGAATGGCGTCTTTTATACCATCATTCTTCCTGCATCTTTCGAAAACATATTGAAAAATTTAAACTAAAACTCTCGTCCTGCAAAGTGCATGCACTTTGCATTTGCAAAAATAATCATGGGTGGCTGGCCTTTGAAACATGGTTTGGGAGGAGGTGTGATTTGAGTCATCATAGTTATCACCAAGATAACAGGTGCACGAAAAAAGGATAGGCCTTATTTTTTTACTCATTTTTCCTTTGCAAAATTTTGCTTTATCGTGTAAATTAAATGAAGGATTTTGAAACTGTCTGCTCATATGAACGATACAGAGAAAGGTGTCCATTTTTGCCATAATTATTTAAGCACTTCATCGGAACTCAGTGATACAATAAATCTAAATACCATTAATCATATTCAAAATGATTTTCCCCGAAAAAGCCATTTATGAGGAATATTTCAAGTACAAATGCCAAAAGGTCTAACCAGCATGGGACAAGTTCTTCATTATATTTGGAAAGATCAAAGCGTGTGAAATATATTTCTCCCAGAGAAATATATTTTGCTTAACGTTGGTCGGATTTATAATAAAAAGAAGAAAGAAAATGAGGACTAAGATTGGTATGTCATCTGAATTTATGCCAGTGTTTTCATCAGAGTTCCCAGACACCCTGGAAGAGATCAAACCACACTCAGTCACTGAAGGAGAATAAATAAGAGGCGGCGATCTTAACGAAAAATAAAGTTAAGTTCAATTACCTTTAAAAATCTGTCATAGTGCTTCTGTCAGGTAAATTTACACGTTTCTTACCTCCTAGGCAATCGGATTTGGGAATTCAGGTCTCATTTCCAAACCGTCTTCTTTACGCTCATTTCCTAGTAACAATCAAGGTAATAATTGCAGTGATATTGAGTTCTACACCGAACTGGATATCTGCAAACTTTGCTTAAGGAGGATAGGATGAAAGCTAAAATGGTATGTACCAGGGGAACAGGTAGAAAGAAATGTACTCCCAGATGATTAGGATATCGAGAACACGCGAGTCCCTTTACTCAGTCCTGTTATTCCCTCTCTTGCCGCTACCACTGACAATTATTCATGAAGTCAAGTCCATCTTTCATGGGTCCTGTATGTCAGTTTAATATTAAGATTTGAAATCCTATAGTTTACTTTTTTCAGTTGCTTCATTTACATCTTGGTATTCTGTTCCTAATTCAAGACAAGGCAGAATTTTCACCATTTTCTCATTAGCCTTTGTCTCAAATCTCAGTTCCTTCTTTGCATTTGTTTTGCACATAAAAAGGATGTCCTTATCATAAGATGGAACCATCGAGAATGGATGAATTTTAACAGACTATCAGATGCGTCGTAGTGAAGAATGGGGCATGAATGAACACCTTTAAAACTTTGCTACTGCTTTATGGAGCGGCAATCCTTCATCAACTGGTTTCTTCTCTAGACTGGACAGCTATGAAACCAGTATCTTAAGAGATCTACTAAAACTTTGTACCTAGACAAGCTACATAAACGAGGCTTCTACAGTAGTCACATCTTTAATACCCTATATGAAGATGTATAGTTTTAGATACTGACGATCTTTTGTTTCTAGTGGGATGTCTATAATTCTCTCGGCCTAACATAGAAGCGGTGGGATTGAAAAACATTTATTCAGAGAACAACAGTGTTCGTTTGCTATCATTTTCTCTTCCAGGAAAACTGCCACATAATCAACGGCTGAGAACGAAATGCAAATGTTATATTCTTAGAGTAGGTGAAAGTCACATAAAAAAATTAATCTTTAAACCTTGGTATAAAAAAGGTAATCAGACACCTCTTCTTTACTGCATGTTTATATTTAAAATTGTCTTTAACTCTTCCATGAATAATATTTCTATAGTAATAAGTGCATGGGCATGAAATGAAATAACGAACATAAATTATATCAAAAGGGAATGACTAAATTATTTGCATTGAAATTACTGTTAGGCTACCAAAATGACTTCACCCCTCAAGTGAACTTCTAAAAGCCAGGAGAAACAGTGTACAAGAAAAAATGGCCCCACACAATTTTTTTTTTTTTTTTTAAAAGAATGTTGGGCAGACGAAATAAACGCAAGACCCTGAAAGAGACAATACGTTTTTAGCTGCCCCTGATGTACTTAAACGAAGGTAATGGATTTGGAATAAAAATTAAATACAACTAAAGGAAAAACTACAAAAAGGAATAAAAAGAGAGAGGAATTTGAAAAATTGGTTTATTCTGTGGGTAATTAGCGATTTTATGTTTAATGATCACAATCGGACTGAAAACATATCAACGAAGTTATTAAGCTCGACGCCATTCTCCTCGAAGAGTGCAGGCGCACTTGGCATTTGCAGTGGCATGGGTCCCCAGTTCTCGAAACATGTCCTGAGAAGACGTGAGCCGAACACGGTCTTGTATCCACTCCAGTCGATGCAGGAATACACGCAGGAGTGTTTTTTTTTTGCATTTTTGATTCTAATTTTGTTTACCTTCCTAAAAAAATGAAGGATTTGAAATTTGCTATGAACGATACATTTGGTTTTTTTTCCATTTATTTGCATTCATCGGAACAAAATAAATCTAAGAATTAAGTTTTCAAAAGTTTTAGCGCCGTTGAAAACCATTCAGGAATTTTCGAGTAACCTAAAAGGTCTGTTACGTGGCGTTTGATGATATTTGATAAGTAATATTTTGTTATATGTTTTCCATAGCATTTTTTTTCTTAACGTTGGTCGGATCATAATAAAAAAGAAGATAAAACTATCTTGGGATAAGATTGGTTAATAATTCATCTATCCAAGATTTATGAACAGTTTTTGACATCCAATATAGCAATCATCCAGATCTTATTTTTTTATTCAAACACACTCAGTCACTATCTTGACTAAAATGAAAACGATCTTAACAGAATCTTTAATTAAGTTAACCTTTCCAATCCATCAAGGAAAATCTAGAATAGTCTAGAAATCTACAAATTTTATGTTAGAGAAGCAGTTCCTCAGTGTCCAAGTCGTGATTCCAAGATTCAGTTTAGGTACCAAATCTCGAACTGAGTCTCTCTCTGACGATTGCGTCCTCTGTTATTAGTCTAGTAATAATCTTTTCTTTCATGTCTTGCATTCATTTGAGTGGTGAATGAAAGACGAATATCTGCAAAGTTTGCTGCTTAAGGAGCAAAATAGTGAAAGCTAAATCAGAAGTGCACCAGCATGTGGAATTAGAAGAATAGAAACCGTGAAAAATCTTCCTCAGATGATTAGGACTTTTTGGAAGTCGATGAAAAATCTTGGAAATTACGACGCCATAGAATCATGACGCAGGAAGGGTAGAAGCACAGCAGCAACTTCTCAAAATCAGCTCCTTCCCAAAAAACCCGCCAAGTGGGTTTATTTCAACATTTTCTGTGAATCTCGAAAAAAAGTTAAGTATACCTTAGTTTAACCAGACCACTGAACTGATTGACAGCTCTCCTATGGCTGCCCGAAGGATTAGACTTATTTTACATGGCTAAGAGCCAATTGGTTACCTAGCAACTGGACCTACAGCTTATTGTGGAATCCGAACCACATTATAGCGAGAAATGAATTTCTATCACCAGAAATAAATTCCTCTAATTCTTCATTGGCCGGTGCTATCTGAGAACGGTACCCACCCGTCCAATGAGGAATTGAGGAATTTGTGAATCCCATGTCACGCTCGAGTGACCCTTGGACAGGAACCTTTCACCTGTCTTGGAGTTTAATCTGATGAATATCTTGAGGGTAAAAACCCACTTCTGCCGAACAGCGCCGATATTTGGTAGGGATTTCTTCTAGTGATAAAATCCTTGGGATTATAAGGATTACTGCAGCAATATTTTAGTTTTTAATTTATTCTTACATTTACCCTCTTCCTACTACAATATGACGCTTCCATAGTCCGTAGACTTAGTGTTACAACACGAGATCCAGGAATAAGATCAGATAATCCTTATAGAACCGAAAACCTGACAAATGTCTCACATAAACTCTTTAATAACAAATCAAACTCACAGAGCTCCTTGACCTTTGTAGCTTGTTGGTGAAATATTACTTGCAACCATGGAAGTATTACAAATTATGCATGCTAATACCACATAACACCTGTCTATGTAATGGAACATGAAGTATCACAATACCTAAAGCCTACATTTCCTCACCTACGCCAGATATACTCGTACAGCCAAGCTGCCCGTAATCCACACACGTGTACCCAGAAAGGTCACACTCACGGTGTAGTAGTTGGGGCTTTGGAGTGAAATGAGTGTCAGACCTCCAACCTCAGTGCGGTCACATTGCTCCCTTCAAATGTAAACACAGGTCCAACTTATTCGCAGGCACATTGTTACTAATGGCGGCAGCTGGTCGGCAGGTCCTGTGAACTCTTAGAAAACTCAAGTGTAACCCACTTTGGTTATACGTCGACACTAACTTGGTACAGCAACAAATAGTGAATAATTTAAGAAAAATATGGAAAATTTTTTATTCCTATAAGCCGCATACATTTTGCAAAACACAATAATAAATAAATAAGTAACCAATAGTACAATAATATGCCCAATAACCTGTCGCGCTATCCAATAATAACTTGGCATTATCCCATTGATGACACACATTTCTCATTTAATATTTGTAAGGTACGAGATTTTCCGCTAAAAAAAAGACAAAGGAAAAACTGTCTTCTTTTTCATTTCGAAGCCATTAATAAAGGTAATATTACAAATAAAAGGTTAATATGACTGAAAATTATTTTATTATTTTAAAATGACATCCCCCTTAACAAAAGAAAGTAAGGGAAAATAACGCTGACAGTTGTCAAATTTAGTAATCACACTGGGACCCCTGGACCGTCTTTTGGAACCGGCTGGTGTCCAGTCCGATGTCCCTGAAGACGGCGTGGCACTTGCTGACGTATTCGTCCTCAAGTTCTGGCGTCCGGGAGAGGATGAAGGCGAAGTCCGAGAAGTAACTGGAGGAGTAGTCCATGCAGGAGTAGAGACAAGCGTAGTTCTCGTAGTCGGTGTCGAGGATCACCAAAGGAGCGGCGAATGCTGCAGAGGAATAATACAGAATTAATGCGTTAATTAACAAGTGTATGAGAGAAAACAGCGAGTAATTTCGGTATGTTCTGATAGAAAAAATTACTTTGATAAATTTAAGAAAAAAGTTTTAGCCTTGTAGAAATATATTAGAGAACAATAAGGAATGCTGCAAAATCCCAATACTTACAATGGCCCTCGAAGTCGACCATGAAATGAGGATCCCCAAGGGGCATTGGGTAGATCTCTCCTTGTCTCTCCTGCTTCTCCCCGCTGTAGTTGACGCCCGAAGTGCTGACTTTGTATCCCTCTCCGTCTAAGACACACAACGAGAGACAAAGGCCAAGTGATGAACTTCATTCTATAAAATGATATTCATGAACAACATTTCATTCATCTAACTGTAGCCTGCAAGAGAGAGAGAGAGAGAGAGAGAGAACCAAAGTACTTACCAAAATTGTATTGTATGCGGACACATTTTTCCAGGGGTTGATATTCGTTCTTTGTGAGAGCATGCTGGAACCAGACTCCTCCGAACTGGAAAGATTTAATATTATTTAGCCTCCTCAACAATGAAATAGTGAAACTGGAAATTTATTGCATGATTATTAACTACATGTTAATGAAGATCTAAACAAGAAAAAGTATAGCTTTTTGTATGAGGAGAAAGAAAGATAGATATATAATTAAAGAGAGAGAGAGAAATTGCTGTACTTCGGTGTGTCTAGGAATCTGCTCCTTCCACAGTTTGACTTCATCGACAGCGGGACATTTCCCTTTAACGACGAAGTCAGGGATTTTGTCTGCGGCAACAGACGCCATAACCACAGACAGAGCCACAAGGAACGTCTTCATTTTGTCAGCGAAGGAAAAGGGTTTGATGGGAAAGGACACCCACCATGTGCTTTTATACTGCCGAGAACGATCTTGGTGGCGTCATTCCAGCCAGTGGTCGAAGCGGGTTTTTGCTTCGATCGTAATGCGTCCGTGATCTTGACGTCATACAACTAACTTTGAAGTAAATTTCAAATGTCCTTTCTCGCCTTTAATTCCTAGCACTTATTCTTTTAAGAACCGTAATCTTCTTCTGATACTTAGCAATTATTCTTTGTTTTTTTTTGCTGTTGTTGTACATCAAAGATAACATACCGGCAATATATTCAATGTGGCTTAACTGTGAAGAAAAAAAAGTGTGCTCGCAAGACAATGCACTCTAAGGATGTTTCAGGAAGAGGAAAATGGAGTAAAATTAGAAGCGAAGAAAAGGCGAACCAGAATTCACCGCTTTGGTTCATGGGATCGTATATAAGAGGCGGGGTTCACAGAGTCGGGCAGAGAAACATTCGCTCACTCAGAGACATGTTGGGTCTTGCCGTCTTCGCCTTCGGTCTCGTGGCTTCGGTCTCCTGTGCAGGAGGCTTGCCCGACTTCCTGCTGGAGGGAAAATGTGCAGATGTTTCCCTCCAGTCCAACTTCGATGCTCGCAGGGTGAGTAATTATCCTCCTCTCTAGACAAATCGACCAAATTCATATATTCGCACGAAAGTCATGAATATGAAAAAATTCCTATGTCAACTAAATTAATGTTTGTAAAAGGATATTAACATCTTGAAGGTAGATTATAAGGAAGACTTTCTTATCAATTGTTTTTAACGGAATTCGTCTGATGGGCATAACAAACAATTAATGCTTCTTCACCATAGCTTTTTTATTTATACAATTGTGCCAAAGCTTTCTTTTTTTAAGCAAAACTTTAAAAAACTAGTTCCCCTGAACTCCAAGTAAATTATTTTCATCAAGATGAAGTTTTTCGGATCTATGGAAGCATGAAAAGCAAAAATGGGAAGATGAGAGATAACAGACATAATTATTTGAATCTCCAGTACGCAGGTCGCTGGTTCATGACGGAGATTATCGAGAACCCTTACATGCCAATGAAGAAATGCATCAGTTCCAAGTACGACGTCGACGAAAGGGAAGACGGTTTTCAAGTGACAACTTCAGGACTGGACGCCAATGACGAACACAAATCCCTCCAAGGAAAGATCTACCACACAAGCAGATTCCCCAGGGGCCACTTACATCTCGATTTCCCTGGTGGTAAGTTACTCTGTTTTGAACAAGTCAAACGAAAATGAAATATCAAAAACAAATCTTGTTCCTTTTCATGCTATCAAATTACCTTGAATTGAATCAAGATTATATGGTAAATATTCCGTTTCCTTACAGTTATTGGCAGCCCATACAAAGTGATTGAGACCGACTATGAAAGCTACTCCTGCGTGTATTCCTGCATCGACTGGAGTGGATACAAGACCGTGTTCGGCTTCGTCTTCTCCAGGACACCCGAGAACTGGGGAGATGCCACTAAGAAGTGCGCCTCAGTCTTCGAGGAGAATGGCGTCGACTTCAATAACTTCGTTGCTGTGCCTCAGTCCGATTGTGATCACTGATAGTAGAGTCACCAGTTAATTACAGAATGAACTTTTTCTTCATTTTAATCCCTTAATACGTTTTTTACTCTGTTGTCTTATTCTTTTGCTTCCTTTCTTTTGTTTTTGTTTGCATCTGTACATGAGGTAACTAAAATACATAATTTTCTTTAAAAATGCTGATTTTAATTATTTTTAATAGAGTGCACCAACTTTCCCATGAAGGTTACTTACCTTGGCATTTAAAGTTTCTTGAGATGAGTCATAAACGTCGGCATTTTGCTAGACGTAGCATTACTTTCGATACATGATTTCAAGCAACTGGATTTTAAGCAGTTGTCCTGTTCTGTAACTCGTCTTAATTAAATTTTCACTTAGTGTTCCTGACCTTACTTTCATTGAAGGTATCATTTATGAAAGGGGTAAAAGACAAATCACCTACAGTGTAAAAAGATAATGAGCATATTACAGTAATTTGATTTTTACTTTAGGTCATGTAGCAGTTTTGACCCATAATAGAAAGTGTTCAATGGAATTTTTTTTCCTTTATTTATCAGATTTTCAATGTATCTGTGTATGAAACTATGGATTTTCAGTAATCTCTCAATGATCTTAATGGGATGTCACTAGGTTTATATTTTAACGATGTAGAAGAGAAATCATACAGTATTACTAATAAGCTTTTTCAGTATGCTAGGTAATCCTTGTCGATGGCTCTTTTTTTCGGAGCCTTTGAGTCCTGGGTACACGTTAACAGTGCCTCCCGCGGTGATTGCTCTCAAAACTTTGCATATTGGATATGCTTTATTAGTAACTATATGGTTCTTGATTCCTAACTTTAAATTGTAGACATACCTTATCAATACCTCTTCCATTTTTCTGCTTTCAAAACTCTGTCTGCACATTAAACCGTATTGATGGTCCTTCTTTTCCAGGCATCAGAATTTCGTATTCTGCGTATACTCTATCAGTGACTCCTCTTTTGGACTTTTAGAAGAGTAATAACTTAAATCTTTTCAGTAATATAGAAAATTTAGTGCATGATTACAAGAATGTACTTAATAATGCCTGTCAGGATAAGAAAAAGTATCATTGTTAATGCTGTATTAGGGAGAAGAGAGAGAAAGAGGAATTGAAGTTCCGCAGCATGTCTGGGCAGCTGCTCCTTCCACAGTTTGACCTCATCGACGGCAGGACATTTTCCTTGAACGACGGAGTCGGGGACTTTGTCTGCGGCCACAGACGCCACAGTTGCCGTGACAGCCACAGACAGAGCCAGAAGGAACGCTCTTATTTTGTCAGCCAAAGAGAAGGGTTTGATGGGAAAGTACAGTGACAATTTGATTTATAGCGATAAAGAAGAAATTTTGCTACCGTCAGGTGACCCGTCAACTACAGCTGAAGGTCCGTCAGACTGATGTTAGCACAACTTACAACAGAGATAATGTTGGAAAATACCACAATCAAGTTTCAGTCTTAATCGTCTGATTCTTTATAGACCTATAATAATTAAACACCCTATTTTTCTTCAGTACATTGTGTCAGAAAATAGTTGCCTACTTTGTAATTAATTATAAACATCACAAAACGATCCAAAGCTAAAAAATTGAGAGAATTCCACTTCAGCAACAGGAAAGCCCTGAAAATTCAGTAATAAAGTAGCAAAGGTATGAGTCCTCCGCTTGGCGCGAAGCTATATTAGGATGAGAATTACAGGGGAACAGTTTGAGTTGCTCCTCCAAGAATGAAGTTGAGTCTAAAAGTCCCTGCTTTCGTCTTGTGACCTCTGTCTCTTGTGCAGGAGGCTTTCCTGATTTCCTGATTCCTGGCAAATGTGCTGATGTTTCTCTCCGACCAAAATTCTAGAGAAGGATGTAGGTGAGTTCCACGCTAGAAGTTACAGGAGAGGAGACTCGAATTACACAAGAAAATAATAGAATTTAGCCAGACCCACACGTTCACTTGTTAACTCTGTGTTCACTCCAAGTCACTCTCACGCTTTTACCTTTGACATCAAATGTCCTGCGGACAAGATGGAGCAGGTAAATGTGAATTCGAGGGGTAGTAGGATTCATTCGCTTAGTGAAGAGCATGACTGACCATATGACCATTTTTAATTGTCAAGTAGCGCTCTCTCCCTCTCTCTTTCATTGTCTAATATATATATATATATATATATATATATATATATATATATATATATTGTATTTTTTTACTGTGGTAGTGTTACTTCTAGTAGCAGTATTTGTGTGCACTTCCGGTTCACTTTGGTAGCAAAACTTTACTCGGGTTTTCTAAACATGTTCAAAATATTATAGTTAGGATTTGTAACATTCTTTCATTAGCATGCTTTTATGTGCCACATTATCACGTATTTCCAAGCGATCATACAGCCTACAGTTTGTTACTGGATCAGGACTAGCTTCGTAGAATGGCGTCTTTTATACCATCATTCTTCCTGCATCTTTCGAAAACATATCAGGAAAATTGAAACTAAAACTCTCGTCCTGCAAAGTGCATGCACTTTACATTTGCAAAAATAATCATGGGTGGCTGGCCTCTGAAACATGGTTTGGGAGGGAGGCGTGAGCTGAGTCATCATAGTTATCACCAAGATAACAGCTGCACGAAAAAGGATAGGCCTTATTTTTTTTTACTAATTTTTCCTTTGCAAATTTTGCTTTATCGTGTAAATTAAATGAAGGATTTCGGAAATTGTCTGCTCATATGAACGATACATTTTGGTGTCCCATTTTGCCAAAATTATTTAAGCACTTCATCGGAACTCAGTGATACAATAAATCTAAATACCATTAATCATATTCAAAATGATTTTCGCCCTGCAAAAAGCCATTTATGAGGAATATTTCAAGTACAAATCCCAAAAGGTCTAACCTGCATGGGACAAGTTCTTCATTATATTTGGAAAGATCGCAAGCGTGTGAAATATGTTTCTCCCAGAGAAATATATTTTGCTTAACGTTGGTCGGATTGATAATAAAAAAGAAGATAGAAAAACGAGGACTAAGATTGGTATGTCATCTGAATTTATGCCAGCGTTTTCATCAGAGTTCCCAGACACCCTGGAAGAGATCAAACCACACTCAGTCACTGAAGGAGAATAAATAAGAGGCGGCGATCTTAACGAAAAAATAAAGTTAAGTTCAATTACCTTGAAAATCTGTCATAGTGCTTCTGTCAGGTAAATTTACACGTTTCTTACCTCCTAGGCAATCGGATTTGGGAATTCAGGTCTCATTTCCAAACCGTCTTCTCTTGCGCTCATTTCCTAGTAATAATCAAGGTAATAATTGCAGTGATATTGAGTTCTACACCGAACTGGATATCTGCAAACTTTGCTGCTTAAGGAGGATAGTGAAAGCTAAAATGGTGTGCACCAGGAAGAGGTAGAAAGAAATCGTACTCCCGATATGATTAGGATATCGAGAACACGCGAGTCAGCCATTACTCAGTCCTGTTATTCCCTCTCTTGCAGCTACCACTGACAATTATTCATGAAGTCAATTCCATCTTTCATGGGTCCTGTGCCATGTCAGTTTAATATTAAGATTTGAAATCCTCATTTAAAGTTCTTTACTGCATGTTTATATTTAAAATTGTCTTTTAACTCTTCCATGAATAATATTTCTATAGTAATAAGTGCATGGGCATGAAATGAAAAATAACGAACATAAATTATATCAAAGGGAATGACTAAATTATTTGCATTGAAATTACTGTTATTTGCATTGAAATTACTGTTAGGGCTACCAAAATGACTTCAGACCCCCTCATGTGAACTCCTAAAAGACAGGAGAAACAGTGTACAAGAAAAATGGCCCCACACAATTTTTTTTTTTTTTTTTTTAAAGAATGTTGGGCAGACGAAATAAAGGCAAGACCCTGAAAGAGACAATACGTTTTTAGCTACCCCCTGATGTACTTAAACGAAGGTAATGGACGTGGAATAAAAGTAAATACAACTAAAGGAAAAACTACAAAAGGAATAAAAAGAGGGAGGAATTTAAAAAATTGGTTTATTCTGTGGGTAATTAGCGATTTTATGTTTAATGATCACAATCGGACTGAGGCACAGCAACGAAGTTATCGAAGGCGACGCCATTCTCCTCGAAGACTTCAGCGCACTTCTTAGTGGCATCTCCCCAGTTCTCGGGTGTCCTGGAGAAGACGAAGCCGAACACGGTCTTGTATCCACTCCAGTCGATGCAGGAATACACGCAAGAGTAGCTTTCGTAGTCGGTCTCAATCACTTTGTATGGGCTGCCAATAACTGTAAGGAAAAGGAATATTTACTATAATCTTGATTCAATTCAAGGTAATTTTATAGCTGGAAAAGGAAACGCTTTGTTTTTTGATATTTCATTTCCGTTTTACTTGTTCAACAAAACAAAGAGTAACTTACCACCAGGGAAATCGAGATGCAAGTGGCCCTTGGGGAATCTGCTTGTGTGGTAGATCTTTCCCTGGAGGGATTCATGTTCGTCATTGGCGTCCAGTCCTGAAGTTGTCACTTGAAAACCGTCTTCCCTTTCGTCGAGGTCGTACTTGGAACTGATGCATTTCTTCATTGGCATGTAAGGGTTCTCGATAATCTCCGTCATGAACCAGCGACCTGCGTACTGGAGATTCAAATAATTATGTCTTATATCTTATCTTCCCATTTTTGCTTTTCATGCTTCCATAGATCCGAAAAACTTCATCTTGATGAAAATAATTTACTTGGAGTTCAAGGGAACTGGTTTTTTATAGTTTTGCTTAAAAAAAGAAAGCTTTGGCACAATTGTATAACTAAAAAAGCTATGGTGAAGAAGCATTAATTGTTTGTTATGCCCATCAGACGAATTCCTTTAAAAACAATTGATAAGAAAGTCTTCCTTATAGTCTACCTTCAAGACGTTAATATCCTTTTACAAACATTAGTTTAGATGATAAAGGAATTTTTTTCAGATTCATGACTTTCGTGCGAATATATGAATTTGGTCGGTTTGTCTAGAGAAGAGGATAATTACTCACCCTGCGAGCATCGAAGTTGGACTGGAGGGAAACATCTGCACATTTTCCCTCCAGCAGGAAGTCGGGCAAGCCTCCTGCACAGGAGACCGAAGCCACGAGACCGAAGGCGAAGACGGCAAGACCCAACATGTCTCTGAGTGAGCGAATGTTTCTCTGCCCGACTCTGTGAACCCCGCCTCTTATATACGATCTCATGAACCAAAGCGGTGAATTCTGGTTCGCCTTTTCTTCGCTTCTAATTTTACTCCATTTTCCTCTTCCTGAAACATCCTTAGAGTGCATTGTCTTGCGAGCACACTTTTTTTATTTCTTCACAGTTAAGTCATATGAATATATTACTGGTATGTTATCTTTGATGTACAACAATTGCAAAAAAAAAAAAGATAAATCGTCAAGTATCAGAAGAAGATTACGGTTCTTAAAAGAATAAGTGCTAGGAATTAAAGGCGAGAAGGGACATTTAAAATTTACTTCTAAGTTAGTTGTTTGACGTCAAGATCACGAACGCATTACGACCGAAGCAAAAACCCGCTTCGGCCACTGGCTGGAATGACACCACCAAGATCGTTCTCGGCAGTATAAAAGCACATGGTGGGTGTCCTTTCCCATCAAACCCTTTTCCTTCGCTGACAAAATGAAGACGTTCCTTGTGGCTCTGTCTGTGGTTATGGCGTCTGTGGCCGCAGACAAAATCCCCGACTTCGTCGTTAAAGGGAAATGTCCCGCTGTCGATGAAGTCAAACTGTGGAAGGAGCAGATTCCTAGACACTCCGAGGTACTACAATTTCTCTCTCTCTCTCTCTCTCTCTCTCTCTCTCTCTCTCTCTCTCTCTAATTATATATCTATCTATCTATCTTTCCTTCTCCTAATACAAAAAGCTATACTTTTTCTTGTTTAGGTCTTCATTAACATGTAGTTAATAATCATGCAATAAATTTCCAGTTTTATTATTTCAATGTTGAGGAGGCTAAATAATATTAAATCTTTCCAGTTCGGAGGAGTCTGGTTCCAGCATGCTCTCACAAAGAACGAATATCAACCCCTGGAAAAATGTGTCCGCATACAATACAATTTTGGTAAGTACTTTGATCTCTCTCTCTCTCTCTCTCTCTCTCTCTCTCTCTCTCTCTCTCTCTCTCTCTCTTGCAGTCTACAGTTAGATGAATGAAATGTTGCTTATGGATATCATTTTATAGAAGGAAGTTCATTACTTGGCCTTTGTCTCTCGTTGTGTGTCTTAGACGGAGAGGGATACAAAGTCAGCACTTCGGGCGTCAACTACAGCGGGGAGAAGCAGGAGAGACAAGGAGAGATCTACCCAATGCCCCTCGGGGATCCTCATTTCATGGTCGACTTCGAGGGCCATTGTAAGTATTGGGATTTTGCAGCATTCCTTATTGTTCTCTAATATATTTCTACAAGGCTAAAACTTTTTTCTTAAATTTATCAAAGTAATTTTTTCTATCAGGAACATACCGAAATTACTCGCTGTTTTCTCTCATACACTTGTTAATTAACGCATTAATTCTGTATTATTCCTCTGCAGCATTCGCCGCTCCTTTGGTGATCCTCGACACCGACTACGAGAACTACGCTTGTCTCTACTCCTGCATGGACTACTCCTCCAGTTACTTCTCGGACTTCGCCTTCATCTTCTCCCGGACGCCAGAACTTGAGGACGAATACGTCAGCAAGTGCCACGCCGTCTTCAGGGACATCGGACTGGACACCAGCCGGTTCCAAAAGACTGTCCAGGGTCCCAGTGCGATTACTAAATTTGACAACTGTCGGCGTTATTTTCCTTACTTTCTTTTGTTAAGGGGATGTCATTTTAAAATAATAAAATAATTCTCAGTCATATTAACCTTTTATTTTTAATATTACCTTTATTAATGGCTTCGAAATGAAAAAGAAGACAGTATTTCCTTTGCCTTTTTTTAGCGGAAAATCTCGTACCTTACAAATATTAAATGAGAAATGTGTGTCATCAATGGGATAATGCCAAGTTATTTTGGATAGCGCGACAGGTTATTGGGCATATTATTGTACTATTGGTTACTTATTTATTTATTATTGTGTTTTGCAAAATGTATGCGGCTTATAGGAATAAAAATTTTTGCATATTTTTCTTAAATTATTCATTATTTGTTGCTGTACCAAGTTATTGTCTACGTATACCAAAGTGGGTTACACTTGAGTTTTCTAAGAGTTCACAGTACCTGCCGACCAGCTGCCGCCATTAGTAAGCAATGTGCCTGCGAATAAGTTGGACCTGTGTTTACATTTGAAGGGAGCAATGTGACCGCACTGAGGTCTCATTTCACTCCAAAGCCCTAACTATTACACCGTGAGTGTGACCTTTCTGGGTACATGTGTGTGGATTACGGGCAGTTTGGCTGTATATCCGGCGTAGGTGAGGAAATGTAGGCTTAAGGTATTGTGATACTTCATGTTCCATTACATATACCGGTGTTATGTGGTGTTAGCATGCATAATTTGTAATACTTCCATGGTTGCAAGTAATATTTCACCAACAAGCTACAAAGGTCAAGGAGCTCTGTGAGTTTGATTTGTTATTAAAGAGTTTATGTGAGACATTTGTCAGGTTTTCGGTTCTATAAGGATCATTTGATCTTATTCCTTAGATCTCGTGTTGTAACACTAAGTCTACGGATTATGGAAGCGTCATATTGTCACAGGAAGAGGGTAAATGTGTAAGAATAAATTAAAAACTAAAATATTGCTGCAGTAATCTTTATAATCCCAAGGATTTTATCACTAGAAGAAATCCCTACCAAATATCGGCGCTGTTCGGCAGAAGTGGGCTTTTACCCTCAAGATATTCATCAGATTAAACTCCAAGACAGGTGAAAGGTTCCTGTCCAAGGGTCACTCGAGCGTGGCTCGAGATTCACAGAAAATGTTGAAATAAACCCATTTGGCGGGTTTTTTGGGAAGAAGCTGATTTTGAGAAGTTGGTGCTGTGCTTCTACCCTTCCTGCGTCATGATTCTATAGTGTCGTAATTTCAAGATTTTACATCGGATTAATCGAAACTGCAGGGCCACAGTTCGGTAACCAATTAAAGGCAAGAAGAATGATAAAAACGATAACTATTTAATCCCACCCGCTAGGAGAGTTCTCCTCGTGGTGCTGGGAGAAAGGGACTTAACTTTTTTTTCGAGATTTCAGTAATACATGAAATAAACATTCGTTACCGGGTTTCTAAGGGCGATGTCAGGCAGGGCAGCCGGTCGAGGTTACGGCCTACCCCACCGCCAAATCAAAGTCCTTCAAAGAATTAATCGAAGCTGTTACCCCATATAAAAATGGGTATAAAAGAATGTTAAAACGAAGAACAGTGAATGCTGAGTTCTGATAGATACATTTCACAGAGTTACAGAGTTGCAGAGTTGGCATTTGTCAGCGAACACTTCCGGAAGCTAGTCGTCGTCTTTCTTCACCATAAAATGAATGTAAAAGACATGAAAGAAAAGACCCTTTACCCCTGTACACGGACTGTAATACTAGGAGGGACTCCATCGTCCAGAGAGAGACTCAGTTCGAGATTTGTTATTTACTGAATCTTGGAAACGTCACAACTGAGGACACGAAGGAACTGTTTCTCTAACATAAAATTTGTAGATTTCTAGAAATTCCAGATTTTCTTGATGGATTGGAAAGGTTACAAATTAAAGATTCTGTTTAAGGGTTTTCATAAATAGTTAAGATATACAAACGTAATCTAGAATAAAAAAAAAAATAAGAGCTGGATGATTGCTATATTGTATGTCAAAAACATTCTATTCAGCGATTTCTTGGATAGTTTAATTATTAATCCCTGCTTATACCCAAGGTAGTCTTTAAGTTTCCTTGTAATGTGTATTTTCTATGAAATCAACACCGAGAGATAGGAAAGCAAATGCTAATATGGAAAAGCTATAACAAAATATTACTTATCAAATTCACCAAACGCCACGTAACAGCTAGCAGCGTTACTCGAAAATGAACGTTTTCAACGGCGCTTAAAACTTCATGAAAACTTTTCTACCTCACTTTCGAAAATGCAGGTAAATGGCAAGATATTAAACTAGATTTTTAGGGAGATTGTATATTTAGAGTCATCTTGAATATGCACATAAAAACACTAATGAATTGAAGAAAACAGTAAGACAAGAATTTAAAAGTTGAACAGACGAATGATTGTGAATTTAATCTGATTCATAATCACAGTCTGAAGAATGAGGAACAGAGACAAAGTTATCAAAGTCAACGCCATTCTTCTCGAAGACTTCAGCGCATTTCTCAGTAGCGTCTCCTTCGTTCTCGGGTGTCCTGGAGAAGACGAAACCGAACTCGGTCTTGTATCCACTCCAGTCGATGCAGGAATACACGCAAGAGTAGCTTTCGTAGTCGGTCTCAATCACTTTGTATGGGCTGCCAATAACTGTAAGGAAACGGAATATTTGCTTTATTTAATCTTAATTCAATTCAAGGTAACTTTATAATGTGAAACAGAAACGAGATTTGTCTTGATATTTCACATTCCTTTTGCATGTTATAAAAAACTTACCACCAGGGAAATCGAGGTGCAAGTGGCCCTTGGGGAATCTGCTTGTGTGGTAGATCTTTCCCTGGAGGGATTCATGTTCGTCATTGACGTCCAGTCCTGAAGTTGTCACTTGAAAAGCGTCTTCCCTTTCGTCGAGGTCGTACTTGGAACTGATGCATTTCTTCATTGGCATGTAAGGGTTCTCGATGATCTCCGTCATGAACCAGCGACCTGCGTACTGAGGGGCCTTGCCATGAGATTTTTGTGTCTTGCACTGCTCGCGTTTTGCATTTTCTTAATACTGAGTAGCTACAAAGGACTTATTGAGAGCGAAAAGATTGTCATTTGAAGTATTTTTGTGTATTGCTTCTAAATATATTTATCATAATGTAATGCTACGAGTATTTAAAGGTTTAGATGAGTCATTGAAATTACAAGCTAATTGCTCAGTACTTCAGAACCATATCTCGTTCAGTCAAGTGCCGTTAATTTCCTGCTGGAGTTGCTTCATTATTTACAGGAGATTAAAAGATAGTTGTGAATCCTTTTAAATGAAGGGAAAAAAATGGTTGCGTAAATGGATCTTGTTCAATAGTGATTTGACTCAGTGTTGCTCTACCTTAGTTTACGAAGGACTTAATATACTCTCCTAAATTAATTTATTGAATAAAAATTATATCAGTTGTTGAAAGAATTTTTTAACTAACTGCTGAGTAAGCTTCATGGAAGTTAGCCTACATGGTTGTCCTTCCATTCATTCCAAATGTTTCTGAGAAAATCATCAAGTTTAAACATGAATTATCCTATTAAAAGACATCATTTATAATTATATTCTTTAATGTGGCAGCCTTTAAGAATTCCTTTATGAAGGGATCTTCAAAATACTCTAGTTTTATGTCATTAATTCTGTTAATACATTCAAAAGGAAGGAATTGGTAAAGGAAATGATTTATGGAAGGTAATTTCTCACCTTGCGAACATCGAAGTTCGACTGGAGGGACACATCAGGACATTTGCCTGCAAGCAGAAAGTCAGGCAGCCCTCCGTCACAAGTGACAGAGGCCACGAGACCGAGGGCAACCACTGCGAGACCCAACATCTTTCTTGAGGAGCGACCGCAACTCAACTGCCACACTGGAATCGATCTCCATTTTTATATACCTTCCAGCAAACGGAAAAGGTTACACTTGCTTCACTGTGTCATTGAAACCATCATGGCTGTATTTCCTGTTCTGCAAATATCTTTTTTCCTCTCGTTTCTTTTGTGAGAGGTTCTCTTTTAATTCAGTTACGAATTAGGCAACAGTACTTTGACACGACGCACTACTATAGAACAATAGACTATTATAGGAAGATTATAGTGTGCAAAAGATTGATAGCTGAGAACAGAACTGATCATATCGTTGTGCAATGTTCTCTTCGACGTCTCTAGTATTACATCAAGTTCATGGCCGCAATACGACCTTTGATAAAGTTCCGCTATGTCTGTGGGCGGCCATGACGGCATAAAAAGTTCTTCTCCTCAGTATAAAAGAACGCGGTCGATGTCCTTTCCATCAAACCCTTTCCTTTCGCTGACAAAATGAAGTTGCTCGTTGTGGCTCTGTCTGTGGCTGTGGTGTCTGTGGCCGCAGACAAAATCCCCGACTTCGTCGTTGAAGGAAAATGTCCTGCTGTCGACGAAGTCAAACTGTGGAAGGAGCAGATTCCTAGACACTCCGAGGTACTGCAAGAAGTCATAATTTTTATTTGAACATGAATATTAAGTACCTAATTATAATTATGTGATAAATTTGCTATATCATTATTTCCTGCCTTTGGAGGGAAGACTAACAATTACTAAATCTTTCCAGTTCGGAGGAGTCTGGTTCCAGCATGCTCTCACAAAGAACGAATATCAACCCCTGGAAAAATGTGTCCGCATACAATACAATTTTGGTAAGTACTTTGATTCTCTCTCTCTCTCTCTCTCTCTCTCTCTCTCTCTCTCTCTCTCTCTCTCTCTCTCTCTCTCAGCAGTCTACAGTTAGATGAATGAAATGTTGCTTATGAATATCATTTTAAAGAAGGAAGTTCATCACTTGGCCTTTGTCTCTCGTTGTGTGTCTTAGACGGAGAGGATACAAAGTCAGCACTTCAGGCGTCAACTACAGCGGGGAGAAGCAGGAGAGACAAGGAGAGATCTACCCAATGCCCTCGGGGATCCTCATTTCATGGTCGACTTCGAGGGCCATTGTAAGTATTGGGATTTTGCAGCATTCCTTATTGTTCTCTAATATATTTCTACAAGGCTAAAACTTTTTTCTTAAATTTATCAATGCAATTTTTTCTATCAGGAATATACCGAAATTACTCGCTGTTTTCTCTCATGCATTAATTCTGTATTATTCCTCTGCAGCATTCGCCGCTCCTTTGGTGATCCTCGACACCGACTACGAGAACTACGCTTGTCTCTACTCCTGCATGGACTACTCCTCCAATTACTTCTCGGACTTCGCCTTCATCTTCTCCCGGACGCCAGAACTTGAGGACGAATACGTCAGCAAGTGCCAGGCCGTCTTCAGGGATATCGGACTGGACACCAGCCGGTTCCAAAAGACGGTCCAGGGGTCCCAGTGCGATTACTAGATTAGACCCAATGTCTCTTTACTTGGTTTCCATCTGTCTTGAAATCTCTTTCAGTTATGAATAAACACAATAAGAATGGTCAACTCTTATTAATATCCTCTTGATTCAAGTCCTTTTGAGAGAGTAACCTTTTTTTCCACCTTTAAGATTTAAAATAGATGATCATGTAGAACCTTTGTACCTCTGTTTAGTTGGTGTGTACTCACTCATATGGGTCACAGTGTGCACCATTGCCTTTCACAGCAGACTCGTAAGACCTCTTGCAAGTCTCAGTTTCGAGGCCCTGCAGTGGTGGGAGGTGCGAGGGCCTCTTAGTAGCTGTCACCCCTCATTGGACTGCTGAACTCCTGATCAGAGGCAAGGCGAAATTATCTCTGTTGGGCGTTCACGAAATTGGCTGAGATCACGGAATAATTTTTCTTCTCTCTCTCTATGTCCGTTAGACCTAACAGGTATTATTTTTTATAGCTTTTGATATATGTTGCTTCTCCGTGATCGGCTGTTGTATGCATCATCGTGTTCTTTAAGTGTTCAATTCCTCTCTCATGAACGTGAAGAATATAGAACAAATACACAAAAAATACAAAGTAGAACCAATTAATCAAAGATTATACAGACTGGCAACCAACATATGGAGCAAACTAGATCAATACAACAGTGAATTAACAGAAGAATCCGTAGCAGAAGGGAGAAACCACCCAAACAACGTAGATCACAGATGGTGGAGAAGAGTATCTTCAAATATTCATCGTGATGAACCTCAACCATTATATTTTAAGAAATGCCTTGTGAAAAAGTAATATTTAGACTTTAATATGTAGGTATCATGCAAAATCATTATGACAATTAACATCAAGGTTAAAATGAGGAAATTGGAACTTATTTTTTACTTTATTTTATGTTTAAATATGATTATACTAATAAGAAATAAATTTCAAAATATGCAATATGTACAATTCACCATGTTATTATAATGTAAAATTATTATTGTATTATGTTAATATAAGAAAAATTGTACCCTTACCTAAATAAAATGGTGGATAAACCACACTTCACATTACTCTTACTAATATTTCACTTTCTAAACTATTCCCTACCATAGTTAGCTAGCTAACTGCCCTCACTCTTCTTTCACCCATCTTACCTATCAACTAAAAAAAAAAAACCTGAAGAAGGAGAGAGACAGGCAGGCAGAAAGAGATCGTGTTCAACAAGACGGAAGTTTTATTTTATTTCGTTATATCATCGCAGAGAGGTTCAAGGATTATCCAGTTAAAATCTCTTTCTAATTTATGTACGTTCTCTCTCTCTCTCTCTCTCTCTCTCTCTCTCTCTCTCTCTCTATATATATATATATATATATATATATATATATATATATATATATATATATATATGTGTGTGTGTGTGTGTGTGTGTGTGTGTGTGTGTGTGTGTGTGTGTGTGTAGTCATTAAAAGTTAACGTAATTCTTTTTAGACCCGTAACGTAACTGTCAATTTAACTTTAGTTCACCTTTTGCCGCTAAACGAGGGTTTGGGCTGTTCTTTTTTCTCCACCGCCGGGTGTTTCGCTTGTTACTGGCAATACACCCATGTGGGATCGTTTTCCTTTTTTTCATATATATTTTTGAGTTGTTGGGTGATTCAGTGGAGGTTTGGTATACACAGGATCTTCATCACTCGCCAACAGTCACGCCCCAGTATTTTGAGCGAGTGGTCTGCTGCATTTCTGTGCCTTGTTGTTGCCTGCACCTTTTGTGTTGTGGTTGGGGTTCAGAGATATTGTACTTATTCATCTTGGCCGGCGCCTGCTCCTTTTGTCGGCTTTGCGGCAGGTGCATAAAGTGCCGCAGCTTTACCTAGCTTCGCTACTACCTGCCTTCTG
>NC_089782.1:51332460-51339960 GCF_040412425.1 Macrobrachium rosenbergii | reverse complement strand
AGACTTATTTTACGTGGCTAAGAACCAATTGGTTACTTAGCAACGGGACCTACAACTTATTGTGGAATTCAACCACATTATAGCGAGAAATGAATTTCTATCACCAGAAATAAATTCCTCTAACTCTTCATCAGCCGGCCGCGGGAATTGAACTCCGGCCCATCGAGTGACAGTCTGAAGCTCAACCGACTCCGCTAACAAAGGGCTGACCCTTAAGGACTTAGCTATGAGACTTATTTTCCCTATGACCTTTGGCTGGCTGTTGACTGCTTTCAGATTGACGATGTCCTGTGCCCAACCCAAAAAAATTGAATGCAACGCCCCGCGACCTGGCCGCCAACAAGCACTCTGTCGCAGAATGCCAAAGCACCATGTTTGAGCGGACCTTCTTCTCTTTAAGTTGGCATGAATTGCAGAGACTCTTGCGGCCAAAATTCATCTTTTGCAATGAGCTCATTGCACAGAAGGAATAAGGTACGTCTGGAAGCATTCAGCCTACTGCCAGTATGTCTCCCCTTGTTAATTTCTCTCCATTTTCAGTATTTCCATCTTTTCATTCTCCTAAACAAAGCCCCCTTTGTTCAATCAGACCTAGCAAGCCCATTTGCCCCTCATGACTTGTCCCAAGCTCAAATTAAATTATTTCAGTGATCATAATTAGATCGTTCCCATCATAGTGTTGCCATGTGCTAATTAAATCTAATTGATCAATTCCTCCGTTGTGCATAAGTAATTTCATGTGATATAGAGGGATCAGAAATTTGTTTTTATTTAGCATTTCCCAACGTTTTGTGAGAGAGAGAGAGAGAGAGAGAGAGAGAGAGAGAGAGTGAGAGAGTGTAATTGTCATTGTGAGTGGTTGAGTGGTTCGGTTGTTGGAGTTGGTTTTACGGCTGTCTCTCTGTCTGTCGGTCTGTCAGGAGTTTTTCGTTTTTTAGGAGGTCTTGGGCAGTTGAGGTCCAACCTTGAAAGTGAACGGGAGTTCGTCTGTTTTTTTGGTACCAGCATTAATGGTTCATGTCTCTTCTTCTTTTTTTGTTTGTTTGTTGTTGGTGGAGGGTCGGTTTAAGTTTTTGTTTCGTGGTTGTGTGCTGTGATTGGCGACCGTGGACCTTATCCATCTCCAGCAACCGAAGATCAGGTGAGTGTTGCGTGTTGTGTTGTTTTGGGTGTGAATTCCGCCACATAATATTTGGCGCCCAACGTGGGGCAGCTGGTATTGCAGCTGCAAGTGGGGTTGGTGGCTGGTAGTGTGACTGAAGAGAAGGATGGAAGAGGAACTGGTAAGGTTGAGAGAGGAGAATACGTGGTTGAGGGGTGAGAATGAGAGATTGAGGAGTCAGTTGGAGGAGGTGGAGGGAATACTAAGAAGTGCAAAGAAGAAATGAAAGGGGAGATGAAAGAGTCAGAAGAGAGAATGGAAGAGAGGATGGAAGAGAGGATGGATAAAAAGTTGGAGGGAATGATGAAAGGTGTGGAAGAAATGGTGAAAGGTATGTTCAAGGGTGTTTTTGGAGAAGGGGCTGTTGGAGGCAGGTTCTCTGGAACGTGTGAAGGGGCAAGAGAGAAAGAAAAGGAGGAAGAAGTGAATGGAAGCGTGAGTGATGAAAAAGTGATATGGGAATAGGAAGTAAGAAACGAGGGAATGAGAGGCAGGGTAAGAAAAAGGGAATGAAAAGCAAGGGAAGGAACAGAGGGAAAGTAAGGATAAGTCAGGGGAAGAAAAAGGGAAGAAGGGAAAAGGAAAGGAAACTGGTAAGAAGGGAAAGGAAGTGGGAAAGGCAGGAAAGAAGGAGAGGGTGAAGGCAGTAGTGATAGTGAGGTGGATGGAGGTGAGTGGATAAAAGTGGATAAAAGAGGGGGAAGAAGAGTGTAATGAGTAAGATGAATGTAAGTGCAGAAGTGGACTCTTTGTATTCGGAAGAGGGTATGAAAGGACAGAGCAGAAAGAAGCGAAAGTGAGGGTGAAAGTGAGAAAGAAGTGAGAAAGGCTATGTATGTGAGGGAGGTACCCCGGTGTGAAAAGTATAATGAGTATGGAAGTAGGGATGTGCATGATTTCTTTAGGGAGTATGAAAGGTTTTGTCAGGATAAGTATGGGGAAAGTAAGAGAGTATGGGCACGAGAATTAGGAGAGTATTTGACTGGGTTTTACTTGACATGTATAGGGTTATTATGAGTGTGGGAGATGTTGAGTATGACAAGGTGAAAGCTAGATTAGTTGAGCAAGCGAGGCGTATGAAAGCGAGTGTTAAGTATAAGAGGAAGAATGAATTTGATGAGGCAAGAATGAAAGCTGGGAAACTTTGTCACTGTATGCTTGTCGGTTGGAGACGTTGGCAAGGAAGAAGTTTGGGGATGATGGGATAGATGAATGTAAGGAGTTAGTACGGAAGTTGTTAGGGACAGTGCCAGATGGAGTTAGAGAATTTGTGAACTTGAAGCGGAAGGAGAAGAAAAGATGGACGAATGAAAGGTTGACTTGGGGAGAAATTTTGGAAATTGTAGAAGATTATGAGCTTGACAGGGTTATAAAAGAGAGCAGAAGTGTAAGTGTAAGGGCTGGGGTAGATGAGAGAGTACCAGAGTTCGGAAGCTTTAGGGATGCAGTGTTGAGGGGCCCAATGAGAATGGCCGATAGTGTAATAGATAGGAGTGTAAGAGCAAGTAATGTGGAGGTGCCAGTGAGGATGAATGGTGGGTTTGTAAGGGAACAACGGGTTGGATGGGTTAGGGATAGTAGTGTACAAGGGGAAGGTCGATGAGTGGAAGTCGAGCAAAGTGTTTTAGATGTGGAAAGGAAGGACATACAAAGAATGAGTGTAGGTGGGCTTTGGGAGCGTGTTTTGGTGTGGGCACCGGGACATTTAGTAAGGAGTGTACGAAAGATAGGGGGTTAAATGCTACAGGTGCGGACAGGTGGGTCATATTGCTAATGGTTGTAGGGGTACCCAGTGAATGTAATATGTGGCAACTGTGGTAAGAATGGGCATTATGCGAGAATGTGTTCAGAACCGAGAGCGAAGTGTGTCAGAATGTGGAATGGAAGGGCATGTATCAAGTGTATGTAGACGAAAGAGGGTGACTGTGACAGCGAATTCAGGAAACTGAGTGTGAAGGGGTTCAAATGGGTGGATCCTCAGGATGCAAGCGGTGCGTGTGATGCATGTACGTGAGGGGTTGTTGCATGAGGATCAGCAATTTGTTTTGATAGAGTATGGTAGAAAACGTAAGAAAGGGAAGAACGTAAGTAAACTGAATGGTCGTAAGTTGTGTGATAGGGGTGTGAGTGCCAAAGTGAAAATGAGTGATAAAGCGTGTAATACGGATGAATGGGATGGTATGAATAGAACGTATAGCATATGCGGGTTTGATATAACTGAGTTGACTGAACGTGTGGGGTTAGTGAACGGTTGGAGGTGAGCGAAAGTGTAAGAGTAAAGAGAGCGTAGCAGTGATAGACGAGTGATTGAAAGCATGAATGAATCGTTGCAAGAATTGGAAAGGTCAATGAGCGAATGGGATGGGTTAGTTGAAGAATTGGGAGGTATTTGGGAACGAGTTAGAGGGTATAGATGAGATTGTGGATGAAATTGAGAGTGGTAATAGTGAAGAAGATAGCGTGAATCTGAGAGAGAATGGAGGAGAAAATGTAAATCTGAATCTTGCTGGAAGAGAGCGAGTCTGAGAGAATGATTGCGTGCCCATGAACGCGATCTAGAGGACCTGCTAGGGAGCATCCGTGGGTGTTGCGAAGGCGATTTGAAAGAGGTGTGAAAGGTGTTGGTTGGGAAATGCTAAAAAGGGGAGAAATATAGAGGGATCAGAAATTTGTTTTTATTTAGCATTTCCCAACGTTTTTAAGAGAGAGAGAGAGAGAGAGAGAGAGAGAGAGAGTGTAATTGTCATTGTGAGTGGTTGAGTGGTTCGGTTGTTGGAGTTGGTTTCGGCTGTCTCTCTGTCTGTCGGTCTGTCAGGAGTTTTTCGTTTTTTGGGAGGTCTTGGGCAGTTGAGGTCCAACCTTGAAAGTGAACAGGAGTTCGTCTGTTTTTTGGTACCAGCATTAATGGTTCATGTCTCTTCTTTTTTTTTTTTTGTTTGTTCGTTGTTGGTGGAGGGTCGGTTTAAGTTTTTGTTTCGTGGTTGTGTGCTGTGATTGGCGACCGTGGACCTTATCCATCTCCAGCAACCGAAGATCAGGGTGAGTGTTGCGTGTTGTGTTGTTTGTGGGTGTGAATTCCGCCACAGTGAGAGAAAATCATTGGGTTTGAATGCTAACCTGGAATTCTCTTCCAGAATCCTGTTATCTGGCTCTTCAAGCAGTCTGCCCCTGCCTTGTGAACCAAAAATAGCATAGACGTTTAACTGCCATCCTGCCACTTGTAAGAGTCTTCTGATTATGCAGTCCTGGGCCACTAGACAGTTCCCCCCTTAGTGAACAAGTTGCGTTAACAACCAAAAATCATTTAGCCAGTCTGCAGTAAAGCCAGTAAAGGGTCGAACTATTTCAGGGCAGTAGCCTTTTCAGATTCAGTAATTTGCTACGCAGTGTCGAGCTTTTATTGCACCTTGTATGTACTTGCTTGCTACTAAGTCAGCCCTTAAATATTAATTTCTTGATTGCTTCATTTGTAAATAAATTCAGTTTAGAGCATTTACTGGTTATAATTTACCAAGGTGACCTCCAGTTCTCCGTTTACTGAGATGTGATATCAAGGTTAGTTTATTCACTACATTTATCGCTTACATTCTGAGTACTTTGTGTTGGCCTTCAAGGCAGTTAATTAAAATCCATTTTTATTCTTCCAACCAGCCTCAGAATATAACAGTGGCGACCTTGCCAGGATCCTAGTCAATTAGTAACGAGAATTAGCCTCACTATTACTAGACTGGGAGGAAACGAACAGAGGAAATCTATAATTCGTAAATAATTTAATTCCATTATTAACAAAAGGATGCAGGTTACACGGGACGGGAACTCACCCAGTGGGTGAAAGAACAGCTGGATGACATACTCCAGGTGGAATGAGAAGAAAGGGAAGATCAGAGGAAGTGCGAAGAGGCTAAGACAGCAAGAGAATTAGTCCTCAAGGAAAGCGAGCTGGCTCTTAAGGAAAAGGAGCTCAAGCTGGAGAAGGCAAGAAAGGAAAGTGCTGAAGTTATGGCTATCCAACAAGCCTCCAACGCCACACCTGCTGCACCAAATGCTCCAATCTCAAGCATTAATTCCCTTGTCCCCAAGTGGACTGAAGAAGAGCCGGAAGCATGGTTGGAGGAGATAGAGACGCTCTTCAAAAACTACAACACCACTGAGACAGAGAGGGCCTGAGCTGTGATTGGTCCAGGGATTAAAGGGATGAACCACTTTTAGGGTTGAAAGCTTTTGGCATAACATAGAAAATATGAAATGAATATTCTACTGCAGCTACAAAACAATACTTAGTAGTTATGTATAAAAAGAAAAAATTTTATTTACAAAGTATGGTTATGGTGTATATATCATATTTACAAAAATAAAAATATAAAAGAAAACCAAAAATATGTTTTTTTCTTTTTTGCGGATATCAACCACTAAATGCCGGCTATGGTTCGTGTTGGACGAGCCCTGAGGGACATACCAGGTGTTACTGGTGTTCCCCTGGTTGCTCTTGTGTTTCCTGAAGGCCGCGCCATGCCAAGTGCTATTGGGTGCGGTGTCTGGTCTGTGTTCACTCGCGCAGCCCTCTTTCTGCTGGAAGAGGGTATGTGATCCGACTCTTACTGGATGTTAAGAGTCGGTTTTTGGATGGTGATGCTCACCACTTCCACTATTAAAAGACGACCATAGTTGTTTTCTTTATGGACGACCTGAGCGCCTTCGATGAATTCTTGTAGGGATGGCTTCCTATCATGTATATCAATGAAGTGCTGGTATATGGCCCCTTGGTTTCTGTGGGCCAGCATTCGCCTCCGAAGGGTCGTAGTAGTGTGTCCGATGCAGGTATTATTGTGAGATTTACACATCTCCTCCGGGCATATGAATTTATACACTACGTTCGTACACATCTCCTTCGGTCCCGCGGGGGTGGTGCTGCTTTTCATTATCAGGGCTGCTACTAGGTTAGGCTTGCTGTGGTGCTAGGACCGTTCGTTACTGGACCATTCGTCCCCGGACACTTCGTTACCGGACATTTTGCTACAGGACAGTTCGTTACTAGGACCCTTAAGCTACACAGGCCATTACGCTACCAAGAGCTTTTTTTAGATTTGTTGCGAGCTCATATTTTTAATTAGATAAATGTGATAATAATAATAATAATAATAATAATAATAATAATAATAATAATAATAGTTTATTTTTGTTATATATAATCATACAATAGTAATACTATATATTTATTATAAAATTGAAATATTAAAAATATTTACTGTACTAGTTTGGTCATATATTAGTTTAGTCATGTATTATAAAATAAAAGTTTTTATTAATATAGCTTCAAATTATGAGCAATAGCTCGAAGAAAATCCATTTTACATTCAGGGTTGTAGCGACTAATAACATTAAGAACCCTCTGCTCAGAGTTCTTATACTTTCTTTTTCTTTGAAGGTAGATTGCCGCAATTTACTTGTATGATTTTTGTTCTCGCTAGTCCTTCGTTTTTCAAGGCATCAATCAATTTCCATATATTTGGATGTGAGCTTGTAACTGAAGTTCTAAGAGCTATGAAAACCCTCTTAAGTTATTTGTCCTGGGCATTTCATTGACTGTCCTCTGATACACATTCCACAACTGTATAGGAAACAGGGGTTCTAGTCGTCTTCTCCTTGATCCCGGCCTCGTTCACCACCAATGTAATTTGTAGAAAAGTACGAAACTATTTCTTCTGGAATTTCATTATCATCGATCAACTCCTCAAACCCTGAAAGAACGTCATTTGGCGGTAAAAATGCCAGTGCTGAAACAGCGCACTTTTAAACTAAATTCGTCGTCTTGATGATATCGTTCCTTGTACCCTGCTTGAACTGTATGTTTGTAAACATTCTGAGATAAATTAAATAAACAACAGCTAACCTCTGTTTCTTGAAAAACAGCCTTCAGTGAATTAATGACAGCCTTTTCAAAATCAACCACAATGCGATCTGGCTCATGATTTTGTACGAGGTCTTTAATTACAGAAAAAAGGCGCTTGTAAGTGGCTTCGGTTTTATCAGGTAGTAGTGCAAAAGTCGGGGAATACTTATGTCTTTAGTTTGTATATGCAACGTATATAACTGATAGTATATAATTGGACAACATTTGAATGTTCCATCACCTGCCCATACTTTAAACTTTTTCAAATCACTTAATCCATCTGCAGATGCAAATACCAAAATCCTTTCGAGATCGTCTTCGCCACTGTCGTATTGCAGAAATAATGACCCAGTACTCAGTTTGGCGTAGTCTTCGGGAATCAGATAACCATGCCTTACTTGTGGAATTGGAGATGATTTATTTTCCTTTTGCCTCCATCGGCGTATAT
>NC_089782.1:51317460-51327460 GCF_040412425.1 Macrobrachium rosenbergii | reverse complement strand
CTCTCTCTCTCCTTAGAATCAAGTTTATGCGTACTAACTAGCACAGTACTGACCCTTGCTCGTATCTCATTGGTTCTTTTGAGTGCTGTCATTTTTCTTTTCGCTCTACCTCCTGTTTGTTTGGATATTTATCGAAATGTTGATAACTACCGAAGTTCTCGAGATTCCAGCATAAACAAAAAATGATGAGAGATGTTCTTAATGAATGTGACACGTGATTATATAGTGTCATGACCACTGATTTCTGCTATCTTTAAAGAATTTTTCACAGTAATTCACACTGTAGCTGGAATTGTTCCGGGTTTATTTTCCTTTTTGTGTACTGGGCCGCTTGCCCTCTTCCAGTCAGGAGTTGCCGTGTTTTTCATTTATAATTTGACCGATATGCTGTTTCTGCAAGTAGATGAATTTCTTTCAAACTTAAAAATGGTATTATCCATGTTTAAAGGCTATTCATGGCTCTGTGTCTTAAGTGTCTGAAATACAAGAACCTTTCCTTCGTGATACATCGTTGTCTTATATAAAAAAAAAAAAAAGACTGAAGCTAAATGCGTAGTTCTACGCACCTCTTGAATATTTTACTGCTTATCTGGTAGGCGTATGCTTACAGAGACCATAAAAAATCAAAATTACTAGTCACCAGACCATAAAAAAAAAATCAAAATTACTACAGTTACCTGAATTATACGTATTTTTTCTTTTTCTTTTACTAAACAGTTGAGTATCATCTATGAACTTTTTTTTTCTGGTTATCCTTCAAGATCTCCACCTTAACGAAGTTGGTTTTATGACGCCATTTATGATTCTGCAGTGGTCTCGTTTTGCCCAGTGTGTGGTCACAGAGTACCTAAAAAAAAAATTCGGTATTGACTCTGCGTTCCTTCTGTTTTTGTACTTATAAAGTTCACAGGGCCACTTTTTACGTGATCGAGGCACGCTGTAGATGATTTTCATTCGGACACTGTTAATTTAACATGAACAGACTGGTGTTTAGCCGCCGTCGTTATCACAGGCCTCATCATAAGTGGATGTGTAAGTATAATCTAGCATTTTGATGCCTGGTGTAATTGAACGGTGTTTGTTGGAAGTTTTTATTTTTATTCATTTGTTTAGCTAGTTAAATAATACTTATTTTTTTATTCACTTAGTGTTTATTGTAGGGGAGTTTACGAGCCTTAATCTTAAGCAACAGAGATAAAATAAGAAATTCTTAACTTCAGATTTGGATAAAGTACTTGAATTTCGATAACTAGAAAACACAACTCGAGAACTTAAGAGTACCAAGCTTTGGTGTGAGAACAAGTCAACTAAATTCTAATTCTTCTCCAAAACAGTGCTAAAAACCGCCATCCCAAATCGAGCTGTTATCGGTACATGCATTAAAAAATCATAAATTCTAAATAAAGCAGGATTTTAAAGTCGAAAGAATAGTGAAAGCCTTGTTAGCAGTAAAGAAGCTAATTTTTGCATGTGAGAAAATTCGGCTTTGAGGTCTGTTACTGTTATGCTGGCTAACATTCATTACTTTTTTGGTTAGTAAGATATTCATTACATTTCAGCCAATGACCGGCTTTAGTCGAAGTAACAGCACAAGTACCGAAAGTTATTTCCGAAACGCCACGGACCTTGAAGTCACAATAATATTTTTCTATTAAACTGCGCCATATTCCGTTTGCTGTCTCACCAAGGATCTTAAAGGAGTCACAGTAACACATTTTTTTCTACTAAAATGCGCCTTATTCCGTTTGCTTAGACGTGTTTCGGAAATAACCTTCGGTACTTGTGTTGTTACTTCGACTAAAGCGCCAGATAGTCTGAAGACCAGTTAGCGAAAATGTTCAGCATTCCCAAGTGAATCTAGCGTTCGCTGTTTTGAGTAACTTCCGATCGTCAGTAACAAAAAGGAGAGGCCATTCTTAGATTATATCAGTGAACGAATAACGAAGTGTTGTTCATCGGCGCAAAACATTCACTGAATAATTATACGACTCTCAGAATTAGGCGAGGGACTAAGGACCTGCATTTCTGAAAATTCCGAAAGTACGTCTTAAAATTCCTACATGTCGACGCGTAACCAGATCCTGTTTTTCTTCTTCGGCAATTAGCACAATAACTCAGTTTGTTTGCAAGAATCCTAAAAATGTTAACAGTAGCAGCCAAAACCAGAAAGGAACCTCGCCTTGCATTGGACTCAAGTCTTCAAGTCACGTAAAAAATGAGCCATTCTTCAGAGTAGCGCGTTTAAGTTGTCACTTTGATGGACGCTTGCCATTGCGTGGAATCTGGTTCCTCTCTGCCTTTTGCTGCTACTGTTAACGTTTTTAGGATTTGGAAGTACCACTGATTCTGGCTGGCGTGACTTTCTCTGCTTTATCTAAGACTTATGTAATATTCTATACCAATCTGTATGAAAAAAATTACATTTAGTTATTACAAGATATCTAAATCATTAGAAAATAATTTTTTTTATTTAAACTTTGCGATTTAGAGCGTATATCGTTGTATGTAAAATTATTTAAATATTAACACAAGCTTATCTATCTATCTGTTTACCTATCTATCTATCTAATCTAGATAGATAGATAGCATATGTTTATGAAATTATAAGCTTGTGTTAATATTTATTTAAATATTGTATACATACAACGGTGTATGTTCTAAATCGAAAAATTGTTTACCTGAAAAAAATTTTCTAGTGATTTAGATATTTTATAATAGCTAAATGTAATTTTTCTTACACTGAGTGGTTTAGAATGTTAATTAAGTCCAAGATACTGCAGAAAAAGTCACGCCAGCCAGAATTTTTGGTACCTCCAAATCGGCACTGATAAAATCCGGCAAGAATAATCTTAGCTGAGAAAAATTTCAAAAGAAAGCTAAAATTAAGGGAATGACAAAAATCTGAAAAGATTCGGCTCGCGATGAGTAGGTGGAACAAGAAATCTCCCGAGTGAGATTGCTGATGGAAAGGATAACAACGGTAATGGAGAGAAGAGAGTTTTGAAGGACGGCAAAAATGGCCGATAAAGTATTATACTAAATAACTAAAATAGAGGTGTCAGATAAAGAGCAACAGATGTCGACAAAGAAGAGTGTCGGAAGTACAGGATAATCTGATCTGGCTTAATGCCCGATTCGGCCCAACCTTTAAAGTTGCAAAGAAAAATGCCACGAAATTTTCCAGTGCCCCTAAGACCAGATTACGTGAAACACGTCAGATTTGATAAAAAGCCACACGGATGGTTATAAAGAAGTCATAATATTACTTTCCTTTGAGAGAACAGAGTGGGATCTCTTAAGTTTGTTCGGTATAGTTAACGGCAGCAAGAGCGATAAGTCCTCCTTTTAGGGAAAAAGCAGATCAAGAATCTGCTTCTAAGATAAAAAATATATACGAACACAAGAGCTATATATACATATATATATATATATATATATATATATATATATATATATATATATATATATATATGTGTGTGTGTGTGTGTGTGTTTGTGTGTATGTGTGTATGTATGATATGTATGTATATATATACATATATATATACATATATATATATATATATATATATATATATATATATATATATATATATATATATATATATATATATATATATATATATATATATATATATATATATATATATATATATATATATATATATATATATATATATATATATTATATATATATATATATATATATATATATATATATATATATATATATATATATATATATTATTTATATATATATATATATACTATATATATATATATATATATATATATATATATATATATATATATATATATATATATATATATATATATATATTTATACATATTTTTATAAATATTCTGCTGTTCGCCCTCTCTGTATTATTTTAGTAAGAATGTCCTTCTAACAAAGAAGGGACAGCGTCTCTGTCGAAGGACAGCGAGCAGAGGTAGGCCATGTTTTCGAAAAATAACCGCTTTTAGTAGCTGATAGGTTAGCATTAGGGGGCCTAACCCACAGGGAGGGTTTTACCAAGTTGCCTCCAGTGAAGGTGGTCTTAAGCTTCCTTTTGCATTCAGTGATGTCTCTATCAATTTTTCAGAATGGCCTGGGCTATGGACAGACGTATAGACAAACAGCTTTGCCCTATGCTGACCCGACTGACGCCAGTAGAGAGAGATCGACTTTGAGACCAAGAGCACGCGTCGTACCCAGGCTAACTTTATCCTTTGTCCTTTCCTATCTTTGTATTACTCAGTGAATCGACCAGAAGTTTTATTTGAGAACCCTGATCGGCATTTGTAGTGCGCAAGCAACTTATGTAATGGTAAGTCTGAAAATTGACTGATTTTTTCGTCGATTTGCTAGTATTCTTCCACTGTACTTAAACCTTCTCCATTGTTCCCCCTTCAGCCACCATTTATGAGAGAACCTGGTATATTGTAATCATATTTCTTTTATGAAGTCTAGTGTATGAATAATTAATATTGCCTAGTGAAATTGCATAAGCTATTCCCGTGCAGTAAGTAGAAATTAGGGAAAGTTAAGTGTAAGTAAAGGTACAAGCAAGCTTTGAATCCCAGCCCATTGTTGGAAGAGAAATAGCCTTCCCAATACTAAACCCGCGTACAATATCCACTGGAGTACAAACCTTCGTTGTGTGATATTCTTCTTATGTGAGCAGGGAAAATTGACTGTGTCCGACATTGACTAAAAGTTCATGTAATTTCTTCGCTATCACCGCACATTCTTCCTTTGTCGGGACTAAGCGGGAAGTTAAAGGGGTTTGATGTAATTAATTTGTTACAAAGTAATCCATTATTCCATACACAGTTTCCGACTGGCGGCCTAATCCAATTAAGTAATTGTCCGTCCTTTAAGGGTAACTTCAGCTTCAATTGACAGTTTATGTGTGCCTTCGGCGAAGCAGGGCTACATAAAATGCAGTATCAAATAAAAACTCATCTGCCAAAGCCCACACGTAACAATATATATATATATATATATATATATATATATATATATATATATATATATATATACATATATATATATATATATATATATATATATATATATATATATATATATATATATATATATATATTTATTAAATATATATATAAATATATATTTATATATATATTATATATATATTTATTTAATTATATAATTATATTCATATCATTATATATTTATGTATCTATATATTTATGTATATATATATATATATATATATATATATATATATATATATATATATATATATATTTATGTATGTATGTATATATATATATATATATATATATATATATATATATATGTATATATGTATGTATATATATATATATATTATATATATATATATATATATTTATATATATATATATATATATATATATATATATATATATATATATATTTATGTATGTATATATATATATATATATATATATATATATATATATATATATATATATATATATATATATATATATATATATATATATATATATATATATATATATATATATATATATATATATATATATATTTATGTATGTATATATATATATATATATATATATATATATATATATATATATATATAATGTATGTATGTATATATATATATATATATATATATATATATATATATATATATATATATATATATATATATATATATATATATATATATATATATATGTATATATATATATATATATATATATATATATATATATATATATATATATGCATTTTTATGTATATATATATATATATATATATATATATATATATATATATATATATATATGTATATATATATATATATATAATTTTGCGTTGTTACATTGCTTTATAAATATTATCGTACTGTTGGATAGCTTGTCCACATGTTGAAAGTTCCGCGTGTTCCTACGCTCCCCCCTTCCAGCGGATTTCAGAGCATTCCGAACCTTATCAATCTCGATTCGAGACTCATCTGGGTCTTAGGGTTTGAAGTGTCTGAAGTTCCTGCCTGTTTGTTTCCTGTTTGGTGCTTTAAGTACACTTTAATTATCATATGTTTAATATTGGTAGCTGAAGAATGGTAATGCTAGGTGTTATTGTATCTCCCTGTAATTGTCGTTATAGATAGATTGTATTCGCATGTTAAGTTTGTTTCTGGAACTAGGTGTGTTTTTTCTTGTTTTTGTGCTAATGTCTTCAATTGATTGATGTTAAAATAATCTTAATAATACTTGCCCTTTGCTTTCCTTTCCTTGCTGTATTTGTGGTATTACGAACTACAATGAATCCTTGGGCTATATTTACTAGATAATTGAGGACGTATCTTTTGTTTTGGGCGGCCTATCCGGAAACGCTGCTCCAAAAATACTAAATATTGCCGCATATGTTTTGTGTAATTTAAAATATTTTCCTTTACCATTCTCCATGCTTAAGTAAAGGTAGACATCTGAATAACTGTTAAATAGCATTTGTACTATGTCAGGTTCAGCTCGCCAGTTGTAATAATTTAATTGCTATTTTTCGTGCATAATTTTGGACCTCTCGTACAGTTGTCCCCCCCCCCCGCACCGCCCCTCGTGACTCTCCCAGAGCTGCTTGCGTTGTTGCTTCCATGTGTTAAAACACGTTTATTTCAATGTTAGACAACATATTCATATAGTGAACTCGCTACTTATAAATCTGCGTAGTTCATATTATATTGGGGGTGTAGTGCGAACCATAAGTTTTACGGCAACATATGATTGTGTAAGCTGTCATCTTCGTTGCTTAAAATAATAAACGATTAGCATGGTCCAGGCGTCGTTACTTCACATAATTTTAAGCTGACGTAGATCGGTAGCAATTGATTTCTCTTCACTTTGTTCCTTTGCATAAACAAAATTATGACTGATTCATGACTATTGATATTGTAAGGAAACTGAAGGCGTTTCATTGTTTCTGATATTAGCGCTAATTAGGATACATTGTAAAACGGGCATTATGTTTACTTTTGGAAGTTTGCTTAGTTTAAAAATGGCTGAATTTGATGTTGACAAGCTTGCCTCTAATATTTCTGCCGAACTTACCTCGATTAGGAATGTTTAAAGGAAAGATTTATGACAACTGGCTGCTCCCTCAAGTATCTCCACCAGATCTAACATGCGCAAGTTGGAGACATGTAATTTAATCCTTACAGATTACATGCAATCATGTCAGGGAGGTACTAAGGCTACACAGTTCATTGGTCCTGACAAAAACTCATTGACAGCTGAGGAAAAATGACAAAAGGAGCATATTTCTCTGGAACGGGAGAAACTTCAATTCGAGAGAAAAATGGCTTCCTCAGCTAGCGATAAATTGAGACTTGAAGTTTTTCTTTCATATAAAATGGAGAAAAAGAAATACGAGATAGCTAGGAAACTTATAATCGAAAAGTCTGAAATTTTTTAAGCTAATAAGGTGTATGAGACGGAGATTGAGAAATCAAAAGAAAAACCCTTTGACATATCGAAGAATATAAAGCAATTTCCTATTTTTTTATTTTGACCCTGAAGACTATTTCAAATTGTTCGTGGAAACTGCTGATCACCGGCAATGGCCGAACGAACAATGGGTTTGGTTACCAAGACCAAAAGTTGTACAGGTTTGCAGGCATTTGTGAAATACTTATGGTTATGAGAGAGTTAAAAAAAGCTGTTCTAGATTTTTTTTCTATTTCGATGGAAGGGTATAATCGAAAAGTCCAAACTTCGGAGATTGAGAAATCAAAAGAAAAACATAAAAAGTAATTTACTTTTTTATTTTTATAAAAGCAAATGAGCAAACCTAGAATTTGCATCTGAGAAATTGAGAGATTTTCCTGAATGGTTAAAATCTGCCGAAGTTGAATCCGATGAGATTTAGAAAATATAAGTGCTTAAAGAGTTCAAAAGAAAACTTCCACTTAATGTAAAGTTGCATACTGAAGATAGGGACGAAATTAACTTGCTGAAGATCGCTTCATTATCACGCTTAAAACCTCATATATAACGTAAGTAAGCGACCAAAGCTAAATGTAAAGCCATTTCCAGATATTCCCTCTGAGGTTCCTGGTGATTTGATTAAGCACTCTTTTGGAATGCTCGGGTGCAATTACCTTAAGAAAGTGGGACACAATAAAAAATTGTGAAGTGCCAAATTGTAAAGTTTCTTTTCTATTGATAGTTCTTATCCACGTCCTATTAAACCTAATGAACAGATTGTTCATAAACCCGTTTACCAAATTTCCTCTGAAGAGTCTAGAGATATATTTGAGGGTTCTAAATTTGATGGAACCTTAGCTTTTTCACCTGAAGGTGAACGGCTTCCCTAAAAATTCTAAGGGACATAGGTGCAGCTCAAAATTTATTGTTAGGGACAGCGTTTTCAGAGTGATGATGATATAATTATGAAAGACCTTTCACAAAACTCTTTGGTGCTACTTGCAAGTATTCATCGCGATTGCCTGTAAAAAGAGATGATGATGTAGTGGATTTAAGGAACTTTAAATTCTAGTAGAATAAGTCACACTTTCGTGGGGAAACCACCTTGCAGGGAAATAGGTTATTCCAACTTGGTAGTAACTGGGCAGCCCACTCGAGATGGTGAAGAAAACCCTATGAAGTCGGCTCTTGCTCTGTAACATGGTCTCAGGAAAACTCTAAATGTTAAAACTCATGCTCCTCCGCCTACTATTAGCGTCCTGGATAATATCAGTAGTAAAGCTCATATTATTAAGGTCCAGGAGGTTGATAATTCTTCAAGCACCCAACAAGAAGTTACCCTATTGCCATTCTCCTACGCAGTATTTCAGCCAGACTTGTATCGGATACAGCACTAAAAGTATTTCCTAACTTAGTTATCCCACAAGAAATACAAAGTCACCGGCGTTCCAGTTTTTCAGATAGCCTTTTTAGAAATGTTCTTAGGCAGCTAGGCATTAAGCAGACTTTTAGCCTTTTTAGAAATGTTCTTAGGGAGCTAGGCATTAAGCAGACTTTTCGTCAGCCTATCACCTGGAATCTGAAGGTGCTCTTGAACGGTGGCATCAAACTTTTAAGAGTGTGGTTAAAAAGTTTTGTCTCGAAACTGAGCTGGATTGCGATGAAGGAATAGATTTTTTATTTGCTATTGGAGAGACTTCTCATGAGTCTTTCGGATTTACGCCATTCGAAATGCTATTTGGGAAATTGCTAAGGAAACCCTTAGCTCTTTATTGAAGAAGATCAGCTAAATAAACCTCCCTCCTGTAAAACAGTAACTGTATAACAGTACCCTGACAGACTCAAAAATACTTTGCTTGGTAGTTTGAAAGTTGGTCAAAGACAATTTTCCTAAATGTCAAGTTGATATGAAGCTTAATTTTTATAAGAAAGCTAAAGAAGGAACTTCAACGCCAATAATTTTGTTCTAGCTTATCTTCCTGTTCCTGGAGCACCTCTTAAAGCTAAGTTTTGTGGGCCTTACCAGATTATAACAAATTTTAACAGAAATATTTGTTATATAAACTCCTGATCGTCGTAAGTCCACTGAGTTCATGCATATTAAGTTGTTAAAAGCCTACCATTCAGAAATCTCAGATGGTTCAAGAGACCCTATTGCAAACCTTAATATTGAGGCACACTGCTGAATATACAAACTTTCCAGCTACAGCAGAAGAGCTTTTACCCTCTTGGAAACCTGATTCCAATTCCAAAATTTTGCAAAACTTGGAAAAAACTCTCATCTTAGTTTTGAACAGTTGTTGGCCTTAAAATATCTGATTTTAATGCATTCTACTTTATTCAGTGATTTTCCCAGGAAGAGCCCAGTTATGCTACATGACAGTGAACTCCTTCTGGGTACTATGCCCATTGAACAGCATGCATATTGTATGAGTCCTGCTAAAAGACAAAAGATGGAGGAGGAAGTCGAGTTTTACTTCACCCTAACCTGGCAGATCCCAGTAGGTCTCCCTGGTCTTCTCCATGTCTCTTTGCTCCTA
>NC_089782.1:51304960-51309960 GCF_040412425.1 Macrobrachium rosenbergii | reverse complement strand
AGAAGTAAATTCTCTCGCTCCTTTTAAAGAATTTTAATTGAAACTTATAGTATGTAATGAAACCACACTTCAAACTTTATTTCCAATGACTTTCACATTTACGTAGCCAACATTCTCCTCATTATACTGTATGCTAGCAAAGCGTATCCTTCTCCTTCAAGCAATATTTTTTATCCATTTGTGGTACATGTCTATGCAAAAATTCCCTATCATTTGCAAAAAAAAAAAAATCCTTAAAAAGGATAGTAAAACACCTAGCCCACCTGGCGCATCAAAGCGCATTTGCAACACGAAAGGAATTAAATATAATAAAAAAAAAAAAAAGAATAGTCCTTTTGTGGCAGCCCTAGCCAGGAAGCAAGCCTTGGGCCAAAGCAAAAGCAGGAAAACTGGACGAAAATACTGCGAAGGCAAAAGTTCATATTTGATGCTCTGTATATATATATATATATATATATATATATATATATATATATATATATATATATATATATATATATATATATATAATATATATATATATATCTAAAGCAGAGGGCATTAATTGGACAAGTTTATTCGTAGATACCTGAGGTCTGACCCAATGTATGACTTGAATTCATCAACATAATGCCTTAAATTGATACTCATTTCAAGTCAATGCGCCGTTACTTTAATTTTCTGACGTAAGTTCCAAGTGTGTGTGTATTATTTGTCTGTTGATTTACTTTACATTGTTTCTTTTTTTATATTCTTTGCTTTTTTCACTTTATTTTTTCTACAGTTAAGCGTTCTATTTGGTGGAGGCTTGTGCGGAAGTTTAAGGTTTTTAGTTTTACTCCTTATGAATAATGATTTCATATTTTTAATAATAATAATAATAATAATAATAATAATAATAATAATAATAATAATAATAATAATAATAATAATAATAATAATAATAATAATAATAATAATAATAATAATAATAATAATAATAATAATAATAATAATAATAATAAAAGGTAATTAAAATTCCTGGCCTCAAACAAACATACCTAAGACCTCTAATGCCAAGGGTCACTGAAATATAATTCTTACTCATACTCGTAAGGCCTGACAAAACAGACTCTTGTCATTTCTAACACATCATACTGTACTGATTTAAATCAAACCAAAACAAAATAAATAAATCTCAGCTGACAATGAAAGAATGGATAATACATAAAATGCACGTGCGATTTCCATAAAAAAAAATAATAGTACATCAAATATCAAGATCCTAAACTGGACTCTAGGCTAAAACTACGGTCGTAAAAATACGAATGAGATGTTATCGTAGGAAATAAGAATTCTGCTTTGCCTTCTCTAAGTGGGAGGAGACAGAACAAGTTCCACCACTACTTGTTCTCGTATGGCAAAGAGCCAAGAAATGTGTCTGCAATCAGAGCAGAATAATTGTTTCTGCACGAAAAATAAGTTAAACAGAAGATTGGGCAAGCTTTTCTTGATAGATTTGTTTTGTTTGCTTTGACCATCGATTCACTGAAAGTTTCCAATCAAATTGAAAGATTGATAAATTGATTTCAGTTACTATTTAACATTAAATCGATTTTATTTGTTACTCCGTAAAATGGGATTTATCTATCGTTTGGGAAAATTATTCTTTTTACTTTCAGTCCAAAGAGCAATCGCGTTTTACATGCTTTTATTTAACTTGACTTCTGCGTCTGTCTGTTTGGGTCAAAACTTTTAACTCAATTGTCGACCTGTTCCCTTCGTCCGATGGACTTGAAATTTTGCATGGTTACTCAATCCCGTTGAAAATACAACTTGCATGATCAGTAGGTCAACAGTGACCTCTAATGACCCTACAGTGACCTCTCCCAATATCTCAGGATTTGTATGAAACTCTCCAGATTTTTCATACCTTCTTTGACTTGGTAGAACAAGTTAATAACTCTACAGATTTTTCAAACCTTCATTGGGTCGACAGGATATCACATTCATTTTTTTTTTTAGTTACAATCATAAATCGGTTACAATTTCTGTCAAAACTAAAAAGTATAAAAAAAAAAATATTTAACGCACTTTTATTAAAATGCACTAAAAATTACAAAATAATCTTTTGAGACACGCCAGGATTTTCTTATAATAATAATAAGCATGTCTACAAAAATAAAAGCGTGGGCGCCAAACATGGATGGAAATGCTTCAAGAAAAGAAATATATATTTTTTATTTCTTGTAGCATTTCCTTCCATGTTTGGCGCCACGCTTTTATTTTTGTGGACATGATTATTATTGTTGCAAGAATATCCTGGTGTGTCCAAAAACTTATTTTGTACTTTTTAGTGCATTTTAATAAAAGCGTGTTTTAAATTAAAATTTATTTCTGTATTATGCGCTTCCATTTAACGTGCTTTTTTGTCCGTTCGTTTGTTTTGTTTGTCTTGGTCAAATCTTGTAACTCAATTTTCGACCTGTTCCCTTCGTCCGATGGGCTTTAAATTTTGCATGGTTGCTCAATCCCGGTGACAATACAACCTTACATGATCAGTAGGTCAGCAGTGACCTCTAGTGACCCTACAGTGACCTCTCCCAGTATCTCAGGATTTGTATGAAACTCTTCGGATTTTTCACAACTTCTTTGACTCGGTAAATAACTACGGATTTTTCAAAACTTCTTTTGCTCGACAGGATATCAGTTTCGATAACTACAATCATAAATCGGTTACAATTTCTGTCAAAACTACAAAGTATAAAATAAAAGATAAAAATTTTAACAAGCTTTTATTAAAATGCACGAAAAAGTGAAAAATTGCTTTTTTGATACACACCAGGATTTTCTTACAGTTAATCATGTCTACAAAAATAAAATCGTGGGCGCCAAACATGGAAGGAAATGCTGCAAGAAATAAAAAATATATATTTCTTTTCTTGTAGCATTTCCTTCCATGTTTGGCGCCCACGCTTTTATTTTTGTAGATATGATTGATTGTAAGAAAACCCTGGTGTGTCTCAAAAAATTTATTTTTCACTTTTTAGTGCGTTTTAATACAAGCGTATTTAAAATGTTTTTTTATATATCTTTTTTATAATGCTCTTTATATCCATGCGCCAATTATCTTTACTTTTGCGACCCCATATTATAATAAAATCAATCCATAATCTGCGTTCTTCCCTATTCCTTACTCTTTCTTAACTTAATTTTTTTTCGCTTTATTTGTTATTAGAAAAATTTTTCTTATACTTGTCTTCATAGATAATTATTTCAACTTTTTCTTGAAATCTAAATCGGATATCAGAAATAAAAGCATGAAAGGGATTCCCTTATGTTATTAAAAACTTTAAGGACGAGGTAAAAAGTTGAGCGACTTCAACGAAGCAACAAGTACCAATCTCTGCAGTGGTATGATGATATAGACGATTGAATACTAAATCAGCCCTGTAACCCGCCATCCCCAAGTCATGTAAAACAAGCCAAAAATCTGAGTACAGTTATTTTTATCGAATTTACACAATATTTATAAATTCAATTTCAAATGGGCTTTTACCTAAGCTTCTCTTCTTTCCAAAATGTTCGGGTTTATGTTTTGTCCAAAGAAGAGTCGAAATTTTTATGCATTTTTAATTTGCTTTTCATGTATTGATATCGCTGAGCTTTGACTTTGGCAAATTAAAGTAAATTTGTTCTTTATAATTCTTGTTATTGTTTTAGTTTTTTCCATATTTAGCTGATAGCTTCTCAAATAAATGAAAAATTTGAATGCGTATTTTTCCATTTATTGCATCTTTATATAAAAACACTGTGGTTTCTTATTTTTGTGCAGAACCTACTCATTTAAATTAATAATCTACAAATTCTGAGAAAAATGACTATATAACTTCAACTAACATTAAGTAAAGGTCGGCAACGTGACCACTTTGTGATTATGGTGACGCGAGTTCGTTTCCCGCTACCGGACATTACAACCACTTCAATTTCTTGCACTTAGATCTTAGGGCTTTGTAGTGACAAGCGTATCCAAAAAAGCGCGAAGAATTCGAGAAGTAAGAGGGCATTGTGGTTAGAACAATTACATTGGAGGAAATAGACATTTGTCATATTCCCTTACAAATAGGAATTTATGTTACTTAAACTCGTATTGATACCACATTGTCATATGCGTTTTAAACACATCATATTTGTATCTCTGTTCCAAGAAGTGGCAACTAAGTTGAACGATTTGGTATTTCATCTATTTTATGTCCCGTCAGTCGTGGTTTGGCTTCACTGAGATCGGTACTTTTAACTCCGTTGAAATCACTTCTCTTTTTTTTCCCCTCTCTCTCAGTATCCTGTTTAGTAAAATATAGCAAGGAATTCCAAGATTTTTTATTTCAAATAAAAAACTGAGCATTCTAGAAAAGTTGAGGAGAAGCTTGTGGACAAAGGTAAGGCAACATGAAGAGTTTTTACAGAAAAGAAAGAAATTCAAAAATTCGAAAGAAAAAGTAAATCTTATTTGAGCAGCTGTTGGTATGAGGTGTCAAGACTGACGAAAAAATGAGTCGGCTTTACCTGTTGACCATACCATGACTAAAACCTTTGACATTTCTCTTATACTATTATTTTTCTATAGCAACTTCGATGACCGTTGTTTTTTCGTTTTCCCCTATATAGTGTTTTGCCTGCTGCGTTACCTCAAAAAAAAGTTATGATTTCTAGTACATATATTTTTTTTATCTTTTCAATTGTTTTTATATAAAAATTGTATTTTGTACCTTTTTATGTAGACGTTTTCCGGCTCGTTTACAATGTTTTCAGAAATTGCAGACAAAAAATAATCATGAAACTGGGAAGCAACTTCTTGAATGAATAGCTACTTTAATCACTTGGTGCAATTGCTACTTCACCATGAACTGTCAACGACATTTTGTTTAGGTGCAACTTAGTTTAGAAATAAACTTCGGTAACCCGAGGCTGTAAGACTAATGAACTTTACGAGTTTAAGTAGCCACTTTTATCATTACAAGAGCAAGTGAAGTTCTCCATTG
>NC_089782.1:51267460-51297460 GCF_040412425.1 Macrobrachium rosenbergii | reverse complement strand
ATTTTCAACACGGAAAATCTCAAACACCAACACCAAACAAATTTTTAGCCCAAAGCTTCTCAAAGGGTCTCACATAAGTATACAACTAAGAGCTACACGGCTCTAATCCGGATTCCATATATCTGTTCATAGGCCATAACTATTTTTGAACACACTCAAAATTGTTCCACTTTGTGATTCACATTGCTCATTGTAAAAATGTCCAGCGAAAAATAGTTCTGTATATATCAGTGACAACACACACTCAATCACTTTAAAGAGTCCTACCGAATACATACACCTATATTGCATAACACAGAGAACATCAACGCAGATTTCCCCTGCGCAACACCAACACACAAAAATTCGTGAAGCGTAGTTATGCCTGGAAACATAGAATAACCGGATTAGTACCCTAACCACCGAATTAACCACCAGGACCGTATTGCACCAGGTCACCAAGAACCTAGACCCCATTATACCAGGTCCCTAAGACCACCAGATACTCATAATGAGTGTATCATACCTATGGGAGGTACGAATTTTACCTTTATGATGACCTTCATACCTAAATATTTATTTCGCGACACATTATATCACGCCATCCACCTTACACTTAAAATAATACAGCGACCATATTCTGATCACGAGAATCATTTTAACCTTAACCTAATGTTACATTATGCCTATATATACACATCAACCTCGAGGCATTTAACCAACTACGGTAACCAAACTTTTCAATAATATTAATTAATTATATCTTTGTCACCCATCCTAAACAGAGCTTTAAACTTTACATTATCATACATAATTATTATGTCGAAAGGGAACCTAAACTCGGCCAAGAACACCATGCCGACCTACGATTGTTAGTAAACGGACACCTTGATACTAACGTTCATTGTATAGTAATCCAGAATCCACCATCTTCGAAAACAACCAATAACCAAAATGTAAATAATGATCCATCCCTCAATCCTTTTTTTTTCACTAAAATAACACTCTATTCCTGTAATGAGAAATTATGATTAATACTCTTCAAACTTATTCAATACCTAAACTCATCTACCTACTTCAACAGCACACACACCATAACAAAGAACGATACAGATACTACCTTAGTAGCTGCATGGCCCAGCGCAGGTCTTTTTATTCAACAATACGCGAGAGAACGTCTGCCATGACATTGTCTTTTCCTGGGATATGAGAAAATTCCAGGTCCCATTCCTGCAATATGGCTCCAGCGCATAAGACGCTGATTTTTATTTTTGTACCTGTTGAGGAAGGTCATGGGTTGTGGTCTGTTAGGATCTTAATAGGGGTGCCTGTGGAAGAAAGATAAATAGAAAATGATTAATTGCCAGTACCAGTACAAGGGTCTCTTTTCAACAGTCGAATATTTGCGTTGAGCGGGGATTTCGAAAAGAACGCTTCTTTGAGAAGTACGTTCAACAGGACCGCCCTACACCGAAGTCACTGGCGTCAGTGGCAAGCGAGAAAGGAGGTCAAAATTTGGAGCCCCCAATATCAGGAAACTAAGTAGTACCTTTTTAGACTTTCAAATGCCTTTTGCGTGTCACTGGTCCAGGTGAACGTTACCTTCTTTTTAGGAGGTTAGAGTGGAACAGCGATGTCAGAAAAATTTTCACAAATCTACGATAGTAACCTACCAAACCTAAGAATTTTCTGACATTCCTCCGACACGTAGGGATAGACATTTTCTCAATAGCCTCCACATTTGCCTTTTAGGAGTAACTTTACCATTCCAACTACATGACCTAAATATACAACTTTTGCTTTTGCAAACTCACTCTTTTTAAGATTGACCACCAGACCAGCTTTCTTCAATACTGAACAAGGCTTTAATATACGTTTCAAGTGAGTCCCAGCCGTCACTATAAATAACAATGTCATCAGTATAAACCACACAACCTTCTAAATCATACACCAACGTATTCATCATTCTTTGAAAAGTGGCGGCGGCGTTTTTTCATACCAAACGGCATAACACGACATTGAAATAACCCTTGAGGTGTCACGAAAGCCGACAAGGCCTCTTGCTCGTTTCTGTCAAAGGAACTTGCCAATAACCTTTTAATAAATCAAATTTACTTATATATTTTGACTTCCCCATGCGATCAATACAATCTTCTATCCGTGGCAAAGGATAGCTATCGGATTTGTAACCTCATTTACTCTTCGATAGTCAAAACACATACGAAACTCTCCGTCAGGTTTCTTAACTAACACCACAGGTGATGACTAAGGACTTTTGCTTGGCTCCGATCAAACCATGTTTTTAACATATAATCCACCTCCTTTTGCAACAACTTCCTTCTTGAAGGGATTTAACCTATATGGGGTTGTTTCACAGATGTGGCATTACCAACATCCACGTCATGTTCTACAACAGATGTTCGACCTGGTACATCCGCAAACAATTTTTATAGCCCAACACCAACTTTTTCAGAGACCTGAGCGTTTATCGTAACTCAAATGAGAAATTGAACCATCAAGGTTTTCCAAAGAATTTTATCACCTGATGGCCAAGTTACCATCATTACCATATTTATCCTCAACTTCTTCCTCTGAAAAAGAATAAAGGTCATTATTACATCTAACCACATCCTCAACTGTTGCCACCGGAACGACTTTATCCCTTTCTTTATATTCCTTTAACATATTTATATGGCAAAGTTGAAAAGGGTTTCTCCTTCGGGAGTTTCCACCAAATAATTGACTCGCTAACTTTTTTCAAAACCTTCCAGGGACCTGAAAATGAAGCTTTTTGATGGATTACCTGGAAAAGGCAACAACAACAAGACCTTGTCGCCTTCAGCGAAGTTACGTGTTTTGGTCCTCCTGTCAAAGAAGTATTTCATTCTTCTCTGACTGCACAACAAATTCTCACGGGCAAATTCCCAAGCTTTCGTCATTTTGTCACCCAAATTAGTCATGTAGTCTAACAAATTAATCTCAGGAATGTCACCTTCCCATGACTCTCTTACAACATCAAGAGGACCACGAACACAATGTCCAAAAACCAAATTAAAGGCGGCAAACCCAAGAGACTGACTTGGAGCTGAACGAAAAGCAAATAACAAATATGATAATTCTTTGTCCCACTCAGAACCGTGACTTAAACAATATTTCCTAATCATCGATTTTAGAGTTTGATGAAACCTCTCCAGAGCACCCTGACTCTCTGGATGATATGGAGATGAAGTCACATGTTTAATACCCAACTCTGCCATTCTCTCTTTAAAATATCGACTAACAAAGTTTGTACCACAGTCAGACTGAATCACCTTAAGCATCCCAAACTTAGTGAAAAAATTGATTAACACCTCAACTATCTTTATGCTTTTAATGGAACGTAGGGGAATGGCTTTGGAAAACGAGACATTTTATCCATTATAGTGAAATATACTCATTCCCACTACGAGTCATGGGCAATGGCCCGACAACATCAGTTATGACTTTTTAAAAGGTTCAGAAACCACAGGGATTGGACATAAAGGAGCTTTTGGTATAACTTGGTTTGGCTTACTGACCTTCTGGCAGATACCACAACTATTGACAATATTCTTCACGTCCGATTTCAGTTTGGGCCAATAATAATCCTTGAGCAATTTCCCCGCTGTCTTGTGAATTCCGAAATGACCCGCCAAACCATTATCATGTGCCAACGACATCAAGCCAATCCTGTGAACACGAGGGACCATTATTTGTTTTGCAATTTCATGTGCACTGTTACCAGCCTCTCTAGGCCTACTCAACCTATAAAGAATGTTGTTGATTATTTTAAACTTTGGGACTGTCAAATCATCCACCTCGCCTGATTCAGCAGGAAGGTTCCGGAATTCTTGTTTCTGAGCTTTAATTAGCTCCTCCTTTGTCCAGTTTGGAATGTCTTTTTACAATGTCAATATTTTCTACAACTAAATTACGAATACCACTACATTCTAAGCTAAAACTCAAATCTACATCTGTTGTTGACTCTGCAGCGTTAACTCCTCTAGCTCCAGAACGAGTAACCACTGCTACTTCGAGATTTATTAAAATTGACAAGTCTGGTTCTTATAGGCCACATCGTTTCCCAACACTATGTCTACTTCCTTAACAGGAAATTTTTCCACTATGGCCAATTTCAACATTCCTGAAAAAGAAGGACATTTCAAATGAAAATTACCGAGGCGATATGACTCCACTGAATCAGGAAATCCAGACAACAAGCCAAATTCTTCACAGTTCAGGACAAAATCTGACGGCAAGGCCTTTCAAAATCAACGATTGTGTTGCACCCATGTCACGCAGAATACGTACGCATTTATACTCTTTGACGAATTCACGGACGAGACACGACCTTGTGACAAAAATTTTCAAACAACCAGATAGTCATTGCTCATCTGTCCTGCCTTGATGGGTTCTTTCTTTCCTTCCTATACCCATTACTGGCCTATTGTTTGCCTGTTGTGCTTTCTTAAAAGCAAAACACTGCTTTCACATGCCCCTTTTTATTACAATAGTAGCATGTCATACTTCTTCACTTTTTCAGGATCATATTATAACCCCTGTTACCCCTGTCAGGAGAAAAGCGATTATTATTATTAGGTTATCCTGCCTCCTGGGTTGGTTCTTATTTATATAATTAGCCAAAACATTAGAAATTATTTTATTATAATTACTATTACCTGGCTTTTTCTAATCCAACCGGGCTTTACATTTGTCATCACCTCCTAACTCATTTTTATGTGACAAATAATACTGTCACTAGCAATGGCAACCTCTTGTAAAGTATCAATTTTCAACTCTTCCAAATGTACCTTCAAGTTTATCGGGCACACACCTCTTAAATTCCTCTACAAGCACTAACTCTTTCAACCTTTCAAAGTCGTCGACTTCCTTCGACTTGAACCAATCCTCAGCATATTGCTTCTTACCCTAGCAAATTCTACGAACGTCTGTTCCCTACCTTTTTGCAGGTTCCTAAACCGCTGTCTATAAGCCTCAGGGACAAGCTCATAAGCCTTCAAAATAATGGCTTTACATTTTCATAGTCGGATGATAGATCTCATCCACGTAACATAAACTCTCTGAGCCCTACCTATCAGTTTACTCTGAATAAGGGTGGTCCAGTACTGCAGGGGCCACTGTAACTTTAGCAGCAATTCTCTCAAAAGAAACAAAAATTCCACCACATTACATTCTGAAAGTGTGGCACAAACTTGAGAGCCTGAGCCAAATTGATAGCAGGCGTTACCCTCATATTTGGGGAAGAGGGAGGAAGAAGGATCCGTTACCCGCATTTCTCTCTCAAACTGCCCCTCTCTTTTCTCTTTCCTCTGCCCTAAACTTTTCCATATTGAATTCTAGGGTTTTTAACTCAATTTGCTTATTCAAAAGCTCCACCTTCTTTGGCTATTTTCACTTCATCCCCTGTCTTCACTGTATTAACATATTGTACACCTGCAACAACAATAGACCCTTCCTTACCGACGAATCAAATTCTATTTCGAAATGTTGAGCCACCTGCTCCAACTCATGCCTATCTAACTCTGCCAGCCTTGCTTGCCACCCTCTCTCCACTAAGAAGCTCTACCACATTAACTGCTGACTTTTGATAAATCACAAACAATACCACCAAACCAAAATTACCTTACACGAGGAGATGTAAAAATGTTGTCAAAAACAAGACCCCAGAATTAATTTTGCACACTAGTGAACACTCAACAGGAACGAAATATCCTGTCACGGTCGCCAATCTGTGATGGGTAGTCTTGCCACCACTCAACACTCAATCTCAAAAAGCATTAAAAGTGTTCAAATCACAGGTACTAAGTCCATAGGTGGAATAGTACAAAAAAAAAGGGTGTGCAAAAATCAATTCAGGTGGGTAAAACAAAACACCAAGAATAAAAACTTAGTTTAACACATAAATAACCAGATAGAAGTTACACCTGAACCTCACAATACATCAAATAAATGAATAGCTAACACCCTTAATTAAATTAATAACAATAATAAACACTCATACTACTAAAGATAGCCTGCAACACAATTATCCACAAAAGAAGGGGTTCAGACAGGAGGAGGCAAACAAAAAGGAGGAATAACCTGACCAATACACTCTAATATTATACTCCTAAGGTGGCTTTTTCTCTGTTTCTCAATAATTGGCCGTGATCTCTTGCAAAAATAGAATCTCCGCGTCCGGAGATTAACACAGGAAGATATCAAATCACGGCTCCCAGCAATGAGGAATGAATATGGCATGCTCTGCCAATCAGCACAGATAGCAGGGACAGGCTAAAGATCCATTTAAGGTCCCTATGCCATGATCAAAAATATAATTTAAGTAACACCATACCGTGGCTCAGAGAGGCCCCGTCGGCTTTATAACTAAGCAAGGAGGAGCTGGAAATACGTGGCGGAAAAATCCTGGTGCTTCAAGTAAATCCAAATATATCAGATGATTCAAGCAGCTAGCCAATATCATTCCACTCTGTAAGGTTGCTCAGAAACGATTCCTCGTTTCGGCCAAAAGCGCCACCAGGAAAACACTGAGCCACCTCCACTCACGCACCAAATATGAAAAAAAACAAAACAGCCATTAGCAAATAGTTTCAAACACACAAACCACCTGAGAGGAGGAGAACGAGCTAACAGACTATTACAGTATTTAACAGTCAGGTTTAATCAATAATAATGTAAAATCAAATAATTAAATGACAAACAAGATGACAATATATATATATATATATATATATATATATATATATATATATATATATATATATATATATATATATATATATATATATATATATATATATAATGTACACACACATATATATATTCTATATCTATATATATAGGTATTTATATGTAGATATATATATATATATATACCTATATATATATAGATCTTTATATATTATATAAAGGCTATATATTATCTATATACATATAGATTATATACATATATATATATATATATATCTGTATATATATATCTATATATGTATCCATATATATATCTTTATATATATTTATATATATCTATATATATATATATCTATATATGTATCCATATATATATCTTTATATATATTGATATATATCTATATATATATATACATACATATCTATATATATGTTTATATATATATTACATATATATATATATATATATATATATATATATATATATATATATATTATATAGCTATATATATATATATATATATATGTACTTATCTAAATATAATATATATATATCTATATTATCTATATTATGTATATTTTATATATATATATATATATATATATATATATATATATATTTATATATTTATATATATATATATATATATATATATATATATTTATATATATATTTATATATATATATATATATATATATATTTATATATATATATATATATATATATATATATATATATATATATATATATATATATATATATATAATGTTTATGTCTGTGTCAGAGCAGTTGATTTCTGATGCTTTACGTAAACAGCTTTACATAGAAATGTAAATGGGAAAAGAACATGGAACAGAATGGGTAAGGTCACCAAAGTGACAATGTTAGTAATTTAAAATTTCTTTAATTACAAATTTATAGGGTAAATTAACAGTTTAAGAATAGCACCAGGACACCACTTAATAATTTAAAAAATGATAGAGTAGTTTCACCTGATGCAATTCCCAGCAATCTTCGGTCAGGATAGACGTACACTTGATATAAGAACATGGGACATCACTCCTAGGAACAGAGGAAGAGAGATGTCTAATTTCTTTCTCACAACACACACACCACACACATTTCACACACGTCTCACATTACATGTATATATATATAAATTAAGGCAAGAATCAGGATGGAGTATTACGTTAATTTTGCTTTTGTCAATAGGGAACTTTTACTCTGCTTCACGGTCTCCAAGGGAACATCCAAAACACACGTTACACTGCACTTGAGAATAGAAATTAATGGAATAATTAAGTTTGAGCAAGTTCAAGAGAAAAAGATAATGGATACCAGGCAGATTCCCTTGCTTCCCAGACATACCCTTGCAATTTGCGTATGCTTCATAAAACAGATGAGTAGTGCTGTTCCTTCCTTTGGATGAGTGGTAGGACATCCTTGTGGATGCTGGGTTGCCTTCAGGATATAGAGGCTGGCAGGAGAAGGCCCCTTGGAGCAGGAAGGACAGCTGTGGCCTCGACTGTGGTTCGCTGGCTACTGACTTCATCTCCAAGATTTTTCCCCTGCTTGGAATAGGGATGTTTTTATCAGGATTTGCCCTCTGGCTATCTTACTAGTGCATCTGAAAAGCAGAAGAAATTCTGCCAGTACCACAGGACAAAAGACACGAAGGGGAGACGAGATTCAAAACAGGGATGCAGTCTGAACAATGGGGCCAGGTGTTATCCCTGGAGGATTTAAAGAAAAGGGAGTCATAAAAGGGGACACATCTAGCTAAAAAAATTCCCTCTCGCTTCAAATTTTCATTTTATCGGAGAAATGTTCAGTTTTTCTCTGGGCTGAAAGGCCCGATATTTATAACAGCTCCTCCTCATAACAGGCCTTTCTAACCCTTTCAGGTTGGAAGGTCTGGCAGATAGGGCTGCTGCTGGAGGAGAACTGAGACTCTCCTAGCACCTAGCAATTCAATTTAATTTAAGCATAACTTGGAATACAGTAAGGTTAACTAAGAATCAACCCTAACTAAGGCTGAGAGCGAGGTGCCTATGTTTAATTTATGGAATGTGCTGTCTGTAGGTTGGCTAAAGCTGCAACTTTATCAACTAACGGAACATCTCACAGAACTTAGCTAATGCAGCATCATTAAAATTATTAACTAGCTCACATACAAATGATACAACTCTAACATAATTGAGGATGTATTCTACTTAAGTTAAATATAAGGGGAAATGTTGAGCTGCTCCCAGAAATTAACAAAAATAATAAGCAAATAAGAATGTTGCATCTGGGAAGACAACATGCAAAAGGATTACTTCATTTAATTTTTCCATTACAAACACTAATGACTAAGGCAGGAGACAACCTAGGCATCCTTCTCTGGGTAAGGTGCCAGGATGCTCTGTTAAGGTAAGGCACTGTGATATATCGACATGAGTGCCATGAGAGCTCATTGGCCCGGTTTACTACCTGGACCTTCTATGCCCCTTACTTCCCTTTTTCCTGGATTTCCATCAAGCCTTAGGCTGAGGATTCCTAACTGGAATCTGGATAGGTGCCTCCAAAGGAGGCTGAGAAGGCTTTTGGGCTAGGTCAGGGCCCTCAACAAGATTACCTTTAGGACCTAGACCTGGAGGACTGCGAAGAGGTTGCTATGAGTGCAAGAGGCTTGTAAGTTACAAGGACCAACTCAGGCACGGGTTACAAGGACCAACTCAGGCACGGGTTGCAAGGCCGCACGGGGAATGAGCTTCTGCTGTGGTCAGGGGAATCCAGAAAAGAGACAGTGTGCTCTGGCACTGACTCTAAGGCAGGCTCAGGCACAGAGTCTGGAGAGGAGACGTAAGCCACCTCAGAGCCAAGAGTGCCGGATGTCCCAGTTTGTACAATTTGTAAGGAACCAGAATCTGGCTTGGGTATGGGCTCAATGACTGGACTGGGCAGAGCACTTCACTGGCCAGGCATAAGCTCGAGTTCCTTCTCTTTCAAGGCTAATTGATACTGTCGCTCCTTTTCTTCATGCTATCACTGCTTTTCTCTCTTGGCACTCCTTTTCCACTTGCTTCTCCCTCTCTTCTTGTCTTCTTCTCTGGCTTTCTTAGCAGCAGCTACTTGCTCCTGAACCCATTGGACCAGCTGTTCTCCCTTTAAAGCCATACCCTTTCCTATGTCCAGGAAAAGTTTGTACTCCTCAGCAGACATGTTGCTAATGCTTAGAGCAGGGTCTGATTTCCCCAAGAATGTTCAAAGTTTAGGATGGCCACACAAACAATTGTGTGAAAAATGAAATGGCACTCTGAATTGGCAGAGCATATTCTAAATAAGGAAGTGGGCTTTAGCAGGCTCCTTAGGAATGGTCACTTGGAATGGGAATGCCCCCTTGTGATAGGGATGGCACTTGCACTAATGTGCAATGTGGTTCCGAAGAACAGAGATTTACCTGCAGGCGTGCATGAGTTCTGAAGAACTGGATAATTTGAGGCACCTAGATGCAATGAATGAGTTTGCAAAGGACAAAATGTGTGGATTGGTTGACGAGGAACGGTGGACTGTTATGAAGAACAGTAGGCTTGTTCACGAAGAACCTTAAGCTTACACGAGGCGATCGATAGGCTAGCCAACCATGCATAGGCTGGGTGCTTAAAAGTAGTTAATTAAATGACACGTAGTGGATGACAGGACATGCGTAGGTTGTGCAATGAACACTGGAAATGCTTAACAGGCATGAACAGAGCCGGCTATGATCAGAGATTTTGTTCAGTAAGAACAGATTAAATAATGCAATGACATTCAGTGCAACAAACGGCACTATATTAAGCTGTGAAGCAACATGCAAAAATGAAATCAGCACAGTAAGTGCAATGGTTAAAAATAATTAAGGACAGGCTACTAATGAGTTTGTAAATTTCACTGTTGCCATTATATATCTATGATGTAAAAAGCCCAGAATAAATGAAAAGACCCTAATTTGTCTTGAGTAAGCTTAATTGAATCAATGATAGGGACGCTGCGTCTTAGTAAAATATAATCATCAAAGACTAATAAGATTTGGTAAATTTTCTCTTAAATGTCAATAGTGAAAGATGGTAAAAGAGATTTCCGTGGCAGTGACAACGATTAAAAGACTTTTAAAAGACACGTGATATTAAACGACACTTAATCTTATTTAACAATATGTCTCGATGAGTGACATTGAACAGACAGACCGCCAGAATGGCTGCTGACCACTTGACAGTTGACAGTTCGCTCAACATGGCGGGCTAAATTTGACACCTTCACTACCGCGAGTATATCTGCACTCTGACAATAAAAAAAATCATGTGATCAGGACCAGCTGAGCGCTGTTCTATCTGAGAGACGAAGTTGCATGCACACTGGTAACAGATACGAGCTCTCTCTCTCTCTCTCTCTCTCTCTCTCTCTCTCTCTCTCTACGATTTATAAAATGAAATGCATTAATCTTTTCTGAGTGAATGACGCATGAACGTATTTCAAAGTTAATTACACTTTGGAAAACACACAATAACTCTACCAGACTAGGAACTTTGAAAACATGATAGTTCAATTTGCAAGGAAGAAGGACACGTGAAACCAACGGTAGGTGTCATAGGCGGAGCTTAGTGGACTGGCAAGTTAGACATGAGTAAGGTTGGAGATCCTACATCGGGGAGTTGCTAACGCGATGAATTGCTGTCCTAACACATTTCAACTTTTAACACTTCCTATAGCTTTGAAAGTGTGCTCTAAGCTTCACGAAAGAATTAACTATCCTAGCACGCCCTAGAAAGTCTAGCTAAATGAAATGTACCACATGCAAGGCAAGTCCCTGAAGTAATAATTAGCTAACATGCAACTACTGTCCAAACATTTGGCTAGACTGCGGCAATGACACATCACACCGATTTACGCGCTAAAAATTTCACTTCCCCCCTCGGAATTAATTCTAATGGGACTTTTACGAGATCCTAGACAAGAATTACGAACTTACGTACTTAAACACATATTTATGATCCAAGTTGCCATGGGAATAATGAATGTTCAGGTTCATCTCTTAAAATTAACTATAAAATGCTAATTCGGGCAAGTTTCGCCAATGTTACGTCTATGGTCAAATGGTTAATTTCTGATACTTAATGAATAGCCTTGCTAATGGCCATAAAGACGTAAACGTGGAAAAGAACATGGACCAGAATGGGTAAGATTGCAAAGTGACAATCCTAGAATTTACAATTACTTTAATTACAAATTTACAGGGTAAATCAACAGCGTAAATAACATCAGGATACCACTTAATGATTTAAAAAATGGAAAGAACCTACTTGCAATGGGGGCACAATAATAATAAGGGGACTCTATCCCCTGAGTCATTAATTTATAATACAACGAAGTTTCTAATGATGCAATCCCCGGCAAACTTGGGTCAGGATAGATGTACACTTGATATAAGAACACAGGACATCACTGCTGTAGGATCAGAGATTAAAACACTGCCTTAGTTATATATATATATATATATATATATATATATATATATATATATATATATATATAGTTATGTTTGGGGCTTGGCTGATGAGTTTATCAATTAACTAATGTCATGTTATGGGGCCCTGCATCGCCGATGGCACGCGTAACCTGTCAATTAAAGCTAAAGTTAACCTCAAAGACAGACAATTGCTTAATTGAATAAGGTCGCCAGTCGGGGAAAACAATATATGGGATAACGGATTACTCTGCAACAAATGGATTACATCAAACCCCTTACTTCCCAATTAGTCTCAACAAAGAAAGAATGTGCGGTGATGACGAGGAAATTACATGAACTTTGACCCACGACGGACACAGTCAAGTTTCTCCTTGCTTCAAGTAAGGTTATAACACAATGGATGTCTATGCTGGTAGATATAGCACGCAGTTTCGTTTTATTGAAGGCTAATTCTCTTCCGAACAATGGGATCGAGACACAAGACTGCCTGAAGTTTACTTACTTAATTTTCCCTAATTCCTACTTACTGCACAGGAATAGCTTACAGTGTCACTAGGCAATATTAATTATTCTTACACTAGACTTTATAAAAGAAATATGGTTATACCAGGTTCTCGCAGATGGTGGCGAAGTGGTGAAAAATAAAGGAAAATGGAAATTCAGGGGAAGAGGTACTAGCAAGCCGACGAAAATTTTGCAAATTTCTAACTTACCATTGATGTGGGTCGCTTGTGCATGCAACCGATGATCAGAAGTCTTGAAAATACCCGTTTTTTCACCTCACTAGTACCAATGAAACAGTAAGAAGGCAAGCACAAAGAATTAGTTACACACAAAGCGTGTGCTCCTTGTGACAGCAAGTCTCTCTCTAACTGCCCGCATCGGGTCGAGGTCAGGGCAGCTGTTGGTTGTTTGTCGTGTCATTATGCCTATATTCCTCTGGCAGTCTGAAAATTTGACAAAACATTGCTGAATGCATAGAACAGAGCAAAAGGAACCTTAAGACCACCTTTACTAGAGGTTACTTGGTGAAACCCTCCCTATGGGTTAGGCCCCTAATGCTAACCTATCCTGCTAAAGACGTTATTTCTTTTGAAAAACACACAGCCGACCTCTGCCCACTGAGCTTCCTGTTATTGTTAGAATGATATTTTGACTAAATAATGCAGAGAGGGCAAACAGCAGAATATTTTAAAATATATATATATATATATATATATATATATATATATATATATATATATCTTCTTCTTCTTCTTTTTCTTTTTAATATATATATATATATACTTTTGATATATATGCCTGACATATATATATTATCATAACAGACCCAACGCCCTTTCTTTACTGGTATGGCGAGTTCGAGACGCGTGTGAGATGTTTTTATGTTTATAGAATATATATGTATCCATTTGCTTTTAAGCAATATATACATATATCCCGGGATGCGTATATAAATGTATGTACCCACGCCACAGACCTCTGCAAAGTATGTATGTATGTGTGTATATATGTATGTGTAAAAGTACTGGTCAATTTTGTATTTGTGTTAAGATACAATCTCTTAACTTCTCGATTTCTTCACACTTTTTAGGAAACCTCGTCACTACAAAAACTTGAATCCGAAATGAAGATCCATTCAAGAAACCCAAACATGCAATAAACCCAAACATCCAGTGAGAAGACTCGAACTCGTGCAAGTCTTAATCTACTCACTAGGAGTTGCACTAATAGATAGAAGTTTCTTCTGGGAGAAAATTACAACAAACTTAAACTGTCTGTGTGAGCAACAGTGGATCACATGTCCCAAGAGGCCAGCAATGAAATGGAGCGAGAAAAATAGAAAGGAAAACAATGAATGCTAAAGAAGAAGGCAAAATGCAGTATTAAATTTTTACTTTGTTTAGAAAGCTTCGGAGACTTATTACCATTCATCGAGAGCAATCAAATATTTAATTTTGCAAAAGACTTGGTAAGGAAGTTTTGCTGCTTCATTGTTGGCATTAATTTTCATAATAGAGTTACAGCGAATTTTCAGTTTTCGTTTAAACAGAAAGAGGTGAAAGATTAGTGCTTCAAACCCGAAGATTACAAGTGTTTTTGTACTTTTGTTATTCATATGCGGTTGGAAAATTCAGAATTTTACCGTTCCTTTAGACATTTACCATCATTTACTCTAATTTGATATTTCTATCCTGAATAATTCATATAGTAATGTTAATATGCGTCTTTAATCTCTCTCTCTCTCTCTCTCTCTCTCTCTCTCTCTCTCTCTCTCTCAAAAGATGAAAGGAAAGTAAGTTTGACATATTTGTATACCAAATGTCCCTGTCAAGTTTTCTAAGTTTATGAATGGCTGTTTTTATCATTTAAAGGTTTTTTCCTTTCAATTATTTATATACAATTCTCGGTAAAAATGACTGAGAAGAGAAAATGTTAAAAGCAAATTAAAACCGATGAAGAGAGAGAGAGAGAGAGAGAGAGAGAGAGAGAGAGAGAGAGAGAGAGAGAGAGGGGCGGGAGGGGGGAAGGGTAGGGTATATCCCTGACATTCCATTCATATTACATAATCTCTCTCTCTCTCTCTCCCCCGCCAGCTGTGGCCTGGCCTCCAGGCATGTCAATTATTGTCACAGAACTTACAATCTTCCTGTCGCAAGACGAAAATGAGCGGCATCAACGTGGTCTTTTTTTTTTTTTGTCAGCCTGCTCTAGCTCAGCAGTATAAATTTTCCTGTCTTTTAAATGAGGGTTAATCAACCTTTTCCTCACCTAGCTCTGTAAGGTCATTAATTCTCTGTATAGAATCATTATGACTGAAGAGTGACGTTTTAAAACAGAACCAAAATAAATAGAAACAGCTGGTTCAAGTTGTAATGCATTTATTATCCAATGAATCATTAAAATATTTTTCGAATCTCTCTCTCTCTCTCTCTCTCTCTCTCTCTCTCTCTCTCTCTCTCTCTCTCTCTCTCTCTCACAGTGATATCGTTTTAGCTAATTCCTTTCATTAACTTTTAGCAGGTCTCTTGCAGATAGCGATTTCCGGTTGGGAAACTATCAGCTAATGTTTTTTTTACTACGATGAAGTGTAAAGTCTTGTTTTATCTTTGCCTCTTCTAAAAGAGAGTGCAAAATTTATTAACTGAATAATGATTTTCAATAATATTTAAAGGAAGAATGAGTTTTGGACTAAGAGAAGCTTCTACTTTTTATTCTGCTTCCACAGACAAACCTTCTCATTACTCTTTATTTAAATCACCTTTTATAACCAAGCCTTCACCTTTCCCCCAAACAAAATGTTGCAACTATTGTTCTTGAAATGAAAAGAAATAATCAGACTAACGAGTACATAGCTTCTCCAGTTGTCTTTTTGTGGTCCAGTCCGAGGTATTTTATGTCAGTTCCCATATCAGTACTTTCAGTTTGCCAACTCATTTCCCTAATCGGGACTACTTCAGTCTAATCAGGGCTGAAAGCTACGCTTTCACATACCATGATCTGAATATTTTCTGAGCAAGCAGTGATTTTTATATGAAATAATATTGTTTTGGTAATTTCAAACGACATCCGACAGGTTTCATTTTGTTGAGTCATGAATTTAAATAATTTTCTTGTATTGATTCATAATGTTGGCACCCTTTGAAGTCCATGGAAAGAATTCTTGGACCTGTTTTTAGAGCAAGAGTCCGTGAGGATACAATTTCCTATCTGAAAACAACAGTAAACTTTGTCCATATTGCAGGAGTGCGAATGGCTAGAGTGTGTGTCCTGGAGCTCTGAACCGCACTAAGCTCTAAACAGCCATTGGGCCAGTTGGAAACGATCACTCTTCCAACCAGTTAACTGACGTTTTAGGTAATGGATAGTGTTATCCGGTCCGTTCTCTGCAGCATCTAGGACTTCGGAGAAGACGTTAATTTGCCTCGAAAACTTGTGGTGATCGTATAACCAGCCAGAGTGCGCCGAATGTAAGTCTGATAAAACTTTTTTCGATTATGAACTCTTTTTCTTTGATTAATTCGTCTTTTATTATTACCTGTATTCTTACTTATTCTTGTATCATTTTTCTCCCATTTTCTTCAATGTGGCTAATTTTGCGCGCATGGGTATTCGGTTATATAACGAGGAGAGAGCTCATATACAGTAGATATATATATATATATATATATATATATATATATATATATATATATATATATATATATATATATATATATATATATATATATATTATATATATTATATATATTTGTTGCATTTTTCTAGGCTGCAAATATATAATAATATACATATATATATATATATATATATATATATTATATATATATATATATATATATATATATATATATATATATATTTGTTGCATTATAATATATATATATATTATATATATAATATATATATATATATATATATATATATATATATATATATATATATATATATATATATTATGTATGTATATACATATAATATATATTGTTACATGTGGGCTTTGGCTAATGAGTTTTTAAATTAATTATTGTAACTTATGTAGCCCTCTTCCACCGAAGACACGCATAAACTGTCAATTGAAGCTGAAAGTTCCCCCTAAAAGATAGATAATTACTTAATTGGATTAGGTCACCAGTCAGAACTACGTAGTAAATAATTGGATTAATTCTGTAACAAATAAATTACATCAAACCCCTTCGTTACCCACCTAGTCCCAACGAAGAAAATGTACTGTGATGGCGAGGGAAATTACATGAACCACTTAGTCAACGTCGGACACAGTTAATTTTCCCTGCTTCAGTGAAGAACAACGCAACGGCTCGTATATCAACAGCTTCCGTACGAAGTTTAGTATTGGTAAATGCTATTTGTCTTCCAAACAACGGCAATATCAGGATCCAAGGCTTGCCTGAAATTTTACTTACACTTGACTTTCCCTAATTCCTACTTATTGCATGGGAAAAGCTTATGTAATTTCACTAGGCAATGATCATTATTCATACACTAGGCTTCATAAAAGAAATACGGTTATACAAGGTTCCCTAGTAAATGGTGGTGGAAGGGGAAAAAAATGGAAAATAAGTACACAGGAAGAGTTACCAGCAATCAGCGATACTTGTCAATTCCAGACTTACCGTTTACGTAGGTTGCTTGCGCAGTGCAACTAACAGTCAGAATTCCCAAAGAATGCGTGTTGTCGATTCACTTAGTAAAAACGACACACAGGAAAAGGACAAAGGACAAAGTTGCTCAGAGCACGGATGCCTGCTCTTTTTAAGACGGTCGGTCTCTCACTGCTGGCATCAGGTCAGGTCACTTGTTTTCGTCAGTAACGCTTGTATGTAGCCTCCGGCAGTCTGAAAAATTAACAAAACCTCGCTGAATGCATAGAAAAGGGAAAAAGGAAGCTTAAGACCACCTTCACTAGAGGTGACTTGGTAAAACCCTCCCTGTGGGTTAGGTCCCTAATGCTAACCTATCCGCTACTAAAGGATGACACTTTTTTGAACAACACAGCCTACCTCCCTGCCCGCGTTCTTCTAGCTTTGAAAGAGACACTGTCCTGTCTTTGTTAGAATAATATCCCTACTAAAATAATGCAGAGGGGCAAACAGCAGAATATTTAAATATATATATATTTATATACATATATATATATATATACAATATATATATATATAATATATATATTTATATATATATATATATATATATATATATATATATATATATATATATATATATATATATATATATATATATATATATTATATATATTATATATATATATATATATATATATATATATATATATATTATATATATATATATATATATATATATATATATATATATATATTATATATATATACAATTAATATATGTATGTATATATAATTTGTGTGTATATATACATTTGTATATAAAAGGAGGTTTTAGAGGTATTAGATATTCCCTCTAATATCCGCCATATTAATCGTCATGAAGTGATAACATACGCATCTAATTCTTCTATAAATATGATGGCCGATGGACGCATTCTAGACAAGGACTGACGTAATTAAAAGAGGAATGGGAAGGGAAAAGAGAAAATCTGAATCCCGAAGAAGCACGCTGAGGCAACCAAGTGAACCTGATGGAGGTTTACTTCCAGTTTGGTTCAGCGGCAGTGGACCAGCAAGTAAGAGAAAGTTTCTTGCGTATATGGTGGAAGCGTCTCAGACTATAGCAGCTAGATTGCCGATGACAGAAATTAGAAATCGAGTGATAGCATCATCAGATTATAAAACTCAATGTATGCTTTGTGTCCCATTTTTTTCGTTGGCTTTTGAAATTTCCAAAAACAATGAAGTCGATCCGGCTAAGAGGTTAAAAATTTCTCTCTTTGGGAGGTATATATTTCCATTCAGAGGCCATTTGCTCAGACGAAACCTTGAACATTTCAATATAAATAGCAGATTATTCTCAGGGACAACAGGAATTAGGATTAGCCTATCGCCCCTTACCAAATGACGTTTTCCGCATATTTTTAACAAAACATTTTTCTTAGGTCACAGAGAACAGAATACCAGCGGAACTCGATATATAATCACTGTGGACAAATGAAATGCACCGATAACCACAGGAGTTAGTTTTTAATCATAGGCTTGTAGTTCTTCTCACTGCATTTTCAGATATAAGAAATGTACAGTAATTAACACAGAGAGAGAGAGAGAGAGAGAGAGAGAGAGAGAGAGAGAGATCCATATACGGCCGAGAAGATAACATTAATTAGCTGGAAGTGAATAGCAAACGAGCCAAGCCGTAAAGGGCCAGCAGCAGCCATACTCAACAACGCCGGTAGTGGTACAGGCTCCCCTAACCTTCCTCAACGCGAACCCTCTGTTCCACTCCATTCCCGCTGAGCTGCTCTGCAATGTGACGTACGCCAAAAAAGCGGTGACGCCTCGAACGTGACCAGCACTCGGATACTCTCCTTCTCTTTACGGCATTCTCACGACAGGCTAATCTCGAGATGTCAGTCTTCATGGTTTTACGTAAGATGTAGCTATTTAATCGGTTTCTTCTCTTTTTCCTGGAGGTGGGATCATTATAATAGGATCTGCAGGGTTATGCAATCTATTTTGCCTTAACTTTTCGATTTCTTCACACCTGTGTCTTAAGGCTCGTAGTAACAAGCGTATCCAAAAAGCGTGGAGCAACCGAGAAGAAGCATTCTGACCTGTCTAGCTCGGGTTCGAATCCTGCTTCGGGTGTTAGATTTTCTTCTTTTGTTTCTTCATTTGGGTCATAGGCTTTGTAGGAACAAGCATATCCAAAACGTGTAAAGAAATCAATAAATTAAAGTCATTTTTGCTATCATATATATATATTATATATATATGCCTCTCTCTCTCTCTCTCTCTCTCTCTCTCTCTCTCTCTCTCTCTCTCTCTATATATATATATATATATTATATATATATATATATATATATATATATATATATATATATATATATATATATATATATATATATATATATAATCTCAACAGTATCTCCGTTGAATGAACTTGTATTCTTTTGCATTCATAAATTTTTTGATAAAAAAAATCATATATATATATATATATGATATATAAACATTCTGAAAACAGATAAACAGGCGATCTGTGAAAACTAAGAGTTCATTTAACTTACTCAGTTGTCATCAGAGACATTTAGATAATTATGCGTACATCAGATGTTAAATCCACGTTATTATAACGCTAATGCTGGAATTATTAGTGATATATTTCATATAGCATTCAATTTATAAAAATAATTGATAATTAGCGTTCAAAATCTGTTTTTTACCATGATCGGATACCGGTTTCCACTCGCCCCTAGTAGAGACTACAGACTCTTAAGAAAAGAATTTTAAAAGATGGGAGGAAAAATGAAGCCCACCACAAATTAAGCCTCCTTTAACTTAGGGTTCATGCCCGAAAGCAAGGTTAAAAAAAAAAAAAACTGTTAATTAGACGGTAAAGGTCTAAACCAAGATTTACCGCAGAAGTTCCACGAAGACGTCGGCGGTCGACTTATGGCAACGAATTATATAATCCACACTTTTCCTTGACAAGTTCCCAGAACTGAGGCCTGTGTTCATTCAGGGAACACAGCGGTTATCTCAAGTCCCTCCCAGCCCAGCTGCCCAAAAGACCAGACGCCCTGTTGCATAAGGTGCGAGATGTTGTTTCTCTCTCTCTCTCTCTCTCTCTCTCTCTCTCTCTCTCTCTCTCTCTCTCTCTCTCTCTCGTTTCGTTTCAGATGGGGCAGTTGGAGGATGTCGAGAATCTCTAATGCGAGTTTTCATTTCACATAGGTCTTTTAGTTATGATGTAATGTATTCTTTAATATGCCACCTTTTGTTGTATTATAAAAAAAAAAGAGGGGAAAATTCTCACAACTAACACACTGCTTTGATTACTGACAAGATTTCTGGTAATAGATAAAGAATGAACTCCATTTAGATACTCTAGAAAACGGGTAAAAAGTAAATATTCATGTCTTGAAATGTTTTGTTCAGAACAAGGATGGCGAACCTGTGGTGCAACAGATGACTACCCGAGATGAAAAAAGAAAAACCATGCATGCTTATGCGAAAAAAGTAATAAATAAATATTAAATAAATGAAATGAAATATCTATAATAATTATAACAGAATAAAAAATAATAGGAAGTAAAGTAACTTATGACTAGAAACGAGTTTTACTGAAATCAAGTCTTATCTAAAACACAGTAATTACTTTTATTGATTCCGTATTTTCGTTAGCATAGATTAGTCTCACGTAAACGTATAGGCTGTGTTTTCAAAAAAGTAACGTCTTTTAGTAGCTGATAGATTAGCATTAGGGGCCTAACCCATAGGGAGGGTTTTACCAAGTAACCTCTAGTGAAGGTGGTCTTAAGCTTCCTTTTGCTCTGTCCTATGCATTCGGCGATGTCTCTGTTAATTTCTCAGACTGCCTGGGGCTATGGACTACAGTTTTGCCCTGGCCTGACCCACAAAAGCCAGTAGAGAGAGAGACTTGAAGCTATGCGAAGAACACGTGTTGTGCGTAACTAACTCTTTGTGCTTGCCCTTTTACTGTTTTATTGGTACTAGTGAGGCGTCAAACGGGTCTTTTCAAGGCTTTTGACCATCAGTTGCATGCGCAAGCAACCCACATCAATGGTAAGTCAGAAATTTGACAGTTTCTTCGTCGATTTACTAGTATTCTTCCACTGTATTTCATCTTTTCCCTTTGTATTTACCACTTTGCCACCATTTACAAGAACCTGGTATAACCATATTTATGAAGTCAAGTGTAAGAGTAATTAGTATTGCCTAGTGAAATTGTATAAGCTATTCCCACGCAGTAAGTAGGAATTAGGGAAAGTTAAGTAAGTAAATTTCAGGCAGCCTTGTGTCTCGATCCCAGTGTTCAGAACAGAATTAGCCTTTACCAATACGAAACTGCATATGATATTTATTTACCAGCATAGACCCTCGTTGCGTTATATTTTCTTACGGGAGCTGGGAAAATTGACTGTGTCTGACGCGGGCGAAAGTTCATGTAATTTCCTTGCTATCACCACACATTCTTTCTTTATCGGGACTAATTGGGAAGCAAAGAGGTTTGATGTAATCCATTTGTTGCAGAGTAATCCCATACATTGTTCCCCGGCTCGCCAGGGAAGTTGGCTGGTCCTGGACTGAATGGGCCTATCACAAGACTCAGTCTGGTACCCGCTAGTTCGACTCCTTTTCTTGCACTATGTTTGAGGACCTCTTCAATCGGACCATTCTGGAGGATCTTTACCAATGTGTGCCTGGGCCCCTTGCTGTATATCTAAATGATAAGTGTTATAACCCTGATAAAGAGAGACATTACTATTTTTCCTATTTTGTAACGCTGGCGGGGCCCGGTCAAAAAGAAGGAAGGATGAAGAAGAGTAAACAAGAAGGGCAGCTAGATCACGACAATAACTCTAGGTGTAGTATATTAACATGTAAACCTGTACCATTGGGAAGGGACAATAAACTTGTGAGTACTTTACACGAAGTGTGTATTTAATCCACCTTAAGCCCATGAAAGTCTTAAGTTACGACAATGGCGACGAGGTTGGGAGTCATGGATGAAATGCCTTCCTTTACTACTACCTATACACAGGCAGCCTAAGTTTACTGAAACTCAGTGTTGGTGATTGAGGAAATCTGCAGTAAGGCTTAGCCTAATGTTTAACTGAACATTGGCATTCCTAATGTTAATTGCCCAGTTGATTTCAAGTGTTTACTTTTAGTAATTGCCTGCTTAGCCTAAGGGTAACCTATGAATATGGCAGACCATTTCCCGAAGTTTGTGCCAGAGTCACAGTCCTTAGATAACTGGTTGGAATTAATGACTGTTGCTTTCTGAGCTCAAGGGATCACGAATGAATCTCGTCAAGTAAGCTTGATCTTAACTCACATTCCAACTCAATACTTTGATGATATTGTTGCTTTGATTGCTCCTGGGTCGGCATTAGCCCTCTCCCTGGCCAAAGTGAAAACTAACTTGAAGCTACTGTATAAGCCTAAGAAGACAATTGTCAAACATTTGGCTGAATTCCAAGACAGAAATAAATTAAAAGAAGAAACATATAATTTATTCTTCAAGGATTTGAATAAGTTAGCTGAACTTTGTGACTTTGGAAACAAGGAAGAATTTCTTAAATACAAACTGTTCCTTGCTGCTCGTAGTGAACCATATTTCACCGCCAAGTTATCAGATTTTGATTACCACACCAATACAGTAGGGGATTTATTGGCCACCTTATCCAATCTAGAAGCAGCATATCAGGAGCAGAAGGTTCAAAGTGTTAATAGGCTAAGAAGAGAAAAATGTAAGGTCTGTGGCCGGATGAACTATTCGGAACGGGACTGTCGTCTGAGAAATGCTACTTGTTACAAGTGTGGCAAACCTGGCCATGTAGCATCAGTGTGCAAGCGCAAAGTGAAGAACAACTCCAATGACAGGGTGTTCAGTGGCCAAGCATCGTCACCAGCAAAGAAAGAGGCAAGAGTGCCGCAAGTGACAAAACCCCATTTGAAGAAGACTCATGAAGTTATAATCCAAGAAGAGGAATCCAGTGATGAAGAGTCACTTGACTTAAATTGTATAGTAAACAAAAGTTCTGTTCAACCTTATGTTGTTAGTTGTCAATTGAATCATAAACCATTTTTATTTGAGATTGACACCGGTTCAGCTATTTCTACATTGAAGTATGATGATTTTGAGAAGTTAAATTGTACATTACTGAACTGTAGAACTAAATTGCAGGGTTATAACCAAGTGCCAATTAAAGTATTTGGGAAGGTCAAAGTTTCAAATTTTCAGTACAAACAACAAAATCATTCAGACATTGAATTCATAGTTGTTGGGTCAGACTCTCCAAATAATTTGATTGGTAGGAATTTAATAGATAAATGCAATATAATTAATGTCCATCAGTTAAATGTAGAAGATTTTGTGGAAGACTATAATGTAGATAGTCTGAAACCTATTAAGAACTCTCAAGCTCGATTGTATCCTAAAGTTGGTCATGTTCCTGTTTTTCAGAAGGCCGTTTGCACGGTGCCACTGACGTTACGCAGTGAGGTTGAGTGCACTGCAAGAGCTAGAAAATAATAAGATTATAGAAAGAGTAGAATTTTCAGAGTATGCCTCACCTATTGTTACTGTCAGGAAGCAGAATGGATCCCTTAGGGTTTGTGGGGATTTTCGTAAAATAAATGAAATTCTTCATGAATCTAAATTCCCATTACCTAATATGTCAGAATTAATTTCCAATGTGTCTGGGCTTAAGTATTATACCAGACTTGATCTCAAGAATGCTTATCTGCAAATGGAAGTCGCTCCAGAAGACTGTAAATATTTGGTAATTAACACACATTTGGGTCTATATAGATATTTACGGTTACCATTTGGCATCCATTCTGCTCCTGCAATATTTCAGAAGTTCATTTCCCAATTATTAGCTTCTTATGATTATGTTTATCCATATCTTGATGATATTGTTATAGGTGGAGACTCACTAGCTGAACATGATAAACGTGTAAGAGATGTTCTTAGGACTTTGCGTGACGCCAACATTCAACTGAATGTGCAGAAATCCGTGTTCAGGGTAACTTCTGTCAAGTACTTAGGTTTTAAGCTCTCTAGAGAGGGATATGAGCCAGATGAAGAAAAAGTTAAAGCCATAGTTGATGCTTCAATTCCTCACACTGTCACTCAGCTCAAGTCATTTCTGGGTCTTATTTCATTTTATCATTCATTCATTAAGAATTTTGCTACTATTGCCTCACCTCTGTATGATCTGACTAAAAAGGGTGTTGATTTTACATGGTCCAAAGCAGCTAATAATGCCTTTGGCACCTTAAAAACAGCTGTAGCTTCTCATGTGTCACTTAATAAATTGGATACGCTTGCTAAATTAGTAGTGGAGGTGGATGCGTCACCGGTTGGTGTGGGTGCTGTCCTCCACCAGCAACATGTTGACGACTCTGTGTCAACTATATCATTTGCAAGTAGGAAGTTGACACCCACTGAAATGAATTATGCTCAAATTGACAGAGAAAGACTGGCTATTGTTTTTGCTCTAAATAAGTTTGCTAAATATTTGATTGGGAGACATTTTGTGCTGAGGACTGACCATCGTCCCCTGATTCATATTTTTAACCCCAGTAAACCCATAACTAAAATTGCAAATGCAAGGTTGATAAGATGGTCTGTCCTTCTTTTGTCTTTTGATTACACAATTGAGCATATTCCTGGTAATAAGAATACTATAGCAGATTGCTTATCAAGATTACCTATTGAGGATAGCACAGTTAAATTTCAGGTACCAAATGAAATTGTTAAACTCATTAGTATGGTGAATGAATTTGAAAAACTTTCTGTGGAAGTACTTAAGGAAGCAACACTCAAAGATTCTATTTTATCTCAAGTGAAGGACTTTGTACGATTCGGGTTTCCGAGGAAATTAACAGGCGTTAATCCGCAAGTGGAACCATATGTGAAAATACAGCAGGAACTGTCAGTACACAATGAATTGTTGTTATATCGTAACAGACTAGTTATTCCAGAAGTGCATCGAGCTGTTGTTATGAAGCAACTCCATAATGGTCATCCGGGACTAGTGCCATGAGGTCACTCGCGCGCGAACTGTGGTGTTTTGGCCTAATATTGACATGGACCTTGATCTAGTCACTAAATCTTCTTGGAGTGCTTCGCAAATAGTAGTCCTAAAGGTGTTAAACCATCTAGTTGGCCAGCAACCCATTCTGTGTGGCAGAGACTCCATGTTGACTGGTGTGGCCCATTATATGGGTTTTATTTTCTCATTATTATTGACTCCAAATCTAAGTTTCTGGATGTCCATGCTTCCAAGCACTTAACCTCATCTAAAACTGTAGAATTATTACGGAAAACCTTTTGTAGATTTGGTCTACCTGAAGAGCTCGTATCAGACAATGGGCCCTGTTTTATCTCAAAAGATTTCAAATCATTCATGGATTCTAATAAAATCTGTCACACACTAAGTGCCCCTTATCACCCTCAGTCAAATGGCCTGGCCGAACGAGCTGTTCAGGTTTTCAAAAGATTGTTCATCAAATTCTCATCAGGTGATATTAGTTTAAGATTAAGTAGACTGTTGTATCATTATAGATGTACGATACATTCTAGTACTGGACGCTCACCAGCAGAATTGTTGTTTGGCAGGGCATTTAGATCTGCTCTTGATCACTTAAGACCCCTCTAACTAGCCCTGAGAAGGCTAAAAACTCTCATTTTAAATCCAAATTTCTAGTGGATGATGCAATTTTCTTTAAAAATTTTGGCGTTGGAGCTGAGTGGTTGCCGGGTAGTGTGGCTGAAGTAATCAATGCTAAAATTTCAAGGTAAAATTAGCCTGTTCTGACAACGTGATTTGCAAGAGGCATATCTCCCAAATGTTTCATAGACAGATTCCTGTTCCCCCAGCTGATAGTGCTGGTGCCATTAATGATGATAAGAATGTGCCTGTCTTAAGTCAGAGTTTACCACCACCTGCAGTCTCTAGTAATGTGCCTGCTGACCAAAATGTTTCCCCTCAGAATATTCCAATAACTCCCATTAAGGACACCAACAATGCTGGTGAATGTCCTCATACTGAGATTGCCATGTCACCATCGAGCCCAAGTGATCTTGATTTGTGTACTCCTTGCATACCTAAAAATACATCACAAAAGGTAACCAGGTCAGGTCGCGTGTCTAGGCCCCCATTACGATTGAATTTATAACTCCATATTGAGGCAAGGTAAAAAAAAAAAAAAAAAATCCCTCTTGATAGTCCAGTGTTATTGTTTCCATATGCTATTGTGTCCATTATATATGTTTCTGTTTTTTTGTCATTTTTTTTTTTTTGAAGGAGAAATGTTATAACCCTGATAAAGAGAGAAAATACTATTTTTCCTATTCTGTAACGCTGACGGGACCCGGTCAAAAAGAAGGAAGGATGAAGAAGAGTAAACAAGAAGGGCAGCTAGATCACGGCAATAACTCTAGGTGTAGTATATTAAGATGTAAACCTGTACCATAGGGAAGGGACAATAAACATGTGAGTACTTTACACGAAGTGTGTATTTAATCCACCTTAAGCCCACGAAAGTCTTAAGTTATGACAATAAGCAGCCCACCACACTTATGGAAGCCTGCCGCATGGCTGATTCATGGGAAACCTTCAACCAGCCCACATCACATCCCAGCGGCGCATAGTGCCATCCGGGTACCTCTCAGGCTCAGCTCGCCGGAAGAAATGACTGCCGAGCAAGCCTACGTGCACCTACTGTAAGAGGGTGGGGTACACTGAAGCTGAGTGCCAATACAAGCTAGGCACTAACAAGCAACCTCCCACTAACAGCCAGAAAACAGTCACCGCAGGCCACCGAACCCCTACAAGAGGCAAGTGCAAATCCTGTGGTGCTGCCAGCCACTACAGTGCTGGACATCTGGCCTGTCCACATCATGTCCCCACCACCAAGTTCATCAACCTCATCAGCACCTCATTTTCCGCGGCCGGGCCGCAGAAGATGCTTTACCCCGAGAGACTGGAGACCCAGTTCATCTCAGTTGGCCCCCTTACGGGCTCTAGCTTGCCCGTAACCCTTCCGGTCACAGTAGACACTGCAGCAGATGTTAGCCTGATCTTGAGAGCCTAAGTGGCAGCCGGTGCCATAGTTGACAAGAAAACCTGGTGAGAGATGAAGTGGATGATGGCCACACCATTACTGTTCCCACAGTCAAGCTCCAGGTCACAACACCTTGGGGCACGCTACCCCACCGCCTTGGCGTGGTGGGTGGAATTCGGCCTGGAGTGGACTTCCTGTTGGGTCGGGACCTTCTCTGGGGAAGCCCTTCTCCAACGCCACTTTACAGCCATGCTACCTCCTCCACGGAGGCCCAGACTGTCAGAGAACCGAATCAAGACAAAAACCCACCTTCTGCCCACCAAAGTGGTCAGCAGAAGGGGCACACACTAAACCGTTCTTGGCCTAGACCTCTCCATTCACGAAGGGGCAGCCAACAAAGGGGTCCTCCCTCTCCCCGAAGAGACTTTCAGGAGGAGCAGTACCGCTGTAGGACATGTAAGCGGACTGGCCACTCCACAAATTGGGAGGGCTGGCCAAGTAAGCAACGCCCAGCGGATGCCCCCGAGCAATACTCTCCGAGAGGCTCTGATCTCCAGCTGGGGCAGGAATCTCTGCCACAGCCAAATTCAAGCCATCTGCGAGGCATTGCCCCTCTGGACCCCTTGTCAAGCATGACTGACCCTTAACCCTGTCAGTGCCACTTGTGAGCACTGAGCAGTGCCACATTCTGCCCGGCACGGACGTTGAGCCACCAATTAAAGAGGACCCTGTGCCTGGTCCCGATCATGAGGCGGATCCTCCTCTGGGAGATCCAGGATCCCTCACGACACTAATCATGGCAACCAGAGAGCCTCCAGCACCCGACACTTCTTCACCAAATCCGTCCCCAGGAGATGAACCCCTGGTGGACCAAACTGTTACATCTTCTCTGGGAGCCCTCCTGTAGTTTCTGAAGTTGCCCCTGACTTCGCGCCTGCTAGCCCTTCTGGCCTTTCCCCAGAGTCGGTGCCCTCATTACCTCCTAGGTCTGAGATAGATAGGCCTTGGAGGAACCCGAAGAAGAAGAAGGGGCGGAAGAGAGCCCAGTAGTTGCAGAGCCATGAGCTCATCCTGGCACTAGTGCCCTCTCGGCACAGTGCCTTACCATCTTAGAGTGATCCTGGCCCCTTACCCAGAGGAGGTAGCCAGCGTGATCTCCTTCTCATACAATAGCCTAGACCTGATTGTGTACATCGGAGTAGTAACCTTGTCCCTTCCACCTTCCATCAAGCCACAGTAATCACGTGAGTACAGTGTAACTGAAAGCAGACAATCTAAACTATTGTGAAAAGAGCCACTACGCTCGTGATGCATCTGGCCCAAGACCTCAGTGAGGTAAGCATTTATCATATGAGGCAAACCTCATGTATTAACCAGTAATTACCAATTGTATTGCAGAAAACCTTGTAATTTAGCTAGTTCATTGTCCCTTACATTGGTGCTACGGTTGTGTTAGGAGAGGTTAGGCTACGGAATACCATAGAATGTACCATTTGGCTAGGTCTAAAACATCACGATTATAGGAGGTAGCACGTAATAACCATAAGCACCTCTAAGTACAGTTAGGATTCTGTAATGTAAGTGATCAAAGCTCATATCCTATCTAGAGTCAGGTAGATCTGTAGCTAGTTAGACTGCATGGGACAAAACTGCTCAGGGGAGAAGAGTAACATAGAGGCAAACAGCCTGCTTAATACAGACCTTCACGCCCGAAAGGGAGTGAAGGCCTTCTTAAGAGGGGGAGCTTTTATAAATATTCTGCTGTTCTCCCTCTCTGCATTATTTAGTAAGAATATCATTCTAACAAAGACAGGAAGGCGTCTCTGTCGACGCTAAGGGAAGCTCAGCGGGCAGAGGTAGGCTGCGTTTTCAAAAAAGTAACGTCTTTTAGTAGCTAACAGTTTAGCATTAGGGGCCTAACCCATAGGGAGGGGTCTACCAAGTAACCTCTAGTGAAGGTGGTCTTAAGGTTCCTTTTGCTCTGTCCTATGCATTCGGCGATGTCTCTGTCAATTTTTCAGACTGCCTAGGGCTATGGACTACAGTTTTGACCTGGCCTGACCCACAAAAGCCAGTAGAGAGAGAGAGACTTGAAGCTGCGCTAAGCGCACGTGTTGTGGGTAACTAATTCTTTGTGCTTACCCTCTTACTGTTTTATTGGTACTAGTGAGGCATCAAACGGGTCTTTTTAAGACTTCTGATCATCAGTTGTATGCGCAAGCAACCCACGTCAATGGCAAGTCAGAAATTTGACAGTTTCTTCGTCGATTTATTAGTATTCTTCCACTGTATTTCATCTTTTCCCTTTGTATTCACCACTTCGCCACCATCTACGAGAACCTGGCATAACCATATTTCTTTATGAAGTCTAGTGTATGAATAATTAATATTGCCTAGTGAAACTGCGTAAGCTATTCCCGTGCAGTAAGTAGGAATTAGGGAAAGTTAAGTAAATTTCAGGCAGCCTTGTGTCTCGATCCCATTGTTCAGAACAGAATTAGCCTTTACCAATACGAAACTGCATACGATATTTACCAGTATAGACCCTCTTTGCGTTATATTTTCTTACGGGAGCAGGGAAAAT
>NC_089782.1:51147460-51264960 GCF_040412425.1 Macrobrachium rosenbergii | reverse complement strand
ATGGTCTCAGACCATGGTTATATCTGTCGTTTTGGAACAATATACTCGTACAGTTGCGACCAAGCATTTTCATCCACGAAACTGATAAAAAAGCAACCTGAGGTCGCGATTAGTTAGTTTATATTTCTGATTCAACTCCAAATATCACAAGTTTGGTGAAAGCCAAACAAAGTAAAAAAATCTCATTAAAGTTGGCGATGTTTATCTCGCCCATATGAAACCCGTTTTATTTCAAACGACTAAATGTGTCTACATTGCCGTAAACACATTAAGTAATTGTGTGCGTTCCTCCTGAATATGTCCATGTTTGTCGCTTTCAGTAACTAATTTAAACTGAAACATCACAAGCTTCGAAATCAAAGATCATTAAAATTGTTTATCTTGTCTTTAAAACTGCTTATTGCGTCCTTGTTGTCATATAAATATCTCATATTTTATGTATAACTGCTAAATATACTTATGTTCTTTGCTTTCAGTAACAAATTATCAAATCAGTTTAAGTAAAGTTCATCTGTATATATATAAAAACCTTTTATCTAAACTGTTACTTGTATCTATATTGTCATATATGTAAATTATCCAGCAAGATAAAAGGGACATCTCTGACTGAATAGTTGTATGGAATAATACTACTAAACATATTGCTCTAATAAGAATATTCTAAACCAGAGGTGGCCAATCTTTTGCATCCCATGCACCAATATTTTCCATCTTTAGTTCAGATGCGCCATGCAACCCGAACTAAAGATGAAAAATATTGGTGCATGAGATGTAAAAGATTGGCCACCTCTGGTTTAGAATATCTTATTAGAGCAATATGTTTAGTAGTTTTATTCCATACAACTATTCAGTCAGAGATCCTTTTTATCTTGTTAGGTACTTTACAGTGTTCATACATTACGCTCTGCTTTGAATGCACACAATTTATTAAAATTTCCGAAAAAAGAGTTTAAAGTTTATCATTTTAAACAAGGCATTTTCGACAGACTGGACATCTATACAGTATAACACCGTTCCATGAGAAAAGTGTACCAACAGAACGGAAAAGCAAACCATCGTTTCAAGTGTGACCAGGTTACCTCAGAAAGAAGCAAGAGGAGGCAAGACGCTCCCTTTGTTTACGATGCGTGCGATTATTATTAGTCGAATCTTAAACTCGAAACAACCTTGAGACCTTGAAGGGAGTGCCATCAGTGCACCTCACGCCGTGCACTATAGGCATTACTTGAGGTTTTGTAGCGTCCCTTCGGCCCTCAGCTGTAACCATTTTCATTCCTTTTACCGTACCTCCGTTCATATGCTTTTTCTCCCATCTCACGGTCCACCCTCTTATAGGTCCCAGGGCTTAACCATGTTTTTCTTCTGTAAGAAGTATGCTTATTAGTTTGGTCTTCTGCTGCTGACTGCTGGGTATGCGAAACCCGCGGATCCCTTATGTAACAGCAATACTGACAATTGCTCTGAAATTACAGCGGGAGACTGACAGTTCCAAGAAAACTACAGCAAGGTTCACACACCCAGGGGAGTGGACCCTTGCGCCCTACCCCCGGTAAGCTGGCGGGGATTTCGTTTCTGAATGCGGAGGAGGACGGCCAAATTCTTCAGTGCCGGGAAGGGTAAAAAAAAAAAATAATAAGTGTGTTGCATAAGAAGGGTAACAATTGAGAACTCACCATTTTCGTGCAGGGTGTTTTGGTTTGCGTAAGACTTTGCGATAATACATAACATTTTGAATCTGTAGGGTTGAATGCATACAGTCATTTTGTAATTGTCAAAGTTTATGGAAGCGAGCATGTGGTTTACTAGAAATTCTAGAGAGAGAGAGTGGTCTTTATTTATTTTCTTTTGTAGTCTTTATAGCAATATGATAACTTCATGTATGCATCTACAATATATCCAGGGTCTTACATTCTGTTGTCCCTTTACCGGACAACCGCCGAACATAAATCTCTCTCTCTCTCTCTCTCTCTCTCTCTCTCTCTCTCTCTCTCTCTCTCTCTCTCTCTCTCTCTCTCTCTCTCTCTCTCTCTCCATTTCAAAACAACATACATAGGATTCAGTTTTTGACTGGTTTATGCGTATCGCATTTCCGTTGATTCATTTTTATATAATTGTTTTTATTTCTTATTCTCCCTCTCTTTTCCTCTAATATGTCACATAGGATTCTATTTTGTGGAAGCAAATAATCCACAATTACTTTACAAACAATAATAATAATAATAATAATAATAATAATAATAATAATAATTATTATTATTATTATTATTATTATTATTATTATTATTATTATTATTATTATTTTTATTTTTATTTTTATTTTATTTTTATTTTTATTTTTATTTTTATTTTTATTTTTATTTTTATTTTTATTTTTATTTTTTTTATTTTTATTTTTATTTTTATTCCTGTAGCAAACAATTCGTGTTTTCCTACATTACGCAGGTACTCCAGATTTCAACGAAATTAAACCCACTGTTCCTTAAACATTTTGAACTCACTGCTCCTTAAACATTTTGAAGATGATGAGAGAGAGAGAGAGAGAGAGAGAGAGAGATGTTTTAAAAAGCGTGTAGATGGTTAATAAATACCCTTTGTATATGACATCATCAACACTGTATAAACATTATGCTCCATACAAGTAAAATACGGTGTCCCTAAATTGCCTGAAATCTTTCAGTAAGTGCATTCCATGAATTTGTTCTTGATTCATAAACGACCATGGTAACTTCGCTGGTCTCGCTACTCTCCATAGCATCGTTATATTTCATACATCATCATCATGCTGTGTACACCTATATTATTTTACTCATACCTCTTTATATAGCGTATATGTCATCGGTGTTGCGTAATTATTAGGCCAGCCATGTAGCACATTCATTACTCAGCAACGACACCTGTCGACAACTACAACTCTACGGCGGCGCATCACCATTTACCAATGTATCTATCACTTAGTAACTCTAGTTATTGCTTACGAATATGTATATGTATATATATATATATATATATATATATATATATATATATATATATATATATATATATATATGTAATTCTAATAGACACAATGCCCTCTTAACTTCTCGAATTCTTCGCGCATTTTTTTTGGATATGCTTGTAACTATGAAGCCGAAAATATCCAGACGGAAGAAATTGAAGAGCCTGTGAATGGCGGTCGCGAGAATCGAACCCGCGTTACCATATTCACAAGGTAACGGGTTCGATTCTCGCGACCGCTATTCACAGGCTCTTCAATTTCTTCCGTCTGGATATTTTCGGCTTCGTAGTTACAAGCATATCCAAAAAAGCGCGAAGAATTCGAGAAGTTAAGAGGGCATTGTGGCTATTAGAATTACATATGTGTCTGGTAAAAGTGACCAGTAGACTCTACATATATATATATATATATATATATATATATATATATATATATATATATATATATATATATATATATATATATATATATATATATATATATATATATATATATGTCTGCAATATTACCACGTCTTCTGGCTATCCTGTTCCTCCTTAAATTGAAGTTTTCTAGAAACAACAACATTATCAGTTTTATATATATATATATATATATATATATATATATATATATATATATATATATATATATATATATATATATAGAAGACGTGGTAACATTGCAGACATTATTATTTCTTAGAAAATATGACAGAGGCACAGCCGAGCTTTCGTGAATACATGACTTTTCCCATCACCAGGGTTACTTATCTATAGAATGGCATAAAAAATAAAGAGAAACAGTAAGAAAACTATACTGGTTTACTAGATCTAAAATTATTAAAACAGCTATAATGGACACTTTAAAATACTTAATAATATAAGGTAAAAAAGGAACATAAAACCTAAGTTAACTGCAAATCAAAACTGACGAAAGAGCAATAACTAAGTAATAAGAGATTACGTACTAAAGAGATCTTCAAATAAAATCACTGAGCAGATAGATATTGAGAGAGAGAAACATGAATATTCAAAACATACTGTTCATGTCGTAGTTAAATGACAACTGCAAATGGAAGAGGGTGAAGTGGTGTGGGCAAAAAAAAAAAAAAAAAAAAAAAGCAAACTACGCAATGAACAATGGAATTGAGGTGGTTTGGCAATTGAGAGTTGGTGATTGTTGTTTAACATGGAGCGACTCTAAAAAGGGAAGCGAATGGCTGTTTTTTGTTTGTCCGAGCATTTGAAAATCACTGTATTGTATGTGATGGTGGCAAGATATAGCATGAAGTCTAATGGCACTATTTTCTTTTTTTGCTTAAAGCTGAGCCTTTACGATGGCTGACACCCTTATGAGAGTCGGTGGGTACCTTAAGTAGGCGCTTGGTACACATCCCACATAAGTCCCAAAATTACAGTTAGGGCAATTAAACTTTTAAACTATGCAGCTACGCATCAACTCTGGGAGGGTGTCTTTAATACGAAACAGTCTTCCAGTTGTATGAGGGTTATTAAAAAGTAAATCTGAAGTCAACATATGGATACAGATGGCTCAAGAGTGACAATAATTTACGTTTGATTAAGACAGAATTATTAGTGAAGGGTAGAGAAACACATTTTCTTTTTGGGAATGGTGCAAACTACAGTTTTTGGCTTGAAAAAAGTCTAAAAATTCTTTAATGATTTTATTGAACAAATTCGGATAGCAATTATTCTTAAAAAATACGTCATTAAAACCTAACTTCCAGGTGAAAGTTATTCCAGTTGGAGGAAAGGGAAAAGGCTCGATGAATGAGAGGTCTGCAAGAATTAGCCTTGAAAACAAGGAGACAGTGACTAAAAATGTTCAAGCCAAGGCCGGTAAACGTTTCCTTTCTGAAAATGCCAGTCACAAAATTTCCCTCAGAACGAGAGACCAAAATATTTAAAAAGGAAATGCGGCCGTTACATTCTTTTTCCATAGTAAAAGTAATATTAGAATGAAAAGAGTTGATAAAATCTAAATACAACTGGGCATGACGTTCTTCAGTGAAAAGTAAAAATGTGTCATCTAGTATATATCGCCCATAAGATACGGGTTTAAAAGTATTTGGGCACTGATTAAAGAATTGTTCTTCTAAATGATTCATAAAGATATTAGCGAAAGAAGGTCCTAAGGGGGAGCCCTTGGTCATGCCATCTGTTTGCTCATAAACTTTCCCATTAAAGCTAAAATGTGCATTAGTGACCGAGAGTTCCGAGAGTTTTTACAATTAGTTTATAAGCAAATAGATGGCATGGTATTATTTCCGAGGTAGAGCGAATTGGGTATTAAAGGACATTTGTAGCTTAATGCTTGTGTATATAAAATGAAGCGGTGATGCGATAAAAACTATATATATAATATTGATATATATATATATATATATATATATATATATATATATATATATATATATATATATTATTATTATGGTTATCAAGAAGTCGTAGCATAGCGGCCATTCAGCTTTCCCTAGTTTAGCCTTGAATTTAGTGAAAGTAAAGTAATCGCTGAAAGCCGGCCCGTACTTGCCTTAAGCTATTGAGAGTAAATTCATCGCAACACAGGTAACCCCAATTGACTTAGTCACCAACACATTAAAATTATCAACATCCCAATCTATCCCTTTTTTTTTTTACCTGGGACAATCATTCAGAAGGCACGGTCAATAAGGTCGAGGATGAGAGGCTGATGGTCACTCCCTTAAGCAGCTTAGTTCAACTAAGCTGCTTAAGAAAACCATTCTGAAGGCAGATTGAGCTGGCTGGATTGTCTTTCTGCAGGAATACCTTGGGGAATACGAGCAGATGCTCGGAACACCAGGATGAGTGACACATCCTTAGCCCGCTACCACGTGGTCCCATTACTGTGGCCCCTACTCTGGACAGAGGCCTTAAAAGGGTCTTGGATAGAGACATCTTTGCAGTTGGCAGTTAGCAGTTAGCCATACACACAGGCGAGTGATACAAGTCGCTGAGAGGTCACCCTTCACCCTTCCACCCAGGTGCCCACACCAGACTCCTGACGTGAACCAGTACGGCAGTCCTCCTCGAACTCAGGCCCCGATATACAGTCCACCTCCAACCGCAGACCCAGTACTACAGTCATCCTGTAAAGGACCTACCCAGGAACCTGAGTACAATGTCACATGTGTGAACACCCGTTGTCATTCTGCGCCAGAGCCCCACTAACCCCCCAGCCTAAGGTAAAGTACGAGTGGAGGCCTTTTCAGTCACGACAGTTTGCCCTTTTGAAGTGTTACCGAGTGCCAGTATTGTTTTCTCATCCTTGTCTCATTTTTTCAGTGCCTTTTGCAGTGTTTCGTGTTCCAGTGTAAAGTGTTCAGTTATTCCTCGAGTCCTTGGCACCCTCAGTGCAGACTCAAGTTATGTTCTGTGTTATCTTTCCCCTTTACTGGCATGTAATGTGTAAATTTCTCTTGCAGAGGGACCTGTTTGCAGTGGACTCATCTTGGACTGTGCCTTACCCTTATTCAAGACTCCAGTAGGAGGATCTTCTGGCGTTGCAAGCCCTTTAACAATTCAATTACCCATTTTCCCTTCTAATGCTTTTCCTTTTGTAAATATAATCCCTTAATTTATCCCAAGTGTTTATGTAACATTTCCTTATGAAGTAGAACCTTCAGTTCCTAAAATCATCCCTTTTTCTTTGTTTTTTATGATTTCCCTTTACGTAAGTCAGAACTCCATGGCTAAATAAATAGAGTTTCCGTTGCTGGCCTGTAAAAATCTCTAGGAATCATATAACCCCAGGGAAATTCGTAAAAATGGCGACCTTCCCATAGATCTCGTTTAGCAGTTGTATTTTCCCCTCTATTGTTGCTTCATTGCATTTGCAACTCACCAGATCAGCTATTAGCAAAGCTAAGCTGGGTGCGAGACGAATTCCGAACCTGGTACCAAGAGCACAGACCAAGAGGGATCCACATAAGTAGAGTGTGTAGCTTAGTAAAAATTTTTTTATTTTATAGTCGTGACTGTTCCTAGGAAATTAGGGAATTAGGGACTCATGTACCCACTGAGAGAGAACCGCTGTATTAGTTTTGTTAATGCATGCCCTTTTCAGGATAGGTAAATAGGAAATAGTAAGTGCTAACCATTTTTGTTCGAGGAATAGTGCAAAATTCCTCTGTGTTAAAATCTTTGCCAGTTTCCTGTTCGAGGAATAGTGCGACAGAAATTTCTGTGTGTTAAATGTTACTTCGCATTTCAGATTGGCGAGTTATTTAGGCGCGAATAAATTCCCACGTGGGACAAAACTAAGTCAGTTTGCATTGCTGAAATACTCTTTCTAAGAATAGCTAGAACTCAGGTATTAGGAAAACGAAATTCTATCAGGTGGCAGGGAAAGAACTAGAACTATCAGGCTGAGAGTTGAGGGAATGGGTCCAGAAGAACATGGACGCTGCCAAGGCAGAGATAGAGAGAGAGAGAGAGGGAGGCAGAGAGAATCGCCCAGGAGAGAAGAGAAGAGATAGAGAGGCAGGAGAAAGAGAGAGAAAGAATTGCCCAGGAGAGGAGAGAAGAGATAGAGAGGCAGGAGAAAGAGAAAGAAAGAGGGGAACAAGAACGACAGTGCGCCCATGAACTCCAAATGGTAGCCCAGCAGAATGCTGCCCCCACCCTCCCATGGCGGGGATGAGCGCCCTCAGCCAAGCCCACTCCTTCATGCCCAAGTGGACAGAAGCAGAACCTGAAGTATGGCTTGAGAGGGCCGAAAGAGTCCTGGAGTGCTGCACCCTCTCCCCTGTGGAGCTCTCCCTTGTTCTCACTAAATTCCTGGGAGGAAAGGCACTCGTTGCCTACCACGCCTTTTCGGTGGAGGGGAGGGGCGACTGGGAAGCCGTACGCCAAGCTGTCACCAAGGCGTACGAGATTACCCCTGAGCACTGGAGAGGGCAGACAAAGACATAGACCAGACGTGGTTCGACTGGGCGTACCACTCCAAGCGGGCGTTAGCAAAATGGCTCAAGTCCAAGGGGGCTACCAGCACTGCCGAGGCACTTAAGAAATTCAAACTAGAGCACTTCTTACACAACACCCCTCCTGCCCTGGCCACCCACGTAGCAGAGAAGGCACCTGCCACCCTCACTGAGTGTTGCTGAATAGTAGATATGTGGGATACCCACCACCCTCAGGAGGGAACCATGGGGAGGAGGATTTAACCCCCATCCTTCCTGGGTGGATCAGCTCCCCCCAAGAGTGGGAATCCCAGCAAACCAGTGGTGCGCAGCCATTGCAAGAAACCGGGGCACTCCTCCGATCAGTGCCGAAATCGGCCTACAGCTCCCTCTCACCAACCTCCGCAGGGAAATCCCCGCCATCCACGTCAGCCTGGGCACCTCCAGTAGGAGGAGTCACACCCCGCCGGGACGCCCGTAATGAGGACCACAGCAGGAGCTATTGCTCTGTGTGTAAAATTTATGAACACTCCTCCCAATGGGCGAAATGCCCTAATAAATCAAATACTTCTTCCCTTGCCTTAGCAGTCATGAATCCAACAACTCTAGGCCCTCCCGCAGAAGGTCCCATATATTTGGCACCCCTCAAAGCAACAACATTGCATGCCAGGTCACAGCGTTTGACGACTCTGGCGCCCAAATTTCCCTCATAAGGGAAGATAAGATCCCTTATGGAGTTAATGTTAATCGATGGAAACTCATCACACTCGAGGGAATAAATTAATTCAAAATGATACTCCCTACTGTTAGGCTGAGAGTCACAAGACCTCATGCCTCAAGAATATACAATCTTGCCATAGCCAACTCCATTCCTGGCGGTTATGACCTCATCCTGGGACAGGACTTCCCGTCCCCCTCCAAGCTGAAGAAATCCAGGGGTCCAAATTCCCCAAATAAAATTCAACTAAAGGATTGCCCTCCACCGAGATCGCTTCCCGATCCCGTTCCCGTGCCCAGCACTGCCCCAGCGCCAGTACCGCGGAGCCCACTCGATCTCCCTCCAGGAGATCCCGAAAATAAATCTCAGTCATTGCCAGTGCCACTTGAGCGCACTGAGCAGTGCCAAGCTCCATCCTCCCAGAACGGCGAGAAAATCCCAAAGTCTATGTCAGTGCCAGTGCCAGTGCCAAGGCACCAAATCAATCCTCCTCTGGGAGATCCCAAAATTAATTCTAAATCACTGCCAGCGCTGCTTGATGGCACTGAGCAGTGCCCATCTCCGTCTGTTTCCAACGACGAGAAACCTCTGGGTCCATCATTAGTGCCTGGCCCTGCCTTAGTGCCAGTGCCAGAGCACGCCCATGAACTACATTCGAGAGATCCCAGTCCGGAACCCCTCCCACCGCCCGGCTTGGCACCGTTACCGATGCCGGTACGAGAGGCGGGTCCTCCAGACCATAGCGGAAGCTTGCCCAAAGGTGTGGCCTCGCAACCCGTGCCAGAGCTGGTCATCCCTACCTGGTAGTTTCTCACGCCCCTCCCGACTGCCTCCCCTCTGTCTCAGCCTGCCGCTGACACGCCCATGAGTAATGATTCAGCCAATTCACAACTGGCCAATGAACTCACGGAACTGTGAAGGATCTTGGTCGAGTTGTCAAAGAAAGTCCCTGTGTCCACTGCCAAAGGAGCCGACACAGGTGGTACTCCAAATCCCCCCACAGGGTTTGGTTCCACCGTTTCCCCCGACCGAAAAAAATCATCACAGTAGGAGAGGTCCGTGGAGGAAATCCCATAGGCAAATAATTCCAGGTAACTTGAAGAGAGCTCTCGAGCTCCCCTGGTACCTGTGTCGAATTGGCACAGTACCATCCCCTTATCCTGCAAAAACTTTTGACACCTCTATCCAGATGAGGATGTCAAGGTCCGTCACCATTCTATTTTATTCCTTTTGTAAGTCTATCCCCTATTCTTTCCCTCTAACATTTTCCTTTGGTACTTTTGATTTACTCACATTTATTTTATGCCTCATCAAGGCCCTCCCCCCCTCCCATTTTAATTTAATCCCTTCTGCTAATGCAGAGGACCATGGACAGATGTACCAACTATCTAAGTCTTTCGACTTCTCATTCCATGCTTAATACAGCATGATGCATTTAAAAATACGATATGCCTTTGCTATCAGCTATTTTATATAAGTGCCAATTTGGCACTGTGCCATTATCCCCCCCCCAGGAGTCGCGCCCTCTGGCTATCTTTGTGGCCGCCTTGGGCCAAGGAACAATCCTAGCCGTTTTCCACTGGCTAAGGTAATACATAAAAATGGCATACTTAATTAGCATCTGTTTACGTCAATAATAATTACTTTGTATCTGTAATTTATTCTTTGTTATTAGTCTTTTTATGATAAATCCCGAGTCCCAGACTCGCAAAATGTGTAATTTACGCAAAATGTTATCCCTCATGTATGCAGAGGAAGTGCCATTAGGCATCAATAAATTCAGTACCACCTTTTTGTAATTCAGGGAACTTAATTCCCGCCCCCCCTTGTCATTGAAATAATTGTGTCAGAATATGTAATGTTAAAACTCCCTTAATATCCTTCATTGAATTTATACATTAGGCAAGAACCAGTCGTTTCCCTGATCATTCTTTAGGCACTCAGTGCCACCAAAAACACTGCCAAAACACTGCCCATTTGTTGAGAGAGAAGTAACACGAGAAGTGTATGTATTTGATTAAAGGCAAACTAACAGCATGATGTTATATTTTTCATTTAGAATTTAAGGAATGTATATATAAATTAATTTTGTACTCTGTCACTCGCCTCAAAACTACCTTGACCGCGTAGTCTTACAATAACAGATGTGTTGAAGTTCATCAAGATAAATGTGCCATGTTAAAGTAGTTTGTTTCGAAATATGTGTTGGGATTAAAGTAAAATTATACCTCATAATAATATTAACAGTAAAATATTCTTTGCATCGCATGTTGGAAGATAAGTTGAGTAAAGCTCGTTCCTGACTTCTTGAATTTCAACATGCACACCTGAACGAAGGTGGGTAAGTTTTCTTCTGTGGGGAGCTATTATAGTTATCAAGAAGTCGTAGCATAGTGGCCATTCAGCTTTCCCTAGTTTAGCCTTGAATTTAGTGAAAGTAAAGTAATCACTGAAAGCCGGCCCGTACTTGCCTTAAGCTATTAAGAATAAATTCGTTGCTGCACAGGCGACCCCAATTGACCTAGTCACCAACACATTAAAATTATCAATATCTCGATCTATCCCTTTTTTTTACCTGGGACAATCATTCAGAAGGCACGGTCAATAAGGTCGAGGATGAGAGGCTGATGGTCACTCCCTTAAGCAGCTTAGTTCAACTAAGCTGCTTAAGAAAACCATTCCGAAGGCAGATTGAGCTGGCTGGATTGTCTTTCTGCAGGAATACCTTGGGGAATACAAGCAGATGCTCGGAACACCTGGACAAGTGACACATCCTTAGCCCGCTACCACGTGGGCCCATTACTGTGGCCCCTAATCTGGACAGAGGCCTTAAAAGGGTCTTGGACAGAGACCTCTTTGCAGTTGGCAGTTAGCAGTTAGCCATACTCGGGGGCAAGTGATACAAGTCGCTGAGAGGTCACCCTTCACCCTTCCACCCAGATGCCCACACCAGACTCCTGACGTGAACCCAGTACTACAGTCCTCCTCAAACACAGGCCCATATATACAGTCCACCTCCAACCGCAGACCCAGTACTACAGTCATCCTCGAAAGGACCTACCCAGGAACCTGAGTACAATGTCACGTGTGTGAACGCCCATTGTCATTCTACGCCAGAGCCCTGCTAACCCCTCTGCCTAAGGTAAAGTATGAGTGGAGGCCTTTTCAGTCTCGACAGTTTGCCCTTTTGAAGTGTTGCCAAGTGCCAGTATTGTTTTCTCATCCTTGTGTCATTTGTTCAAGTCCTTGGCACCCTCAGTGCAGACTCGAGTTATGTTCTGTGTTATCTTTCCCCTTTACTGGCATGTAATGTGTAAATCTCTCTTGCAGAGGGACCTATTTGCAGTGGACTCATCTTGGACTGTGCCTTACCCTTATTCAAGACTCCAGTAGGAGGATCTTCCGGCGTTGCAAGCCCTTTAACAATTTAATTGCCCATTTTTCCTTCTAATGGTTTTCCTTTTGTAAATATAATTCCTTAATTTATCCCATGTGTTTACGTAACATTTCCTTATGAAGTAGAACCTTCAGCTCCTGAAATCATCCCCTTTTCTTTGTCTTTTACGATTTCCCTTTATGTAAGTCAAAACTCCATGGCTAAATAAATAAAGTTTCCTTTGCCGGCCTGTAAAAATCTCTAGAAATCATATAACCTTAGGAAATTGTGAAAATAATATATATATATATATATATATATATATATATATATATATATATATATGTATATATATACAAATATATATGCATACATATATATAATATATATATATATATATATATATATATATATATATATATATATATATATATATATATAATATATATATATATATATATATATATATATATATATATATATATATATATATATATATATATATATATATATATATATATATATATATATATATATATATATATATATATATATATATATATATATATATATATATATATATATATATATATAATACATATATATATATATATATATATATATATATATATATATATATATATATATATATATATATATATATATATATATATACATATATATATATATATATATATATATATATATATATATATATATATATATACACACACATATATATATATATATATATATATATACACACCATGATTTATATACAATCATGGAGCTACAAATAATCGCTTAATATCAAATTCACACTACATATATTATATATAAATATATCGGGGACACGAATATATATATCATTATATGAAATTTTTATAGCTCCGCAATGACCCACCTCCGCCATGATAGTTTTATATGGAACAATCTTATTATGAAATTTTTATCACACTGTGATTTATATACAATGTCGCTAATATCAGAATTATCGTACCTGTCGGAACACTAAATTCAGCAACTCCATCGTTACCACCACGCCATCGAGAGGTATAATATCAGTCTTCACACTACCTCGGAATATCTCCATGAGGAGAATTATCACCACAATGATTTAATTTATATAAGTGATAAATGAATTGGTACCAGGAATATGTCGAAGGACAGTGATAAATGAACCCTTGACCCTTGACACGGGCCTATTCAGCAACTCCAGTAGACGTTACCACCACGCCATCAAGAGAGGTATAAGTCATTATCGAGTCTGCTGTACTGTTTTTTCCCGTCGTGAGCTGGGAAATTGTACTTAGCCTCGGCAATGACCCACCTCCGCCATGATAGTTCGTTACGCTTTGGAACACGCCACGTTTTTATCACACATGATTTATATACAATCATGAAGCTTTATTATGAAATTTTTATCACACCGTGATTTATATACAATCATGAAGCTATCAAATGTCTGCTGTACTAGGGCTAATATCAAATTCACGCTACTCTCGGGAATATCTCCGAAGGAGAATTATCACCGAAGGGGACTTTTTCCGTCGTGGTAGGGGAATTTATTATTTATCGAGCGGGAAATAAGTGATAAATGAATTGGTACCACGTCGTGATTTATATGGATCATGAACAAACAATATCAAATTCACGCTACCTCGGAATATCTCCAATGGAGAATTACCAAAGGGGAATTTATATAAATGATAAATGAATTGACACGGGCCTATTCAGCAATGTTACCACCATAGACGTTACTGTTTTCACCACACCATCAAGAGAGGTATAAGTCATTATCGAGTCTGCTGTACTGTTTTTACCCGAATATCTCGTGAGTGGGGAAATTGTACTTGGTACCCTTGGCAATGACTATTCCACCTCCGCCATGATAGTTTTTTGGTGACGTTTGGAACTCATAGCTCTTATTATGAAATTTTTTACCACACCATGATTTATATACAATCATGAAGCTACAAATGTCGCTTAATATCAAATTCACGCTACCTCGGGAATATCTCCGAAGGAGAATTATCACGAGGAATTTATATAAGTGATAAATGAATTTGGGGGAATTTATATAAGTGATAAATGAATTGGTACCCGTCGGGACATGAACCCTTGACACGGGCCTATTCAGCAACTCCAGTACAAAGACGTTACCACCATGCCATCAAGAGAGGTATAAGTCATTATCGAGTCTGCTGTACTGTTTTTCCGTCGTGATAGTTCGTTGGAACGGGAAAATTGTATCTTACAAAGCCGGAATATTCCGAAGGAGAATTATCAGCAATGACCCACCTCCGCCATGATAGTTCGCTGACCCACCTCCGCCATGATAGTTTGTTGGTTTGGAAACACAGCTCTTATTATGAAATTTTTTATCACACCGTGATTTATATACAATCATGAAGCTACAAATGTTGCTTAATATCAAATTCACGCTACCTCTGGAAAAAGGTAATAGGTAGTAAGATGGCCAAGGCACCAGCTGTCCGATGAGATACTGCCACTAGAGAGATTGAGGTCCCTTCTAAGGCTGGCCAGTACAGGTCAGGGACCTTTTCTGTGCCTACAGCAGCTCAGAATAGTTTGGCTTATTCATTACATATCTTTTACTGATGACACACACTTGACAACACTGAAAAACGTACACTTCTTACCCTTTTCGATCTGTCTTTTCTTGTTGTGTATAAGAGACTAGCTTGATAGGCATCTCTTCTAGGAGGAGGTCACTCAGAAATAAACCACTGTTCTTCAGTCTTGAACGGTGCCGTAGCCTTTTTACCGGAATCTTCCACTGTCTTGAATTGGAGTTCCCTTGCTTGGGGTTACACTTAAAGGCACACTTTTCTATCAATTCCCTCTTCCTCTTGTTTTTCAAACAGTATGCGGCCCAGACTTAGTAGAGGGGCCGAGGATGCCTGGTGGTTTAGGAAGAGGTTAGCGTTATCACCACGCCATCAAGAGGTATAAGTCATATCATTTTCTTTTTCTATCTGTACCTATGAATTCATTTTCAAAATCATCGCTACTGTCCTTCCTTCAGTGTCTGGCAAATCTGAATATGTATTTGTCCTTGCTGGGAGTAAGTTTGGGTGGAAGACCAATAAGTCTTTGTTTTTATTAGCTATAGGAAGCCAGATTTGGATAGCATCTTTGTAGGTTTATCGAAGATAATAACCTGCTACCAGCATTACAGTTTGGGTTTCGTAATGGCCTTGGTACTTGTGATGCGCTACTGTCAATAGCTATTGTCTTGCAGAGTGCTCTTGATGAGGGTGCAGAGGCACGCATGGTCGGTCTAGATTTTAGTGCATTCTATGCCTATGAGAATCATGAAGCTCATATAATACAAGCTAAGATTATCTGGAACTGGTGGATCTTTTATTTACATTTTAAATGAATTTTCAATAGGCAGGGTTCTGCCTGTGTTGATGGCCAATATAGTATCTTTAGTAATGTCATTTCAGGTGTCCCTCAAGGTCATGTTCTTGGATCGTTGCTGTTTATTATCTATACGAGTGACATGAGGCGAGGTCTGGAGAACAAACTGATTGCTTATGTCCATGATGCTGCTCTTTTAGCTGTTGTTCCTTCTCCGCGTCTTAGGTATGTGGTTGCAGGATCCTTGAATAGAGATCTGGTCCGTATTCGCGAGTGCAATAGGTTTGGGGCATGAAGTTTAACCCTTCTAAAACTCAAAATATGATCGTTAGTCGATCCAGAACACTTTTGCCTTTGGATCCTGATTTACATTTAAATGGTAAAGTTTTAAACGTCGGAGACACTCTTAATTAAGATCTTAAGTATAACCTCTTATATTGTTTCCTCTGTTACACAAAACGTTGGTATTTTAAGGAAATGTTTTAGAATGTTTCGGGATGAAACCATCATATCTAAGTGTTTTATATTCTTCTTTGTTTGGCGTACTGTTCTCCATCGTGGTCTTCTGGTGCTGACTCTGATCTAAAACTCTTGGATATACAGTAGTTATGTCATCAGTCAAGTTTATTTTACCCACTCTTATTGTTGACTTTTGGCATAGACGTTAAAGCGCTCTCTTGAAAAGGGCGCTGGCCACCTGAAAATCCAAGACCGGCTATTTTCAAATGGCCGCCATCTATGTGAATTCACTGGTTTGGAGCATCTATTGGATGGAATATGCCAGTTTTTTTTTAAACCTCGACTTTTAGAGTTATAAAAATGTTCCATACCACATTTTATTGAAAACCCTTACTAAATGAATTGTAACCAAGATAGCGTACAAAATGGTTGCCATAAAAGTTTTTCTATCCACAGCGCTAGCGAACGCAAAGACCAACTGTTTTATTTGTGGTATATTCATGTGATCAGACGTTTAACTAATGTACTATTTTCAACTGAAATAATGGTATAGTCACATACAACATTGTGTCTAAGACTGTAACCATAAAAAGAAAAGAGAGAAATGGACTAGCGCCTTGAGAATCTATGTATAGGTCTCTCAACCTACACCTTTAGAAGAAATTCGAGGATAAGAAGGTAGGCATGGCATGACACGTTGGATGCTCAAGCTAGATTATCTACTGAAGAGGGGCAATATTTATCTAAGACTTCACATTTGCAGAAGTACAGAGCTGTGCAGGAAGACCCAGCTTGTAGCACTTGCACCTTTCCCGACAGCCTGCTTTGCATCCACATTTGGTAAGCTGTTGGCAACTCTTGGCTAAATGAGTTGGTTGTCCAGAGGACTTGCCATGCTTCACCAGACTTTTGCCATCCCCACTCAGCAGGGTTCTCTGGCTGTGGCTGACACTGGGTGGCCTGCCCCACACACACAACCAGCCTGGTCGCCTTGCGCTTGGTGTGTTGGAGGAGGAAAGCTCCTGGTTGGTGGAATGGCCTCATATGCCCTTTGTTTTCTGGCAAACATATCAAGTCTGCCTCATCCACAGTACCAGCAGTGCTGGATCTTTGCCACTAAGTATGACAAACCTCTCCAGGACCTTCAGGTCACTCTCTTCCACTCTGAGAGGAGTGGCGGCTCAGTTTGGAGAACACAGTGGAGGCCTCGGAAAGATGTTCCATGTCTGCCAGGCGGTCTTCTTGCCCTTGCTCGGAAGGCTGACACTGTATCACAGCCTGTGACACATGGAAGAAAGGCATGCCATTCACCTTCTCCTGGCCCAGAGAGTTGCACAGGTCATGCACAGCAATGCGCAGGCTCTGTGCAGCCAAATACCACCCTCAGCTTCTCTAGCCCTGGGTGTGGAGAGTGGAGAAAGCACTGGCTGTGACAAGAACATCTGTGTCATTTGCTTTAACCGTGATGGTCTTGGCTCCATGTTCTGTGGCATATTTGGCATGGGAGAAAGATGCGGGTGTCAGCTTCCTCATGAGAGCACTTTTCCAGTCCCTGAAGACTAGCCTCATGAGTGCGCTGAGGACAGCAGACCCTTTACCGTGCTTAATGACCTTTGTGGCAATTTAAGACACTTTGTCTGCCAGGAACTGGAACAACTCTGTCTTGTTGGCATCGGTGTCTTGAGAAATTGCGCAGTTGGATGGAATTGTGTTCTTGTCTGTCACCTTGCGCCTTCCTCCTTGACCACGTTGGAGCCTGGTCTCAGCTTTGAGGCTGGATGTGTATATACATCAAATACAAGATGTGATGATATTGTACTTGCTGCTATAGGATTGTATCACAGGCAAGAAGTCGCAAAGTGCATAGCCTCGAAGTGCCAACACTCTTTGGTGGCAAGGCATGGACCAGCTGATCCATCTACAATGAGGATATCAGTCTTTGGTTCTTTGTGTCTAGTGTATGACTCTCAGGACCCGGTCAGCTGAGACTTCTGACATGTACAGCCTACCACCCTCACTGGGGCTGGGAATGTGATTCTCGTGCTGGAAGAATTCCTGCAGATCACATTCACGGCTCTGACAGGATATAAATAGCTTTGAGAAAAGCTGGCAATCCTCCTTCAGAAATTTCTGCTTTGACTGTTCTACAGGAGCAGCTTCTTGCCTGAAGAAGTCAGTTCTGTTCTTCTTTATCGGCTCATAGAAGGAGACTGCATTGTTTGCCAAAGAGTCCTGAAAACTTCTGAGAATTTAGTGCGGCCTCTGTCAAGGTGTGTCTGTAGAAGTTCTGCTGAGCTGGGGTGGGCAATGTCTTTGTTGTCAATGGAATACAGATCCTGGCTCTCTTCCTGAAAAGGACTTCAGTCTTGCAAAGCCAATGACAGCTTGTTGACTCTCTCCAGAATGTCTTCTGCGCATGAGGTGTTTGTTCATGGTGTGTTGTCTGCTCATTAGACTCCTTGCTGAACCTCTGTTTAGTATGCAGACACCCAAGCGGATGATCTGGGCAGCCACCATCCATCTTCTGAGTGCTGGCGGGATCTTCAGTCGCCCAATGAAGCTCTGCCATCAGCCTTTATAAAAGGCATTGGTCTCTGCTCATGAGCTTGGTCAAGAGCCATTGCGCACGAGAACTGGCGACTGGTCTTGTGCACAACAAAGTTGCCAGCCAGACTCCTTAATGCAGCACTCTGGGTGTAGACTCTCTAGGGTAAAGCATGTCCTGAGTGAATAGGCAGCCAACGAGCATAGTTTGTATTGTTGGAAAAGAAGTAGGGTATCAGCTCATGCAATGCCTGGCAGTAGAGGACAAAAATTTGGCCTCAGGTGATCAGTAGGAATATCACAAGTTCCATAGACAACACCATGTGTGCCAGAAGTGGAACTGTGGACTCTGCTAAATATTGAGAGGTCACACCACTCCTCAAACTCTAATGCCTGCTCATTGTTGTTTGCTTTCTCAGCACAGTAGTCAGTGTATGCTGTCCTCAGGAGTTTGTACAAACTAGAGGCTGTAACCTGGTGCATCTGCCGTGTCCTGGTTACACTTGCAGCTGACAGGAAGGATTCTGCAGTTCCAGATGAAGCAACTCCTGCCTCCACCAGAGCTCCTGTCCAACCACTGCCATGAAGAAGAGTACCAAGAGATGTCATTGCTGCCATCTCAATGTGCAGACCACCAAACATTACAGATACTTGTCTTCGCCATACTGATCAGGCCACTGCCACTGCACCTGCTTTGCTCACGGCATAGATTGGCTGATCAGCTGTGATTATGGGTATCTGGCCAGGGTTCCAGAAAATCAGTGACATCCTGCACTTTCTGCATCCGCGTGTTTGATCGTAGCAACAGAATGAGCCTGATCACGCGGGAGAGGAAGCAATGAAGTTATGGTTACTTCAATTCTGACTTCTCTTCATTGAAGCGTGATGAGCTGACCACGTCAGATTCACTGCATCATCTATTTTCTGGTGGCTATGACCTTGTCCACAGCCACTGATACTCCAGTACAGAAGCTGTGGCCCCAAGATATCTGTGGTGGCTTTGGTATTGCAGTGTTTGGTGGCACAGTTCTTTGTTTGAGAAAAGAAGCTGGTGAGATGTTTGTGGAATGTGTCCGGCAATTCAGGCACCGACCTCACTTTCTCAGGTGCAAACTTTAGTTGCTGTCTTTCCTGTCAGTGTTCTCCTTGGTAGAGTGCTGAAATATGGAGATGCTAGTTCCATGGAAGGAGGTAGTGGCAGTAGTTGCCCAGATGGGTTGTGGTCGATGTTGTCCATCACTGCAGTGGTGAACAGCACCGCGCATTCTGGGGGACAGACCACACACCCTCCTCCACATATTTGCTAACTGTGGCATCTCCTAACTGTGCAGAGACCTCAGTACTCTGTCATAAGGATACTGAGGCCATACTGATGTAGCATTTCAACCAGGTTTCTCTTCCTGGTTTGGCATAGACTAGAGTCCCATGTAGACTGGGAATGGTGTTTCTCTGTCTTTGGAGTGTCTATGAGTTGTTGCTCCCTCTTTGTATCGGGGTAGCAGTTGAACTGCATGAGCTGTGCAATGGCCTGGTCTGACTTTGATGCCTCCAAATCGTAACAGTGACTTGATGTCAGCCCCATGCTGTATCCCTACAAACTGGAGCAGGAGAGGAGGCACAGAATTTCGTGCAAGCCTCAGAAAATGTGCCATCAAACCGTGACTGATGATCAAGTATAGACTTTCTGAGAATATTTGCTGCTTTAGCAATGATAACTGCCTCTGAAGATCAGATGATTGAGCAAGTGCTTTTCCACATCCTTTTGAAATGCCGTGTACATCTCTGCCAGATTTATGAGCCTTAAGTTCTGGAATTTCTGCCCAAGTTTGTCTTTGAGTCTCGTGGAATTTACACTTGGTGACTCTACACCTAATTGTTCCAGACGTTGTTGGTAGAAATTGGCAAATATCTGCCAGCCGAAATGTGACTGGATCATCTGAACAAGGTTGTTTCAACAATGTATGTCATCAGTTCTGACAGAACTAGTGGATACATCTGATTCTGACTCAGTGCTACCTTGGTCTTTCTCAAGGCTCCTCAGGTAGGACCTTTTTCTGTTGTAGAGGGCACAAAGACAGGCATGGTGATATAAACTCCTGTGCAATGACATCCCCACCAGTCAAGCAGCAAGGAGCTTGCCATCACTAAGTATCTGCACATTCACGCAATTTCAAGTCAAGGCCCTTAGTACTAGCCTGTCTGAGATCAGATGCAGGTGCCACTTTCTCTGAAAATGCAAACTTCATTGTCATGACTGGTTAGAGCAGTTTGCTGCGACTAGTCTCAGTGTTGCTGGTCTGGTCATTGGATTTATCGCGCTTTCTTGCGGTCCAGTTTGAGTGTTGTTAAGCAACAAGCGACAGTTCACATGGTATTTTGCTGCATTTTCCTGAGAATTGGCCTCTATGCCATCACCTTCATCCAGCCTTGCTGGATCCATTATCAGTGGCATTTCATTAATTTCACTGAACATGGGAATGTTCGCTTGCCAGCATTGTGTACCCATGTCATGGTCTAGGACATGATGACTTGGAGAGTGATGTCAATTAACACCTCTTTTGTCCTTCTGACAAAGACAACACAAACTCAATTTGTTTTTCTACTACTCAATATTGGATTGGCATCATTCTGCCATGATTTCACTTTTGATTAAGGCGGGGTTATCCTTTTACCACCTTAAACCAGCACATTCCTGTATGGGATTCAACTAGGTTCGGTCTCCCTACACCTAAGCGATCATTCATCAGTGCCATTTAAGTCGATGTGATCTGTACACCCCATCCGGGTAAGTACATGAACCATCATGTACAGCCCCATACCACTTAATAATCTCCCGCGCTGGCACATCCTGTCTATTCAGGTAAGCTATCTAACTATAGCTGGTCTGGGGCTGTTAGCATTTAGGACACTAAACTAAACTATACTACAACTACTAGTCACAAGACTACAGGATTAGTAAAGCTGGATTAGCTGGCACTGAACCCCATGCTGAGTTACACGGCAGTGATGTCACCAGTGTGCCCTGGTTGTGTGCAGACATACACTCTTTTACATTTATTAATTTTCCTTCAAAATTGATGAGTTATTCGAAAAGAGATAGCCTCATTGGATCTAAAAACCACAGAAACCAAGATCCCATACTTAAGAAACGATAATTTATTTGAACGGGCATTATTTCTCATTATAATTATTGTTTCTACCTTTTCTTGGCAGCCATATAGCCCCCATATTTAAATTAAGCTGTACTGGGGAAGCTACAGAAACATAATGATACAAGAAATAGTATGGAAAACTTTACCATATTGCTAGAAGCAAATACGTGTGCCATTCTAGTGAAAAATTAGCCAAATCTGTCGATACTGGCCGCCATCTTGGAATTTGGCCGCCATATTAAATTTTGCGTGGCCAGCGCCCTTTTCTGATAGAGAACTTTAAGAGCACTTGTGCAAATTTCATGCTTGTTTCACTATCTGAACGATTCTTATGAAATATGCAATTATCTGCTGCACTACAGTCTTCTTTACCTGACCTTGCTGTTTTTGCTCGCAACACTATAGAGGCTGCTGCATCAGGTTTAATACTACTTATTTTGCTAAGAGTTTTATCTTGGCTACAACTAAAATGTGGAATAATTTACAGCCCCGATCTTCAAACATCGAAACGAGTAGCAAATTCACCCCTGCTCTCTGCTGACATCATAATTTCATGAGTATCGGTTTTATTTTCTCTTCCCAAACATTAATTTATTTATCACTTTTCCTACAATCTTCTTTCTGTACAGGATGATTTCCCTTTGGAACCCTCTTGCTTGATAGTCTGTTGACCCTTTCCATAAGAGTTTTCAGCTGAAGATTTAAGGAAAGAAAGAAAGAAGAAAGTTGTGTATGTCTGTTTTTGTCTTATTAACCTCTCAACTCTTGATTTGGATATAGCTCAGTAATTTAAGTACAGCATGCATTGTAAGGAAAGCATAGATCTGTCGAATGTTTAGGAACGTTTTGTTGTCCGTAAAAGGAATTTTTATTTAACCATGGATTCCTTTCTTGTGTTCACAAACTCTGTACTGCTAAACTTATTAGTGTTCACAGACTTCCTGTGAACCTTTATGTGAGGCGTTTTCTTGACGTCTTAGTCGGCTGTAACTGGTTGCAAAGAATGCGTGCACTGATGGTTGAACACACAAAAATGAAATGATACATATTTTAATCTTAAATTATATTTTCCTTTTTTCCGTATTCTTACAGCATTTACTTTGGTCAGTAGTGTGTACGGATGATAGTCATCAGGGAAGAGGCTATAGTATGCTAAGTTCACAGACATCATGAAAAGCACATTCAGGGTTGTGGTAGCGGGTGGTAAAGGTTGGCAATCTCCCTGCGTTGGTCCCATGTTCAGACTCCTCTCAGGGGTCGGCAGATTTTCGCTGGCAACACGACCTTATAGTTTGTGTGATGTAGGGTTGGGGAATTTGAAGTGGGCCTATTGGTTTAAGTGCTGAGCCTTTAGCTGCCTATTGCTTGGTTCCCCCAGATCCTGGCATGAACAGAGAGGGGCCAAGGGTGATGATCATATGCATATGTGTTCAGTCTCTAGGACATTACCTGTCCTTTGCTTCTGCCACCCATTATCAATCTTTGAACCTTTAATGCTTTATGTGGCAATTTAGCACATTTGTCAAGAACGTAGCATTGTTTACATATTTGACTTGCCATGATGGCATCATCAATTCCTAGATGTATTGCATGGCATTTTTATAGCAAACGGTGCTCACACACTCGTTTGTTGTTTGCATAGTTCGTTTAATGATCCATCCAAATCACGTTATTTTACTGGTCTCTGTTTCCCGAATTTTTTTTTTTAAATAATACGTTCAAATTGAATTTTCATAAAAGTGACATGCTTACTTTTAACCTCTTTAGTTTAATTTGCGACATCCTTTTTCATAATCCCCTGGGAGAAGACTGTGGAAATCAGAATTGCGTAAATGAGTCTAAGTGGAGACTTGGTTTGAAAAAATGTGGTAGAAATTACTCAGGAGCAGAAATTCCAGTACCAAGAGAGTTAACGGACAAAGGGCGCGACAGGTAAGAGCTTACATTAAGCGCAAGAGAGGAGTATTATGCTTATAGGGAGTGCTCTGCTAGCTACCTTAAAAATTCCTTGCGCCAACTAATTTCATGTTGAACTACGTTAGCATTAATGAAGAGAAAGTCAAGATGGAATAAAGAGAAAAATGAGATACAAATCAAAGTATGAAACAATTACAAAGTAATATATATATATATATATATATATATATATATATATATATATATATATATATATATATATATATATATATATACACACAGGTATATGTATAACTGAATCACGAAAATATGGAACGTGATGAATATATAAATAAAGATAGAATCATTCAGAAGGGGAATGGAAACACTGGAGTGCTGCGAGGCCTCGCAGCACTCCAGTGTTTCTGTTTCCTTCGTGATTTTATCTTTATTTATACACATATATATATATTAGTTTAAATCTGTATTCATATGTAGTCATGAGATTTAATTTTAATCGAATTCACTTAAAGGAAATATTTCTGCTGATACTCAAAAGCATCTTTAGTGATTGTCCGGTCTGTAAGAATTTCTTTAATTCCTTCTTGTAAATTTTCTAAATGTGTCATACATAGCACCCTCGTAATTTTAGGCTCATTTTGCGTGAGTGCATGCGCATTATATATATATATATATATATATATATATATATATATATATATATATATATATATATATATATATATATATATATATATATACTGTATATATATGTGTGTGTGTGTGTGAGAGAGAGAGAGAGAGAGAGAGAGAGAGAGAGAAAATTACTGGGTCAGATTCAAATCAGGACTTAAAAAGCGTCTTGCAATATGGCGTCTACTTAAATACGGAGTTTTTGTAGGGTCACACCTCACTCATGTTTGTATATCAATGGTTAACCCTCGATTGTTGCTCTGCAAAAGGAAGCTTTTGTCTCCTGCTGTTTATTTAGAATTCTATGTATTATGAAGATCATTAGTTACAAATGGGATTTTAGAATATTCCTAATTAGTATTATAGGAATTTGTACAAAAATAAATATCAGAAAGTACGTTTCTTTATTGTTGTGATTCGAAACTTGGAATGCTGTTCAACAAATAGCTCCCTCGTAGGTCCTTAAATGTTGTTTACAGTAGGCCAACATGGCGGCGTCACCTCCCAGATTAGATGATGTTAACCCTAATAGTCGACTTAGTGGATCCACCCGGCCTAGAGAATGGATCAAATTGAACGTTGGGGGGACGCATTTCCTAACTACGAGAACTACGTTATGTAGGGATCCAAATTCCTTTCTCTGTCGACTCGTGCAGGAGGATCCTGAACTCCACACAGACAAGGTTTGTCAACGTTACCTTGTTTCCCAAGGAAGGTTTTGTTTGTTACGGCTTCTAACGCATTATTATAGCGCCGTGATATCACTTGTGTGGAAGTGGTGGCAAATTGTTAGATTTAGCAGGCAGCAGTCTTAATCTACGCTAAGGCAGGCCTATTCCGTAGGTTAGACTAGCTTAGGTCCAGGCCAACCTATTTAGAAATCGGACCAATGAGATGGAGGCTGAAACCCAAACTAAGCTTGGCTTTTATCATGGTGTCCGTGGCCGAAGTTTGGCCAAGTTCAGTGAGGCTATCGTGTCGTTTTCTTTATTGAAGGTAAGATGTATCTTTTTCAGTTGGATTCTGTCAGTCTGAATGTGCACTTGGGCTTACCTCGCCTTGGGCCTGGTATCATACTCTACTCAGATCACCTGGTAGAACCACAGAACAGCTCCGCATGGGGTGTTACCTCTGAAATTGACATTTTCTATAATATTTTGGGTAGAACTATATAGTAGCTCCACGGTGGCGACTGCCTTCTAACTTAACTTTTTCTACAGTGTGTTGGTTGCTAATTATGAATTTACCTTTCATTTTTGGTGCTCGAGTATAATTAACCTGTAATTAACCCCTGAAGTCCATCCAACAACGGGTATCCATACGCGATCATCACAAGACAGAGCACGGGTATGTCTGTTTCGAACAGTTTATGCCGCGTCCGGCAAGTGCAACAGCTTGTTAATGCATGGGTAACCCCCCCCCCGGGCCAGTACTAAACACGGCAAAGGGACATTCCATTTGGCCGACAACAAACAGATTCACCGCCAGTATCAGAACCCCTAAAAGTATAGAAAGAACCAGTTGGAAAAGTTAAAAACAGACGCGGAGCTAATATATAGAATTACCGTACTTTGGTTGCTTATCAAAAATTTAACCTGTAATTAACCTCAGAACTGATATGTTATTGTAGCTGGCCATCCTGGAATGCTATCACGCATGCGCAGTGTTATAGGGGAACTTTTGGTAAAAAGTGGAGTTTCCTTCACTGATCCCTGACTAGGTAACATGGCCCACTAGGTTAGGTTAGGTTAGCGTATGTTAGGTTAGCATAGTTCCTTTTATAATAGGTTTCCTTAACCATATGGCTTCTGAATGACTTGTGCATGTGCGGAACCATTCCATAACAACAATGTGGCAGTCCAGTCTTTCTCCCAAGTTCCCAACGATTTCCCCCATCGATAACCCCATGTTCCCCAAGGGTCCCCAACCATGTTGGATAGAGATGTGAGGTTAATAATAATTGACTGACTATTAATAAACAACACCACCACTTTCATCAGCAACACTAAAAGTATAGTTAAAATCAGTTTCGAAGGCTATAGTTGGTGCGGAGTTGTTCTGTAGTTTTACCGATCATCTGAAAGATTACCACAGGGTAATTTTACAGTTTAGGGGTCCAAATTCACTGCATTACATAAAGTGAAGATCGGCACACAGATTTATCAAATATTTATTGAATCATGAAAAACAATGAAAAAATTAGCAGTTTATCTGCTTACAGAAGCAGGGATTGTAAAAAACAAAGGGAATAAATGGCGGAACATAAATAAACAAAAACATGCCTTGGGGATACGGACCTGTAGAATTTTGAGAAAATCGTAAATCTCTGCTTCTGTAAACAGATAAACTGCTCATATTTTCAGATTTATCAAAAAGTTAAGTATACCTTAGTTTTACCAGACCACTGAGCTGATTAACAGCTCTCCTGGGCTGGCCCGAAGGATTAGGCTTATTTTACGTGGCTAAGAACCAATTGGTTACTTAGCAACAGGACCTACAGTTTATTGTGGAATCCGAACCACATTATAGCGAGAAATGAATTCCTGTCACCAGAAATAAATTCCTCTAACTCTTCATCAGCCGGCCTGGGAATTGAACTGCGGCCCAGCGAGTGCCAGTCCACAGCTCTACCGACTCACCCAACGAAGACCTGATTTGTCATAAAGTGGCTGCTGAAGAGCAAGAGCCTCTGCCAGGTTCCTAAGCGCTCTCTCCACAAACACAGTTGCAGGCACACTACCCTATTCATTTGAGGCGTAGAGCTTTATTCCCTTTGTTTTTTTACAATCTCTGCTTCTGTAAGCTCATAAACTGCTAATTTTTTTAGCAAATATACGTCTGTTTGCAGATCTGCCAGAAGAAGAAATTGAAAATAGGAAAGAATACTTAAACACACACAAGGGAGCAGTGAATTTGGACCCCTAAACTGTAGGATTACCTACCATAGCAGCGGCTGTCTTAAAGACAATTATCCACAGTCAGAAACTGGCTACTGCTTAGGCTGTTGGTTACTGCTTAAGGCTGTTGCACACAGTAATTATCATTATCCAGAAGATGAACCCTGTTTATAGTCTGTGGAAGTGGATTCAAATTAACATATCCTTATATATATAAGTCTAATGTGAGTGGTAGTTTTAGGATTAAAGTAGTTTTTTCAACTGGTATTGTTTTACAAGTGTAATAGCTTATTTACAGTATAAAAACTGCAGCATCATGATACAGGTATTCAGAATTGTGTTTCTCTCTCTCTCTCTCTCTCTCTCTCTCTCTCTCTCTCTCTCTCTCTCTCTCTCTCTCTCTCTAATGTGATAAAGTGTTATATATGAACTGGTAAACTAACAATTGTGTTTGGGCTAAATTTTGGTAAAGTTTATATGCAACAATACCCTGTACAACATTAGACTAGGACTTTAGATTTTGGGGTTAAGATATTCAATTTTCATATAACTTACTAAGTAATTACATTGCTATTAGTTCCTACTTTTCACTAAGTTTTAAAATTTTGCAGTAGCACTCATTGTTTTGGTGTAGGTAATAGACCCTGCCCACATTCAGGGAAGAATAGGTACAACCGGCTCAGGTATTCATTTTGTTCCTGCCGCTTGTCAGCTGAACATCGGTCGCTGGGTAGCTTTTGTTTTGGTTTGTTTCCACCAGTTGTTTGCGGACATTGCCAAATTTGGTGAAGTACACTCGGCAAGAAAAGTGAAGATACAGTTTTCTTTAGATTTCGTTCATCGAATTTTAATTTTTTTCTTACAGAAAACACATAATCTCAGTAAATTTACTCTAGAATATGAAAATACAATGCAAATTATATCATATATGTTAAATCTGCAGAACAAAAACGTTCAGATACTTAAAAACACCATGCATGTCCGAAGTAATCAGAATTTCTCAGATGACTTCGTTTAAAGAGATCTAAAAGATAGTGTGTGGATATCTCGGTGTAGTACTGTTTATCAGAACGGCAATATTTACTCGTTTTCCGTTATGGACAGGCTTATTATTGCATCATCATACGAGGTAGTGATAATTTCTTTAATTTTTACACATTCATATCTGTATTTCACGGTGTTAAAAGTCAGCTGGAATTAATGGCAGTAAATGTTGCGACAGCTACAGTAAGTTGACCAAATCTATTTAAATCCGCAAGAGCGTTCTCTATGATGTGTGGAGCACTTCAGCGGGAAAACACAAGTAACTGGATGTTTCTTGACGTTGCCATAGTTTCTCTCTCTCTCTCTCTCTCTCTCCATTGCTAAAACATACTATACAAATATAGTATCGCTCAATCTCTAAAAAAAAAAAATAATGAAATGAGTAGCTCTGCATATAGGCCTAGGCTTACACAACAGCAACTCTCTCTCTCTCTCTCTCATCGTAACATTGCATTCGTTCCTTTATTGTTCCCCACGTTTTTCCTTGGACATTGCTCAAATTTAACTCTTGATTTCACTATGGAAGATCACGTTTCCGATTATGCAAGCATTCCATTCATTGTGGTGTCATAAATTCATTTATGTAAGGTTAATTGGTAGGTTACGTCGAAAAATGTTTATTTTGCTCAGAACTGTCGCTGCAAATTACAACTTGAACGAATACTGTAAAGCTTACTACTGCATTTAAGTATCAATGATGTCAGAATCGTAGAATATGATCAAAAGTTATAGGAGGTCAAGCAAAAAACCAACACACTAAGACTGAAGCTCCTCCCCTTTCTAAAGTTGCCAGAGGTCGCATTATTGAGCAATATATGTCCGAAGATTTAAAAAAACTGTATCTTCACTTTTCTTGCCGAGTGTACATTGTAGTTTTTGTAGCGCTATTCAGCTTTTTTCCTTGATTGTGACTGGATGTATCAGACTCGAGTGCTCATATTGCAGCAAGGGCTGCAAGACGAGACTGACATCTGCTGAAGTATGACACTCATACTATCTGCACCTCTTTTAGAAGGCAAAATTGTTCTCCTGACAAAAACAGTGACAAGTGTAAGGAGTGGGATCAGGGGAAATGGAAGACTTTAAATTCTCATTTAGCAAGACTTCAAAGAGACAGAGAGAAAGGCTCCAGAGGTGTCTGTCCATTCAGCTCCTATGACAGTTTTTTCCCCTATTCCAAGTCCTCTATCTTTTCTTGTAACTTCTTTACCTGGCTCCCTACCTTCCGAGCCCAGTGCCTTAGCCAGCCTTGAATTCCGGGTAGATAAGAAATTTAGCGTTATGGTAAATACCGTCGCCCAATTGGGCACTTCCATTAAGATCTTGATGAGTCAGTTGAGTGCAAAAAGTGTCGTGTCAGTGGAGGAGGTGGCTACTTGTCCCACCGATGCTCCTAGACCTAGGTCTCTGTCAAATTCCACTAAACTTGGGAGGAGGCAAACTGAACATCCAAGGGAGGTCGGTGGGGTTTCCCCATGGATAGTTGTCCCCTCAATCGCATCCTGCTGATGCTCGTAGACCTAGGTCCCTGTCAGACTCCCCTAAACATAGGAGGAGGCAAACCGAATGTCCAAGGGAGGTCGGTGGGGCTTGCCCATAGGTAGTTGCCCCCCATCAATCAAGCCTGTTGACCGCTCCCAGGACTCGCTGGATGGCCATTGGAAAGGCGTCCGAGTGGATGTGCATGCTTTATCATCGAGTGGTTCCAATTCCAATGTGGATAGGAGGCGCAGTCAGTGCTTTTCCAACTTTTCCAGACCGTTGAAAAGGTCAGCAGCTCCCGAACATGTTCCTCCACTCCCTTGTAAGCATTCCAGAGATCTGGTTTGGAGTCCTGAACGTTCTCGTAGCTTCTGGGACTAAGAAGGCGCCCCGATGTCTCCAGAATTGGTTATACCACAAAGCTTGTCTAAGAAGAGCACTGATTGGGCAGTGTCATTCGCGCACCTGTTAGGGTTGTGTTCAGTGTTGGCTGAGTGCATAGTGAGGGCAGACAGCATTGCAGTTGATCACTCGTCTGGTGCCAGGCATTTGGCTGGCGTCAAGCAGCCAGTTATTGATACTACCATGCATTTCGAAAGTTTAATAGGATTCGAACACCCAGTGGAATACGTTGGGACAGTGGACTTCGAGCACCTGAGTTGAGGTGAGCTCACTGTCTGAGCTGAGCGCTCTGACCATCGTTTGGCTGCTGATCATCACATGTCTCCTGTGAAGTCTCGCTGAACTCAGTTGCTGCACTCACCACCTCGTTTGGCGCCACATCCTGACAAGTGGTTAACATCTCATACCACTCCTTCTGATCGTCCCGTGCAGCCAGTTTCAACTAGTGTCAGCATTCCGGTGGCGCAAGACTCCCCTCTGGAACCGATTCATTGTCATCTCAATAACATCTTGAGCCTTTTAAAGAAGCCTTCGACTACAGTGCAAGAACAAAAGAACTTGGCTTCTTCTTCGATCTCGTCCTTCAGCCAAGATAGGCTTTTTGGCAACGGAGTTGGATCATTTAGTGAAAGACTTATTCAAAGTCTTTGAAATATTCAGCTTCCTTGATTGGACAGTGGGAGCTTTGACAAAGAAGAATGAAGATTGCATAGCTCTACCGGACAATTTTACTGCAGACTGGCTAGGAATCTTATCTTGTCCGGACAAGATGGTTCGTGATGGATCGCAAGAATTGGCTGCTCTCTTTGCCTTAGATGTATCGAAGAAGAGGGAGCTGGGGGTGTTCATTTGTCACTAAAGGAGTCACTCCTTCTCAGAAATTGTCTCTGCTCTTCACCCTGTTGGACTGAGGTAGTGTGTTTCCCAGGGCTACTTTGGAGCATGTAGCTTCAGAGCTTCAGAAGAAGGCTACCCAGGACTTGCTAACGCAGTCCACTAAACGCCCAAAGCAGCTGATTCAGACACCTGCGGCGCCCGTTAGTGTAAGGGTGGCCTCTCCTTTGCAGCAGCGGCCTTTTCGTGGCAGCAGAGCAGGGTATCAGTCCCGACCATGTACCAAGCCCCTTGCGGTGTGCATGGTCAAGTCATCTACCATACCCTCTTCTAGCAAGTGAGGATCCAGTCCTCCATGTGCTGGTGGGAGCAAGACTTCTCCAATTTTGGAGGAAATGTGAAATCAAGAGTGCAGAACCATGGGTAATAGAAGTTTTGAGAGAGGGGTACTCAATCTCATTCAACGCAAAGTCCCCATTGGCTTTGGTGCCCATCAACTTGACAGCCTACTCCTTAGTGCTCTGAATTTTTTTGCAAAGACCACAAAATTCAGGATGGAAACCAGTCATTCAGTGCTGTCCTCCATTCATCAAGTGGATTGGATGGCTAACATAGACATAGAGAATGCATACTTTCATGTTCCAGTCCACCCGGAATCCAGAAAGTACTTGAGATTCATGTTCCAGGGCAGGATCTACCAGCTTTGAGCCCTCTGTTTCGATCTTTCAACAGCCCCACAGGTCTTCACCAGGGTTTTTGCCCCAGTAGCAAAGTGGCTACATTTGACGGGCATCAATATATGCCTGTATCTCGACGACTGGCTCCTATGCTCCCCATCGAGAAACCATTGCACGGAGGACTTACAGAAGACTCTCCCTTGTCCAGAATCTGGGCCTTCTGATAAACTTTTCCGTCATAACTAGTCCCGACTCAGCCGATCGTCTATTTAGGGATGATGATCAACTGTCAGAGTTTTCAGGCTTTTCTGTCACAGAGAAGAATTCTTTCCTGCTCAGACAATTCAGAAATTTCTCGTTCTTCCTTCCTGCTCAGCCAAAGAGTGGATGAGCCTCTTGGGCACTCTTGCATATGTGCCGTTAGGGAGACTGCACTCGAGACCCCTGCAGTTCTTCCTAAAGGCCAGCTGGCGCAGGAAGGTATCTCCGGACTCATTTGTCTTCCCCATTACTCCCGAAATCATAAGGAGGACTTTGGGTGGTGACTGGGAGAAGAGAGATTCCTGGTAGGGAAGTCTTTATTTGCTGTGAACCCAAGCCTAACCTTGCTCTCAGATGCTTCAGACTTGAGATGGGGAGCTCACTCATAGGACTTGAAAGTTGCAGGGACGTGGTCGCAAGAAGAAAGATTGTTCCACATTAATGTAAAGGAGCTGAGCGATACACCTGGCTCTTCAGCGTTTTTCTTTGGTGACACACAACAAAATAATTGCAGTCCACTCGGACAGCATGACGTTGCTGGCCTACATAAGGAACTAGGGAGGCACGCACTCTTTCTTTCTTTGCCAGGTGGCCAGAGATGATTTCATTTTCATTTGGACCCTGAACAACTGTACACGGATCGTCGCCCACTTCATTCAGGGCAAGATGAATGTTGTTGCAGACAAATTGAGTCGCCGCAAACAGGCCCTACCGATGGAGTGGACACTAAGTCCACAGGTGTGCACCGACTAGCCGTCAATAGACATGTTTGTGACCTCAAAGAATCTCAGTCTTCCCCTGTATTGCTTGCCAGTTCTGGACCCTCTGGCTTGAGCAACAGACCCAGTGCTTCAGGACTAGTCTGACCTGGACATGCATGCCTTCCCGCCATTCAGTATGGTGAGGGAAGTCATCAACAAAGTTCAGTCTCACAGCAACTCGTCGATGATGCTAGTGGCCCCATTTTGGCTGCAGATGGAATGGTTCCCGGACCTTCTAAGCCTCTTAGTGGACTTCACAAGACTCCTTCCACAATGTCGAAGTCTTCTCAAACAACCTCATTTCCTCCGCTATCATCAAGGTTTGTCCACTCCCGCTCTGACAGGCTTCGGAGTGTCAGGAAGCTTCTTAGAGCAAAAGGATTTTCAAAGGCAGCTGCGAAGGATATTGTCAACTGTAGACGACAATCTTCATCCAACGTCTACCAGGCTAAATGGTCAGTTTTTCGTGACTGGTGTTGAAGACACAGTATCTCATGTTCTGAGACCACTTTAGCTCAAATAGCTGATTTTTTAATCTTCCTGAAGTCATCTCGGTGACTAGCAACTTTGGCTACTAAAGGCTATAGATCCATGCTCTATTCTGTCTTTAGGCACAGAGGTTTGGACTTGCAACAAGTCGGGATCTTAGTGACTTTAGGCTATTAAATCTTTTGATACTTCAAGGGAACACAGACCACCTTCTATTCCTTGGAACCTAGACATCGTGCTTCATTGACTCTCAGGGCCCCCCTTCGAGCCTCTTCATACACCTTCCTTGAGAGACTTAACGAAGAAGACTCTCTTTTAGGTTGCTCTGGTGACAGCCAAAAGAGGTAGTGAATTACAGGCCTTGGACAAGCAGATTGGCTTTCCACAAGGTGATGTGGTCTGCATGTTTACCCTTGGGTTTCTTGCAAAGAACGAAACCCCAGCCAATCCTTGGCCCTGTTCTTTCTCTATCAAGAACCTTACAGATATCCTGGGACCTACAGACCAGGAGAGAGTTCTCTGTCTGGTTAGATTCTTAAAATGTTACCTGGAGAGGACTAAGAGCATCAGAGGTTCTCTCGTAACCTCTGGTGTTTTTTGTAAAAGAATCTATCTCGTTCTGTCCAAGAGCACGTTACCCTTCTTTCTTAGAGAAGTGATCTCTGAATCCCACAGGGGAATTCAGGTAGAGGTCTTAGCTTTGTTGAAAGTTAAAGTCCACGAAGTCTGGGCAGTCGCCACTTCTCTGGCTTTTAAACGCAATCTGTCACTGTTGGCTATACTTCAATCTACGTGCAGGAAGTGCAGATCTGTGTTTGCCTCATTATTTGCGTGATGTAGAAACCACTTATGAAAACTGCAGTACGTGAGGATTGTTTTCTGTCTTGATTTTAGGTGATCGAGTTATGGGAGCCTAAGGGTACTATGTACCTGGAGTACCCACCAGTCATTATCTCCTTTTGGTTGGGTTTGGTATTGTATGTAAGGTACAGGTAACAATATTTTTGTTGAAAAAATTTTTCTTGTACTGCGCCTAGGGCAATGGCATATTCTTTTGTATAATGCCTTGGCAACCATCAGAGTACTCCTTGGCAGCAAAGCACCCACTAAAGTAGGGATTCTCAGCTTTACTGCTGTGCCACTACAGGTTTATAATGAGCACCGACCAGAGGCAGTACCCATCTGTGGTAGCTCTCTCAACAAGTAAGGTTACAACAAGCATTGTCCAGTGCTGGCTACCTATCTATTTCAAATTTATCTCCATTACCGAGTGTTTTTGAGTAGTTAGTGTCTATCTATCCCACCACCTTTCTCTGTGGGAGTCAGCAATGTAATTAACTTGGTATATAAATTTACCAATTAATTGCATGATCGGAGTCCTCCTGCCTCCCCTGTAATGGACATTATGCATGAACGAATTGAATACCTGAGCAGGTTGTACCTATTCTTCCCTGAAAGTGGGCGGGGGTCTGTTACCTACACCAAAACAATATGAGCGTTACTGCGAAATTTTAAAACTTAAGCTGCTGCAAAAAGTAGGAACTAATAGCAGTGTAATTACTTGGTAAGTATATATAAAACTTTATTTTTTATTGTAAAAACATAATTTTTGTGAGGTGTTTGTGCCTCTAACCTTCGCAGAATTTGGAGGAAAACTGGATACCTTAGTGAGAGTACATGAAATCAAAACTTTCATATCCACTGTGATATTTGATATCTGCATTATGGCTAGGCATTTATGTTACTTATGCCATCTTGATGTCATAGCTGTCTACATCTACCTTGGGCTTAAGTGAATTTTATTAATAGTGTTCCTAACCCAGTTTTCCTTGTATTTTATAATTTTCTTACGTTTTTATCTATTTGTTTGTCAATTTGTTTATTTTTTATTTTCTAATACCCAATCTGTTCATTCTGTATTTCCCATTACCCTCTGTTACTTCTTTTCAAATGAACACCATATTCATTGAGTTTCAATATCAAGTCAATGGCCCTGTTGGCGGGGCCACCGCTTGTCCTGGATCCTAAGTCTTACACTTGATGGTTTGGTGATATTGAAGTGATTGAGAAAATGATGATGCAACACAAACATGCTGATGCAGTCTCCGTGTGTACACATTAGACCCGTCATTGCTCGAGTATTGTTGAAACAGACAGTGTTAGGTAATTTCAGATGTGCTGTCATAATTAAAATGTAATTAATTTTCCAAATATGATAGTGAAAGTGAGAAATGAGGTGTCTTCAACATATTTTGTTATGGGAAGGCTTGTTTGTTGTTGTAGGCCAAATAGCATTAAGCCTATAAGAATTTATAGCCTGGCGAGGAATCATGACAGCATTATTTAGGTATATCCATATAGCAGTTTTAAATTTTTTGGTGCCCACTAAACTGTTGTGGTGTTGCAGCCATCCACTACTCATTGTAGCATAACTGTGATGGTTCACAATGATGAACTTTTGTAAATGTTCATGGAAGTTGGTGTTGAGTATTTAGCCATGTCAGTAGCCACAGAGTCCAACTGTGGATTATATGCTGAAGGTTTACAGCTATCATTAATTAGCTTTCATAGCAAAGTTAGTTTAGGATCCACCTATTAGAAGCATAACTGTTGTAAGGCTATAATATGGATAAGGCAGCCACAGCTATTCTTTAAATCTGATTACAGTAATTAGAAAGTCAGATTTGGGACTAGCCCCAAGATAGTTGGCAACATTTGACAAATTGCATCTGCTAGACTCAAGTAAGGAGCTCATGGATTCATTTAATCAACTCCCTTGACCTAATCTACATCTGTGCACTAGCCAGGCTAGGAGAGCAGGGTGCATAATTTATTTAACTAGAACTGGACTTAAGAGACCAAGTGCCTGGGACAGTTGGTTGCTTAACATGTAAGCCTAGCCTAGCCTTGTCCAACTATGGCACCTCGGCTTATGCAAAGTAAGAACTATTATCACTACTGAGCAGTTTACAGAGTACAGTATAGGTACTGTAATTGTTTAATAAAGGCTTGTAAAGTCTTTGTGGGTTAAAAATTAACCAGTGTTTGGGTAAGTGAGTGTAGTGGATTTTGTCAAAAGCCTTTCAAATTTTAAAAGAACACCCTGAAATAGTCGATCTGTGAGGTCAAAGCATGTTTAAATTGTATGGCTGAGGAAATAAATGGCAGGTATAATATACAATAGATCGATAAGTCAAGGCCATACCTGGTGAGATGCTAATTTCAGTCTAAAATGCTATAGCCTATATTAAAATTTGTTCAACATTTTCTATCATGTCAGAAAATGTTCTCATTTTCCACAAATAAGGTTTTGGGTTTTGCCTTTACTTCTGAATTTGGGTAGTTTTTGACAGTTGAATTTAACTTGATTTGGCAGCTGCATTATCAGGTTTATGAACAGTCTAGCTTAGTTGCCAGAGTTTTATGATTGAGTTCTTTGTATGCTTGTATATCCAAGAATTGCTGAAGAACTGTGTTCTCCATTTCTGTGTTGCAACTGTTCTGCTAGAGTTGTCAAGAAATTTTAAGTATTATATATGTACATTTGTCTCATCTAGGTCAAACTTGTCTAGCTATTTGTATTATTGTTTTCTTGCAGGTGAGTAGCCCCACCCACTATTGGGGAACAGTAGGAACAACCAAGCAGAAGAGCTCAATTCGTTTTTGCTGGCTACCGACTGCACATGAGTTGTATGCAGCAGCCTTTTCATTGGTTTTTGGTTGATTCTTTCCAGGAATTTGGTGAAGTATTATCACTTTTGCATTGCCTTCAAGCTTTTTAGTTTTTATTTCAGGTTTTTTCTAGCTTTTTTGCTTAGATATGCCAGACTCTAGCTCTTCCAGTATTTGCTACTGTAGTGAAGGGTGTAAGACTAGGCTTACGAAATCAACATACGATTCACATACTATCTGTTCTAAATGTAGGGGGCAAGAGTGCAATAAGGAGAAAACTTGTGATGAGTGCAAGGACAAGAGTGAAAAGAAGTGGAAGGTTTTAAAATCTCATCATGATAAACTTGGAAGGGATAGAAAGAGAAAGGCAGCCTCTACAGCCAAAAGTAGGGCTTTACTTAGTCTACATTCGATTAAAAAAATGAACTTGGTAGTTAACACTGTGGAGGAATTAAGGGCATCCCTTAAGGTCCTTATGGACAAAGTGTATCAAGACAAGTGCACATTGACAGTGTTGTGCAAGTGGAGGCGGTGGCTACTTGTCCCGCCAGTGCTTTTAGACGAAGGTCCCTGTCCCGCTCTCCTGAACCTGGGAGAAGACATACTGGAAGCCCAAGGGAAGCCAGTGGGGTTTGTCGACAGGTAATCGCCTCCTCAGTCGAGCCTGTTGCACGCACCCAGGCCTCAACAGACAGCCGCTGGAAAGGAAAAGGGGTGTCTGTGAGTGTTCACCAGTTGTCATCCAATTCCGACTCTAGCCATGACAAGAGGCGCCGATGGCGCTTCCAAGATTCGTCTTGTCTGTTGAAGAGGCATACAGATGACGTTGGCTGCTTTTCTCCCCTTCCAGTCAAGCAGTATAAGGAGGCAAGTCACAGTCCTCAACCCTCCTGCAGTTTCGCTGGGCCTCTCTTTGCCCCAGCCCGACCTCTGCCTTACGCATGGGATAATCCGGAGCCCTTTTCTCCTTATCCTTCAGCTGTTGAGTACCCTTATTTGGCCCCTAAGTGCCCAAAGAACCCTCTCAGGTCCCCGTCATCCTCGTTTAAGCGCCTTCGTCCTCTTGAGTGCCTGGCGCCAGTTCCTGAGTGCCCAGCACCAGCTTCCAAGCGCCCGACACCAGCTCCCAAGTGCCTGGTGCCAATTCTTCCGCAACAGTCTCCAGCTTTTGAGCGTCAAGCGCCCAATTTGGGTCAAGAGGATCTGGCCTTGGAGCCCATCAAACAACTGTTAGCCGAGATTATGGGTTTTCTGAAGAGAACTCCATCTGCTTCCAAGGCGGTTAAGGATTTTTCCTTGTCTCCAGTGTCTTTTGTTGAAGAGGATTTTGGACAAGAGCCTGCTCATCCTTCAGCATATGCAGCTCTTCTCCGGTATTTCTGAGTGAGCTTTCCATCCTTTTTTGCTCCTGCTACCCATCTCATCTGCTTCGACCTTCCTGATGAGGAGCCAACCAGATGACAGTGCCCAGCTCCCCAAGATGGTTCTTTTCTCCTCTTCGAGGAAAGCTCTCAAAGAGGTTGGAGATTTGCTCTCTGCGAAGAGAGAGCAAGGTAAGACCACCTTCGACTTTCCTCCCTCTAGGTTAATGCGTAGGAGATACCTGTCCTGCACCACTGGGGAAGCTCCTTCTTAGGGAGTTGCTGCCTCCTCCCAAGGAGACTTCTCCAGGTTCATCGATTCTTCACGTCGTTCAGCCTTTGTCGTCGGCGAAAATAATTTTTGTCAGCAAAAATGTTCTGATGAGGTGATCAAGTTTTGCTGACAAAACTTGATCACCTCATCAAGAACATTTTCAAGGTATTCAGTTTTCTAGATTGGACTGTTGGAGCCCTTGCCAAAGAGACTGAGGACTGTTCGGACTTGGCAGAAGACTTCGCTTTGGACTAGCTTTGGACTGGCTTAGGATCCTGTCATGTGCAAACAAACCCATCAAAGATGGCTCCCTAGAACTTGCTGCTCTTTTCTCTTAGGGTGTCCTTAAGAAAAGAGAGTTATGGTGTTCTTTCTTCTTTCACTACCAAAGGAGTGACTCTAACTCAAAAGTCAGCCTTCCTTTTTTCTCCTCTAGATCATCATCACCTCTCCCCTCAAGCCATTGTAAGGGAGATCGTGTCAGATCTCCAGAAGAAACCTAAACAAGACTTCTTGCATAATCCTCGAAACGGTCATCCTTGTTTGTCTCCAAGACAATCTCTTTGCTCCAACAGCAGTCATTTCGTGGGAGTAAGCAGAAGTCCCAGCCCAGGTCCCGCTCCAATGTACGTTTCTCTGCCAGAGTGACCAAGAGGACCTCTGTCAAGTCTTATTTCAAAAAGTGAAGAACCAGTCCTTTGTGCACCAGTTGGAGCCAGACTTTTCCATTTTTGGGAGAACTGGAGTATCGGGGGGGCAGAACAGTGGATTGTCAAGGTCCTGAAGGAGGGCTACTCCATCCCATTCAGTGAGAAACCCCCCTTTAGTCAATTCGCCCATCGTATTGACAGCATACTTGGAAGGCTTGGAGAAGTATTCAGCCCTTTCGGAGGAGGTATCTTCCCTCCTTCTAAAGGGAGGTGTAGAGGGAGTCGAGGATTTCAGCACAGAAGGTTTTTCCAACCGTCTGTTCGTAGTCCCAAAGTCATTGGGTGGTTGGAGACCTGTCCTCGATGTCCCTGCCCTGAATCTTTTCGTTCAGAAGACGAAGTTCAAGATGGAGACGAACTAGTCAGTCCTGTCATCCATTCACCAGGGCGCTTGGATGATTATTACCCTTAACATGCAGGACACATACTTCCATGTCCCAATCCATCCAGACTCCAGGAAGCATCTCAGTTTCATCTTCCTGGGCAGTTTTCGGTTTTGGGCTCTGTGCTTCGGCCTCTCTACAGCTCCTCAGGTTTTCACTCGAGTTCTCGTCCCTCTCGCGAAATAGCTTCATCTTTTTGGCATAAACATCTGCCTTTATCTGGAAGACTGGCTTCTCCGGTCCCCATCGAAGAGGAAGTGCATGGGGGACTTACAGAAGACTCCTCTCCTCACTCAAGAACTGGGCATGCTCATCAGTCTACAGAAGTCTCAGCTGACACCAACTCAAGAGATTCTCTATTTGTGGATGATTCTCAACTCACAAAGTTTCCAGGATTTTCCATCCCCCAAGAGAGTTGACTCCATCTTGCTTGGCCAATCAATGGATGAGCCTTTTGGGGACACTTGCTTCCATCAAGCAGTTCGTCAGGTTGGGCAGACTCCATATGAGAATCCTGCAGTTCTTCCTCAAAGCCAGCTGGGACTGGAGAACACAACCGGACACCTTAGTGTAGTGTTTCCCATCATGCCGGAAATCATATTGAACCTGCAATGGAACCTGCAATGGTGGCTGTCTGAAGGAAGACTTTCAGGAGGAAAGCCTCTCTTTCCTTTGAGCCCCGACCTAGACTTTTACTCAGATGCCTTGGATCTAGGTTGGGGAGCCTTCTGGGGGACCTGGAAGTTTCTGGGACGTGGTCCCCGGAACAGAAGAACCTTCACATCAATGTCAAGGAGTTGAAGGCAATCCACTTAGGCCTCCAGTCCTTCTTGGCCATGACCTTCAACAAAACGGTGGTAGTCCATGCGAACAACACCACTGCTGTCCTACATTTGAAAGCAAGGCAGCACTCACTCCTCCCTCTGCGAGGAAGCAAAGGACCTCCTTTTGTGGGTAGATCAGAATCAAGTAATGCTTGTCACTTGATTCATTCAAGGGAAATTGAAAGTGTTGGTGGATGAATTAAGCCATCGCAAGCAGGTCCTTCCCACAGAATGGACCTTGGATCCCCTGGTCTGCATAGATCTTTGGAAGTTATAGAGCAGACCAACTCTGGACCTGTTTGCTACTTCGAGGAATCATTGCCTTCCTCTCTTCTGTCCCCCAACTCCTTTCAACTTGATCAGGGAAGTTTTAAACAAATTACAGAGTCCTTACAGTGTTTCAGTGACCCTCATAGCCATGTTCTGCCCCGTGAAAGAGTGGTTCCCGGACCTTTTGCAGTTGTTGGTGGAGGATTTTCTGAGGCTCCTCTCACAAAAACAGTCTCTTCTCAGACAACCCCACTTCAAGAGGTTCCACCAAGGGTTTTCTGCACTTAACCTGACAGCCTTCAGACTGTCAGGAAACTCACCAGAGGGAAGGTGTTTTCAAGAGCAGCTGCAGAGGCTATTGCAAGAAGTAGACGTCAGTCTTCCTGTGATGTCTACTAACACGCCAAGTGGGCAGTCTTCCCCAGATGGTGTAGCAGACATAACATCTCTTCTTCTGAGACATCCTTGACTCAGATTGCAGGTTTTCTTCTTTATCTGAGGTCCTCTGTTGATCTCCACCATTAGAGGTTATAGAGCCATGCTGTGTTCTGTTTTCAAACATAGAGGTCTGGGTCTGTCATTAAACCAGGATCTTAATGACCTCATCAAGTTTTTCAACACCTCCAAGCAGAAGAAGGTCAACTCAGTCTCTTGGAATCTTGATGTACGGAAGTGGCTAATTGACCCTTCTTTAGAACCCCTCCGGTCCACGTCTTTGAGGGATCTCACTTGAAAGACTCTCTTCCTTGTTTCTTTGGCTACTGCCAAGCAAGTCAGTGAACTTCAGGCCATCGATAAGAGGGTAGGATACTCTCAAGGAGACAGTCTGCTCATTTACTCTTGGTATCTAGCCAAGAACAAGGTACCATCCTTGCACCATTAAGAGTTTAGTGGAAATCCTTGGCACAGAGGAGGAAGAAAGGGTTCTTTGCCCCGTTAGGTATTTAAGGTGGCACCTGAACAGGATCAAGAAGATCAGAGGACCATCCAGCAACCTCTGGTGCTCTGTTAAGAATCCTTCCCATCCTCTTTCTAAGAATGTATTGTCGTTCTTCTTAAAGGACCTGATTTCTGAGGCTCATTCTCGGATTCAAGAAGACACCTTATCTTCTTTCAAGGTGAAAGCTCATGATGTCTGAGCGGTCGCTACCTCGTTCGCTTTCAGACACAATGTTTCCTTCTCTTCCATTTTGCAATTGACTTATTGGAAGCGTAAATCGATCTTTGCGTCGCACTATTTAAAAGAAGTGGAAACCGCATTCGAAAACTGCAGTACCTTGGGGCCTTTGTAAGCATTCTTTTTTTCCCCTCTTTCTCTTTGCCTTGATGTAGGTTGTCGAGTCTTGGGGGAACCTAGGGGTACATAGTAACCCACCAGTGTTAGTGGATGGGTTGTGGTTTTTATTTCAGTGTAGGTGACACTGTTGTCTGGTTTTATTCTGGTACTGAGCCTAGGGTAAGGACACTTTTTGTAAGCTTTGTCAGCCATTGGACATATCCTTCACTGCAAAGCTCCCACCAAAGTAGAGGCAACCCAAGGCTATACCACCATGCCACTACAGGATAAGATGAGCACCAACCAGAGGCAGTACTCACCTGCAGTAGCTCTCTTACCAGGTGAGAAAACAATAAGCATTGTTTCAATGCTAGCAACTTTTCTATTTCAAAGTCATTACCATAACTTTATATTATGGAGTAGAATATGTCCATGTATCCCACCCCCTTTTAATGTAGGATTCAGCTTTGTAATTACTTTGTAAATTACCTATATGAAAATGTTATTTTCATAATAAAATTAAACTTCATACAGTATATACTCGCCAAGTAATTATAGAATCGGAGCCCTCCCTCCTCCCCTCTCATAGACATGAGGGCATAAATGAATTGAACTCTTCTGCTTGGTTGTTCCTGCTGTTCCTCGATACTGGGCGGCGCTAGTCACTCACATGAAAACAATAGAAGTGCTACTGCGATTTTTAAAATTAGGTTGCTGTGCGAGTTAGAAACTATAGCTATGTAATTTCTTGATAAGTTTTTGTGAAACTTAATTTTATTATGAAATTAGCATTATTTTTTGATACTGTACTATGAATTGTGAGTGATAAACATGTGTAATCTCTGTAGTAATAAATTATGATAGCGTAATAGCAGGCACTGAATTGAGTTGCATAGGATCATATCTATGATGAACATTGTACTCTGCCTTAGAAACAAGATGAAAATCATCATATTCATTGTATTCAGTTGCAGCAAAGTTAGATTAGTGTTGAAAAACATGTTGTTATAACATGTATTCGAGTAAAAAATAAATTATAATCGTTCAGTTTTTGTTGCTACTGATTTCTGAAGGTTCACAAACTTGCAGCTGTCACTAATAAACTCACTTCACCTTTATTTTGTGGCTAGTTTGCTAAACTAGCCAAGTAGGCTAGCCTGTTCAGTAACCAGATGGCATTGTAGTTCCTAGGATAGTCTTTGTATTGAACTTAGTTGCTTGTGATATGTCAGATGTTGCAGTCTAACTTAAAGCCAAGTCATAGTCTAAATTTTTGTTCAAATGATGTGTCTTTTAGATAACTGTGGCAGCCTTACACTAATGTTGCAGTTACTTCTATAACCTCAATTCTTGCGTAGAGTTGCACAAATTTAGAATCAACAGAGTTGGATCACCTTGTAGACCTCTGGTGATTAATCACTTCATAGGCTTTTAATGATCCCTCATCTGAAACAAATAAAGCTTTGGCAGGCACTCTATCAATTACAGAGGATTTATTATTAGAAATATCCTTGTTTGCACCTTAGGATCTTCAAAAGTAGGCTTCATATCTAACATTAGATTCCATAAATTGTGTTGAAGGTTGTATGTTTAAGTGACTAGCAACATCATATTTGTTAATTGATATATTTTTAGTGAGCCAAGACATGTTACAGTGACATTTTGTTGATCTTGAAGATAATGGTAATCTTTCTTTCAGGATGAAACTGGTGCCTACCTAATTGACAGAGATCCAACATACTTTAGTCCTGTCTTAAATTATCTACGCCATGGAAAGTTAGTGATAAATAAGGACCTAGCAGAAGAAGGTGAGAGATTTTGCATTCTTAGAGAAGTGATGCTTGTTGGCAACTTAGCTTGATATAGACTTGTTTTCGTACAAAAACCTGTCACATTGTTATTGCCTTTAAGTGTGCCTGTTTCTTTGCAACACACATCCCAAAGGAAAAATCCAGTTCATCACAGTAAAATTTCCCCTTACTCTCTGTACTTGAACTGGAATCCATCTAACGATTGTCTTTATTTGGAATGAACCGTACTTACTGTTATTAAAGTTAGCTTATATCTCTGCTCCGATAGGCAAGTCAGCACTCAGACAAAAGATCGAATGTCTGCCCGGATGACTTTCTAATACACCTGTTCTCCACCAGGTGTGTTTTGAACGTTTAACCTCTTGTCAGAATTCTCCTTGCTGCCATTGGGTACGGGTGCTTGTTGGTATTTCATGGCTGTTTGCTGCTATCATGGTACTGTACATTTATTTTTCCTAGGATGACTTACACTGGAATCAAGGCTAAGAATGTCAGGTTTTGTAGGAATGATAGTGTTAACAGGATGTTGATCTTTAGAAGATACCTAGTGTTTGCACCAGCTGCAGAGGTGCAAAGTGTGATCTTGAGAATAGATGTGAGGAAGTAGGGGTGTTTGAAGGACTTTCTGCTTAAGCTTGTTAGTATAGGAAGAGAAGGGAAGTAGATAGATTGTGAAAGCAACTAGTTAGTTCAGTCACCAACCTCTCATTTCTGCCCCTTCTCCAGGTTCCTTCATCTGTAGCTATTCATACTCAGTCTAGGCTTTTCCTTTGCTAATGCTGTGGTTAGTATTGAGACTTCCTTCTTAGCTCCACCTTTTGCTCCCCTTTTGGTTCAAAAGAAGCATATTGAGAAGTTAGAACAGGACACAAACCTTGTTTTGGTCAGTACAAGGTTTGTCTGAATTGGTTAGAGAACCATCCCAGGTCCCCCCACATTGTGTGATCATTTTCACGTTCCCGTATAAGAAGCAAGGTGTTTGTACCCTCGCTCACCTGTACCCCAAGCCTACAAGTGCCCTACAACAGTTAGAAGGGTCCATTGCCAGGGAACCTGGTCGGTACTCGGGGCAATGTGGTTCTGTGCCCTCCACCACCTGCTGAAAAACTCCAGTGCAGTGGAAGAGATTTTTGCCACCGCTGTGGAACATAAGTCTATCCAAGAGAAGTCTGGAAAGCAGAAGAGGCGGTCGACTCCAAGGTAGCAGCCTCCTGAGGAATGAAGGAAGGGCCCTCCGCTGTAACCTGATCCAAAGACAACCCTGGACCTAGTCAAACCAGATCTGAGTTCACTTGTCTAGGTTGTAGAGCCACATTAGGGGTTGTATAAAACCGTTTATGCCGAGGAAGTGGTGGGGGTAGAAGTTTGAATGACCTACTAGACTGAAGTGAGTTGTCATGCCCAGAGACGAGATAATTCACATGACCTAGGACAGAATCCACATGATTCGAGCGTGGCAACTCTATTGTCAGAGCTTCTAGAGAAAGATTGTTGTACTCATGAATGAACTAAATAACTTCAGCTTGGTTTTCAGTATCTTCTATCTCCTGAATACAGGAATCTCTTTCTACGCTATCAGTTGGATTGGAAGAATGTGAAACATCCTTATTCAAAACTGGGCTGTAGGCTCTTTCAGGCCCTAACACCTTCTTGGGGGCTCAAATGCCCACTGATGACAAGGGTAGCTTAATTTGGGAATCATCTCATTCACAAGAACGAGAGGTATACTTCTGATCTCTGTGTGAAAGACGTATCGTTACATGGCCGTGCAGGGTTAACGTCACGTCTGCGGCCGACTGAACTGGAATGGTGTTCATGGTCCCTCCTAGGAGATCACGAGGAGAAAGACGATGAGACAACAAAGGGTGAGGCTGTCAGCCCTGACCTATCTAGAGTAACTGCACATACGTGCCTCTCTTCATGGATGTGCCTAAAAACACAGCCGCAAGAACTGGAGCAACAATTACAGATCCTCCCAGGAGAGCGTGAGTGAGAAAGATGGACAGACGAACATCTGTGTGGACGAGCACTGACAGGGCTTCTGGGACGATGGAGTCTTTCAGCACAGACGTGTGAGCTAGAACGAAATACAATGTCTCTGGGAGGCGAGTGTGAACGAGGAATTCAGCGAGGAGACAAAGGCCGATTTATGTGCACATACGTGTACGTGTGGAACTCTCCATGTGAGAGGGAGAGCTGCGGGAACCGGTTAGGAGCTGATCTTTAAAAGCCTTCTCTACGCAGGACTTCTTGATGGGAGCCTTATTATCATTCCTACAAACCTGAACAGTACGAAAAGGGGAAGACAAAACCACTAAAGTATTTCTCTTGGAGGAAACCTGTCTGGAATGGCATACCAAAGGCCAAGAGATGACTGGATGTGATACTTCAGTATCAGAAATACGGCTGTGAGCAGGAGCAGGGGAACCACATACGTGGCCAGAAGGTGACAGAGAGGAAGATCCTGAGATGGTCTTATGACTTCTCTTGCGAGGAGCAGCGACAAAGTCCCTAATCTTCTAACGTCTTACAGGAGAAGACCGGGCAAACAAAGATGATGGAGGAGACAAAAATGAAGACGAAGGCAGAGATGGAGGCCTGTGACGTTTCCTCTTCACGACACGTCCGTACCTCTCTCAGAAAACAGTGTCAACTCTGTCTACAACTGCTTGAACGAGAGAGTAAAAAGACAGAGCAGGGGCAGAAGTCAGCACTGCGGAATTCGACCCAATTCACTGAGCGGAGTGCACCATTGACAGATGAGACATAACAGGAACCGTATCTCTCGGCAAAGAAGAAAGGAGAGCCGCAGATCTAGCAGCTGTCATTTCAGTTGAGATGGGAATGTGAGAAGACGTTGCCACTGTGGATGTCGACCCAAAATGCTGAGCAGAATACACTGTTGACAGATAGGCGTCACTGGAACCAAAGCTCTAGGCAAGGAAGTGGGTAGAGCAGAAGGTCTGGAAAATGTCATGTCAGCCGACAAGGGAATGCGAGAAGACATGAAGTGGGACAACAGGCTACCCAAGGTTGGTACCCCTGGTAGGCCTAAATAAGCCCAAATGTCCAACAGCTTCTGTGCATCAGCTCCTGAAACAGTAGAAAAAGATGGTGCTGCCTCCTACCACCTGAGAGAGCGGGACCAACAAAAGAGATATTTCCTGACCCCTCCTGAAATTTCCAATGGCGAAGCCATGGAAGAATGGGAAGGGGTAAATTCTTCATGGAAGAAGAAGCAACTGGAGGAAGTTTGGACAGGGAAGAGGCAGAACAAGGAGGACCCTGAGAAGCCGCCATCGAAGGAGGAGGAGAACCCCTCCCAAGATGGCACCTCCAACTTCCTCCTGTGCTGCCTCTTTTGGCAAAGATCTTCAACTACTCGGGAGGCCAAGAATGACACTCGGAACAAGGATTAGCAACGTTACATGCATTACCTTTGCATTTACTGCAAGTTGAATGAGGAATAGTTTCAAATGAGGCAAGAAAACGAGAGCAAGGGTAGTTACCAACCCAAGGACATTTCCTCTGAGGCTTATGATCACCGCCCCAAGAGGTAAACCTGGACGTGGTAGAGGGAACAAACCCGCTCCCTCCCACTGAGAACAATCAGGTAGGTGGTCGCCTGTATTGGTTCAGAGACCAGTGGTCCTTCAGCCCTTGGGCACACAGCATTGTGTCCAAAGGTCTAGGATGGAGCTGGACCAAAGACCCCCCTCCTCTGATCAGGTTTTGCAGCCACCCTCCGAAGTCCTACGGGACTCACGTGGGCGGAATTGCTCAACAAGCGAGCAATAAAGAAAGTAAGGCACCTGAAGTTTCAAGGCAGGTTATTCACTGTTCCGAGAAGACTCCGATCAGCAGAAGTGATCCTGGATCTGTAGCGTCTAAATCACATTACATAAAATCGACAAATTTAGCATCTTCACGGTAGCACAGGTACGGACTCTACTTCGCGTGGGCCGTCACCGCCTCTATCGTCGTTCAGGCGCTTACTATCACGTCGGTGTGGAGCTTCTCTCCGTTCCTGGGTTTCAGACTCGGGAATCAAGCCTACTCCTTCAGGGTCATGCCTTTCGGTCTAAATATTGCACCCAGGATATTTACAAAGCTGGCGGACACGGTAGTTCAGCAACTCCGGTCCCGAGGGATATCCCTAGCAGCGTACCTAGACGATTGGATAATTTGGGCTCCAACAGTTCTAGAATGTCGGAAGGCCACGGCCACGGTCATCAACTTCCTGGAAGTCGGTCGTTTTCCAGCTGAACAGAGAGAGTCCGCCTGACTCCGGGTCGGTTTCGGTGGCTGGGTCTCCAGTGGGATCTGTCCTCTTACCGTTATCCCTCCCGCCTCCCAAGCGGAAGAATGCTTCCCTTACCAGGAAATTCCTGAAAGACAAAACAGCATCCACGGTGTGAAATCCTCGGTTCTCTTCCAATTTGCCTCAGTAGCGGACCTGCTCACCAAAAGCAAAATTAAAGACATAAATGAAGTGTGGCGAATTAAGGCCAATGTCAAGCTCAGAGACAAGGTCTCCTCCATTCCCAGTTTTTAGAGGCGGACTGCGGCCTTGGTCACAGTCGGTGGCCTGTCAAGACAGTTCACTCCAGTTTCCCCTCGGCGCTGGTAGTTCCTGGGCGCCTCATTAGCTGACTGGGGAGGGTATTCGCCCAAAACAAAGTACAGAACGTGGTCCACAATGTTTCAACGGTTCCATATAAACACCTTGGAAGCTGGCGGTGTTCAGCAGCAAGAAAATCAGCCCCCGGCCGGATTCATAACCAGGCTGGTGTTGGACAGCGCCGTGGTAGTTCATTGCATCAACAGGGGCGGCTCCAAATCAGGTCGAGTGAACCAGGTTATGGTAGCTATTTTCTCCCTGGCGAACAAGCACAGCTGGCATCTGTCAGCCACCCACCTAGCGGGGGTGCGGAACGTGGTGGCGGATTCCCTGTCCAGGGCCACTCCGTTGGAGACGGAGTGGTCTCCTGGGCGAGAATCGATCAGTGGATTTGCGGGTTCTGGGTCTCAGTGAATCTGTTGCGACGGAGCAGCTTCAAGCTTCCCTGTTATGTGGCTCGACCTGGATCTAGCGTACGCCACAGGCGCCCAATGACCATAGACTGGAACAATTGGGAGAAGATTTATCACCAACACCACAATAAATTTGCTGTTGAAAGTACTGCACAAACTCAGGTCATTCAAGGTCAACCAGCCCTGGTAGCCCGTGCTGGCGGCAGTGGTTCCCTCTTCTTCAGGAACTCGGGTTGCGGAGTCTTCGGATTCCCAATCCCAAACTGACCCAAACAGTACAAACCAAGACTGTGTCAGCTTCCTCAAGAATTCAGAATGCCCTAGTTTTATGGACTTTATAAAGTTCGCAGCTCAAAAGGGAGCAAACATTGACCCCGTTAACACTCTGTTTTTAGAATCAGACAAGAGGGTCTCTACTCTCCAGACAATATGACTCAGCAGTCAAGAAATTGGCCTCCTTTTTTGAAGAGACATCTGAAGCCCAAATAAACTACTAACCTAGCAAGTTCCTTCTTTAGATCATTGTTTGAAAAAAGGCCTTGCCCCGGCCACTATTACCACAGCTAAGTCAGCCCTGAAGAAGGTATTCTTATATGGTTTCAAAATTGACCTTACAGATTCCTACTTTTCATCTATTCCTAGAGCATGCGCTCGTCTGAGACCCGTACCACGCCCACAGTCTGTTACGTGGTTCCTCAATGATGTTAAGTTAGCATCGAGTTTGACAATTCTCAATGCACTTATTTGGATCTGGTAAGGAGAAACTTTATTTCTGATTAAGCTTGGCTTCAGGTGCCAGAATCTCAGGCTGTCGGCTCTCTCTAGAGGTGATTTTGTTAGTTTCCTCCGACGAGAAGCCCTCCTTTCTCTGATCATAGATTTTTAGCCAAAAATGAGGACCCTCAAGACAGGTGGTCTCCTTGGAAGGTGGTGCCCCTTCCACAGGACCAGTCCTTATGCCCAGTCTATACCTTAAAGTCTTACCTTTTAAGAACTCCACAGTGTAAGTCGGGTCCTCTTTTTATCAGGGAGAAAGGTGGTACTCTATCGTTAAATGCAATAAGGCAACAAATTTTGTATTTCATTAAACAAGCTAACCCGGATTCAGTTCCTAAGGTTCATGATATTCGAGCAGTAGCTACTTCTACTAATTACTTTCATAATATGGATTTTCAGAACTTACAAATACGGGTTGAAATCACCTCTAGTGTTTAAGCATGCATTATTTAAATCACTTTCGAAGCCCTGAAATTTTCTACAGTGGCTGTGGGGTGTCATTTCCCCCTGTAATTAACCATCATCCTTTATCCTTCCCCTACCCACCCGCCCGCCTGCCTCATTTACTTCTCTGCTTGCCCTTCCTGGTTGATCATGCCTCACTGCCTTGCTCCTCATATTGATATTATTAGCTTCTTTTATATTTGAAACTGTAATTTGACATGTTATGATTCTGGATTGTCTTTGGGGTACTGAGGCGGTTTTATTCCCCAACTCCATGTACCCCATATATATATATTTTCTCATGTTGTAGATGTCTCTCTGGGTGTTTAGTTATAGAAGTTTATATTTACTCCTTAATCTTAAGTATTTTTTTGAATGTATTTTGCCTTAATAGTCTTAAGTATTTTTTGATGTATTTCCCTGCCATGTTGTTTTGGTGTATTGACTTCTACTCTAATTTTAGGTTGTATTACTGTACTTTATTATTAATATTCATTTTTTCATGCTGAGATATCCTCATTAAAACCATTTTCATAGCTTGTGTTTTTCTTCAGATTACCTTGTTTTCCTCGTAGTTTGCAGTCTTGGCATGATTCTCTATCACTATTTCACCGGCTGACACGGGGCTGGACTCAGAAAAGGGATTTTGACAAAAGTGGCTTCGCTCCCCCCCTACTTGCACATGCCAAGCCTGGGGATGGTGCTAGCCTGGAATGAAGTAGGTGGCGCTGGTGTCGCCGGTCTGGCGGATGCCTGTGTGTGGGAGCTGTAACGGCTCACCGCTCTCTTCCGGGGGTTTTGACATAGGGATATCTATCAAGTGTAGCTCTGTGGTTGTGATCCTTTCACTCACCCTTGGTTATACAGCGTCTTCCTTAGGGAAGGCCGCTCGATCAGAAATTAACCCCAGCATTCCTGAAAACTCTTTTTCTCTGGTATATCTAGCAATTTATACCTAGAAATTCGTGTTAGTATGGAATTTCACCGGGTGACACGGGGCCTTCCTCAGAAATAGATTTTTCCTTTGTCAAAATCCCTTATTCATTGTATTCAGTTGCAGCAAAGTTAGATTAGTGTTGAAAAACATGTTGTTATAACATGTATTCGAGTAAAAAATAAATTATAATCGTTCAGTTTTTGTTGCTACTGATTTCTGAAGGTTCACAAACTTGCAGCTGTCACTAACAAATTCACTTCACCTTTATTTTGTGTAGCTGGTTGCTAAACTAGCCAAGTAATTAACCTGTTCAGTAACCAGATGGCATTGTAGTTCCTAGGATAGTCTTTGTATTGAACTTAGTTGCTTGTGATATGTCAGATGTTGCAGTCTAACTTAAAGCCAAGTCGTAGTCTAAATTTTTGTTCAAATGATGTGTCTTATTAGATAACTGTGGCAGCCTTACACTAATGTTTGCAGTTACTTCTATAACCTCAGTACTTTGCGTAGAGTTACAAATTTAGAATAACAGAGTTGGATCACCTTATGTAGACCTCTGGTGATTAATCACTTCATAGGCTTTTAATGATCCCTCATCTGAAACAAATAAAGCTTTGGCAGGCACTCTATCAATTACAGAGGATTTATTATTAGAAATATCCTTGTTTGCACCTTAGGATCTTCAAAAGTAGGCTTCATATCTAACATTAGATTCCATAAATTGTGTTGAAGGTTGTATGTTTAAGTGACTAGCAACATCATATTTATTTGCTGATATATTTTTAGTAGGCAAGACATGTTACAGTGTTATTTTGTTGATCTTGAAAATAATGGTAATCTTTCTTTCCCAGACAGACTAGCCTTTCTTAAGTAGTAGATGCTGCTATTTAAGTCCTAGCTATTCTCTACATGCATGGAAAGTTAGTGATAAATGAGACCTAGCAGAAGAAGGTGAGAGATTTTTGCATTCTTAGAAGTGATGCTTGTAGGCAACAGCTTGATATAGACATTTGTTACAAAACCTGTCACATTGTGCCTTTAAAGTGTGCCTGTTTCTTTGCAACACACATCCCAAAGGAAAAATCCAGTTCATCACAGTAAAATTTCCCCTTACTCTCTGTACTTGAACTGGAATCCATCTAACGATTGTCTTTATTTGGAATGAACCGTACTTACTGTTATTAAAGTTAGCTTATATCTCTGCTCCGATAGGCAAGTCAGCACTCAGACAAAAGATCGAATGTCTGCCCGGATGACTTTCTAATACACCTGTTCTCCACCAGGTGTGTTTTGAACGTTTAACCTCTTGTCAGAATTCTCCTTGCTGCCATTGGGTACGGGTGCTTGTTGGTATTTCATGGCTGTTTGCTGCTATCATGGTACTGTACATTTATTTTTCCTAGGATGACTTACACTGGAATCAAGGCTAAGAATGTCAGGTTTTGTAGGAAATGATAGTGTTAACAGGATGTGAATAGATGTGAGGAAGTAGGGGTGTTTGAAGGACTTTCTGCTTAAGCTTGTTAGTATAGGAAGAGAAGGGAAGTAGATAGATTGTGAAAGCAACTAGTTAGTTCAGTCACCAACCTCTCATTTCTGCCCCTTCTCCAGGTTCCTTCATCTGTAGCTATTCATACTCAGTCTAGGCTTTTCCTTTGCTAATGCTGTGGTTAGTATTGAGACTTCCTTCTTAGCTCCACCTTTTGCTCCCCTTTTGGTTCAAAAGAAGCATATTGAGAAGTTAGAACAGGACACAAACCTTATTTTGGTCAGTACAAGGTTTGTCTGAATTGGTTAGAGAACCATCCCAGGTCCCCCCACATTGTGTGATCATTTTCACGTTCCCGTATAAGAAGCAAGGTGTTTGTACCCTCGCTCACCTGTACCCCAAGCCTACAAGTGCCCTACAACAGTTGGAAGGGTCCATTGCCAGGGAACCTGGTCGGTACTCGGGGCAATGTGGTTCTGTGCCCTCCACCACATGCTGAAAAACTCCAGTGCAGTGGAAGAGATTTTTGCCACCGCTGTGGAACATAAGTCTATCCAAGAGAAGTCTGGAAAGCAGAAGAGGCGGTCGACTCCAAGGTAGCAGCCTCCTGAGGAATGAAGGAAGGGCCCTCCGCTGTAACCTGATCCAAAGACAACCCTGGACCTAGTCAAACTAGATCTGAGTTCACTTGTCTAGGTTGTAGAGCCACATTAGGGGTTGTATAAAACCGTTTATGCCGAGGAAGTGGTGGGGGTAGAAGTTTGAATGACCTACTAGACTGAAGTGAGTTGTCATGCCCAGAGACGAGATAATTCACATGACCTAGGACAGAATCCACATGATTCGAGCGTGGCAACTCTATTGTCAGAGCTTCTAGAGAAAGATTGTTGTACTCATGAATGAACTAAATAACTTCTACTTGGTTTTCAGTATCTTCTGTCTCCTGAATACAGGAATCTCTTTCTACGCTATCAGTTGGATTGGAAGAATGAAACATCCTTATTAAAAAACTAGGCTGCCAAGCTTAGCACAGGCCCTAACTAACACCTTCTTGAGGCTCAAATGCCCACTGATGACAAGGGTAGCTTAATTTGGGAATCATCTCATTCACAAGAACGAGAGGTATACTTCTGATCTGTGTGAAAGACGTATCGTTACATGGCCGTGCAGGGTTAACGTCAAATCTGCGGCCGACTGAACTGGAATGGTGTTCATGGTCCCTCCTAGGAGATCACGAGGAGAAAGACGATGAGACAACAAAGGGTGAGGCTGTCAGCCCTGACCTATCTAGAGTAACTGCACATACGTGCCTCTCTTCATGGATGTGCCTAAAAACACAGCCGCAAGAACTAGAGCAACAATTACAGACCCTCCCAGGAGAGCGTGAGTGAGAAAGATGGACAGACGAACATCTGTGTGGACGAGCACTGACAGGGCTTCTGGGACGATGGAGTCTTTCAGCACAGACGTGTGAGCTAGAACGAAATACAATGTCTCTGGGAGGCGAGTGTGAACGAGGAATTCAGCGAGGAGACAAAGGCCGATTTAGGTGCACATACGTGTACGTGTGGAACTCTCCATGTGAGAGGGAGAGCTGCGGGAACCGGTTAGGAGCTGATCTTTAAAAGCCTTCTCTACGCAGGACTTCTTGATGGGAGCCTTATTATCATTCCACTACAAACCTGAACAGTGCGAAAAGGGAGACAAAACCACTAAAAGTATTTCCTCTTGGAGAAACCTGTCTGGAAGGGCCTAACAAAGGCCAAGAGATGACTGGATGTGAGATCTCATCATCAGAACCACAGCTGTGAGCAGGAGCATGAGAACCACTTATATGGTCAGAAGGTGACGGAGAGGAAGATCCTGAGATGGTCTTATGACTTCTCTTGCGAGGAGCAGCGACAAAGTCCCTAATCTTCTAACGTCTCACAGGAGAAGACCGGGCAAACAAAGATGATGGAGGAGACAAAAATGAAGACGAAGGCAGAGATGGAGGCCTGTGACGTTTCCTCTTCACGACACGTCCGTACCTCTCTCAGAAAACAGTGTCAACTCTGTCTACAACTGCTTGAACGAGAGAGTAAAAAGACAGAGCAGGGGCAGAAGTCAGCACTGCGGAATTCGACCCAATTCACTGAGCGGAGTGCACCATTGACAGATGAGACATAACAGGAACCGTATCTCTCGGCAAAGAAGAAAGGAGAGCCGCAGATCTAGCAGCTGTCATTTCAGTTGAGATGGGAATGTGAGAAGACGTTGCCACTGTGGATGTCAACCCACAATGTTGAACGGAGTAAACCGTTGATAAATGGGGCATCACAGGAACCAAAGCTCTAGGCATAGGAGGGGGTAGAGCTGCAGAAGGTGAAAATGTCATGTCAGCCGACAAAGGAACGCGAGAAGACATGAAGTGGGACAACAGGCTACCCAAGGTTGGTACCCCTGGTAGGCCTAAATAAGCCCAAATGTCCAACAGCTTCTGCGCATCAGCTCCTGAAACAGTAGAAAAAGATGGTGTTGCCTCCTACCACCTGAGAGAGCGGGACCAAAAAGATGATATCTCCTGACCCCCCTCCTGAAATTTCCAATGGCGAAGCCATGGAAGAATGGGAAGGGGTAAATTCTTCATGGAAGAAGAAGCAACTGGAGGAAGTTTGGACAGGGAAGAGGCAGAACAAGGAGGACCCTGAGAAGCCGCCATCGAAGGAGGAGGAGAACCCCTCCCAAGATGGCGCCTCCAACTATCTGTGCTTACCTCTTTTAGCAAAGATCTTCAACTACTCGGGAGGCCAGGAATGACACTCGGAACAAGGATTAGCAACGTTACATGCATTACCTTTGCATTTACTGCAAGTTGAATGAGGAATAGTTTCAAATGAGGCAAGAAAACGAGAGCAAGGGTAGTTACCAACCCAAGGACATTTCCTCTGAGGCTTATGATCCTCACATTAAGACTGCGGGTTTGTCAGCTATGAAAAATAAAAATTAATTAAAAATTTGCTATTTCTCTTTGGTTATTGGTGAATTTCTTACTTCTGCCGGTATGTTTCTCCTTTCAAACTTAGCATGGTTACAATATCTTCTGTTGTTTCCAAGTTAGATATTATTGTGGCTACTTAGCTTTCTAAGAATGTGTTATATAGGAATGCTCTCAAGTCTGTTGACTTGCTTTTGGATGAAGTGGGAGAGTCGCTGTAGTTCCTCTTTCCCCTGCCTCCCAACATTTCCCATTTTCTTTGGCACTTGGTTTTCTTTTGCACAGCTGACTTGTCAACTCAGCTGAGTCGCTTCAGACTGCATTTCCTTGTCTCCCTTTCATCACCTTGCGGATGCATTAGGGATACTCGCGAGCTGTCGCAGTATGTTGCCTCCTGTCACCAGCTGTTGCCTCCTGATGCCCTCTGGCAGAAGAATAGTTTGAATAGTAGGAATCTCCTTCAGTTTGTTGTCATTAGCTGGAGTGTTGCACTTTGCTTTATCCTCATTTAGTCAAGGAAAGAGGCCATGTAGGGAATAGGTCTTGGTTGTCTTTGAGTATTTTGGTGTCCTTTAAGTATTTGGAGAAAGAGAACCCAAGCTCTCTCCTTCAATTAGAGCACATTTTTAAGTTTGATCATATTCTGGTGCACAAAGCTCCTTTTTACGTCTGCCAGCGCTTGTCATTTTTTTTTTTTAAGTTTCAGAGAACCACCTCTTATGATACAGGCGCTTAATAGGCACCTAAACCATTTTTGGTCAAAGATTTGGTTTTCTTTATCTTGTTCCTTTGAAGAGATGAACTCGAGACTGACTAGTGCTTTGGATATGCTAAAATGGAGTTTGTTGTCCAGGTCTCTGTTTAGATTGTTGAAGTTTTTATTTTATTGAACTTTTGCTCAGTATACAGGCAGTCCCCGGTTATTGGCGGGGTTCTGTTCCGATGGTGTGATGATAACTGCAATTTGCGGGGTTTATCGGCGCCGAAAATCGCCGATTCTCGGTTATCAGCGACTAATTTAGGTATGTATCTGCCATTATCCAATTATTGGCACCGATAAGCAGAAATTGGCGATTTTTGTCGCTAGACAAGCACCGTAAAACTGGGTCACTAATAACCAAGCCCGCCGATAACCGGGGACTGCTTGTAATTGCCTCATGTCTACATCAGCTTAGAGAGGTTAAGGCACCAACTTAGTGTGGTTGTGGCACCAGCTTAGGAAGTTTGTGGAGCTAGTTTTAAGTTTTTCTGGTGCCAGCAGCAGTTTAGCGAGGAAAAGTGCTAGTTTTAACTTGTGTACAGAGTCAGACCCATTTCTAATGCTTATACTAACTCAGTTTGGAAGAAGTGAGAATGCTTACAATCTTATCTAGTAAAAGCTTATGCTGCACAGGATATGGCAGCTTTTTTGGTTTCTTCTGTGGGTCGCCTTCTAAGTCTGGCTATCTTTAAGGTGATAAGGTGATAAGGGAGGATATATTGGTACAAGTCGTATTTTATACCCTCCGCGAAGAAGTGACCTTATATTTATTTTATTATTTGCTGTATACATATATATTTTAAGGCTTTATAAACCCTCCCCACAATCTTATGAACCTTTCCCACACTGTTATAAACATTTCCTATGAACTTAAACACTTTCTATACGTTTGAACCTAAGTAATAGTCCTCGGAGCAGAACATCAACAGTGATAAAAATTCTTATGTATGTAGTACGTGTTACAGTGATTTACTAATTTTCATATGTTAACATTAATGTAAACACATTAATATGTTATTTCTCTCTCAGAATCCATTTAGTATACTGTATTACTATTCTGATCTGTTATCATCGTAATATGCATAAAAAACCTATCGTCCCACATTTGTGATATTTACCTTCTGAGAATCGGCCAACTGCAGGTGCTCACTACTACCGAAAGAATTAGGAAAATAATTTTTTAGTTGCTAAAAAAAACAAATTTATTAATGGAATTATTATTTTTAATTTTTTACATAAAAGTTTATGATACAGTAATTCATATTTCATTGAGAGAGAGAGAGAGAGAGAGAGAGAGAGAGAGAGAGAGAGAGAGAGAGAGAGTTCGGGAGAGAGAGAGAGAGTTCGAGAGAGAGAGAGAGAGTGAGTTCGGGTTGCCCCAGGTCCCTTAGTGTGAGGCACCTTTGATGTCTACCAGAGAATTGCTAATGCATCTTCCGGTATATTTTGCATCTTCCAGTCTTGGATGGTCTGGGATGCATCTAGATATTTGTCGAGCTTATTCTTAAACACATCTACGCTCACTCCTGTTATGTTCCTCAGATGAGCTGGTAGCACATTGAATAGACGCTGCATTATCGATGCTGGTGCGTGGTGGATTAATGACCTGTGTGCTTTCCTTAGTGCTCCTGGTATAGTTTTTGGCACTATTAATCTACCTCTGCTTGCTCTTTTTGATATTTTTAGCTCCATGATGTTTTTGGTAATTCCTTCTATCTGTTTCCATGCTTGGATTGCCATGTAGCATTCTCTGCTCCTTTCAAGACTATATAAATTTAAGAATTGTAGTCTTTCCCAGTAGTCAAGGTCCTTAACTTCTTCTATTCTAGCTGTAATTGACCTTTGTACACTCTCTATTTGTGCAATATCCTTTTGGTAGTGTGGATACCATATTATATTGCAATATTCAAGTGGATTACGTGACGTACGTTTTTATAAAGCATAATCATGTGTTTAGCTTTTCTTGTTTTGAAGTGCCGAACAACATTCCCATTTTTGCTTTGCATTTTGCCAATAGAATTGCTATTTGATCATTGCATAACATATTCTATTCAACATCACACCAAGGTCTTTAACTGCTTCCTTGTTTGTGATTGTTTCATTATTAGGTCCTTTATATGCATATAGCATTCCTACTTTATCACCATAGTTCATTGATTCAAATTTATCAGAGTTAAATACCATCCTATTTATCTCTGCCCATTTATATATTTTGTTTAGGTCTCTTTGTAGTGAGTTCCTATCTTCATCACAAGCAATTTCTCTACTTATTCATGTGTCATCTGCAAAACTTCTTACTACTGAGTCCTTAACATTACTGTCTATGTCTGCAATCATAATCATAAACAGCAATGCAGCTAACACCGTACCTTGTGGTACACGGATATTACTGTAGCTTCATCCGATTTCTCATCGTTTGCAATCACTATCTGTTTTCTGTTTTGCAAAAATTCTTTTATCCATCTTCCTACTTTGTCAACAATGTTATGTTTTCTAATTTTTTTGCTAATATATTATGATCTACCTTGTCAAAAGCTTTTGCAAAGTCTAGGTAAACCACATCTGTATCTTTTCATTTATCATATTTTTATATATGCTTTCATGGTGGACTAACAGTTGGGTTTGTGTACTTTTTCCAGGTATAAAACCATGTTGTCCTATATTGAACAATCTATTTTTCATTAAATGTTTCATTATATTTTTTTCATTACCCTTTCATAAACTTTCATAATATGAGATGTCAGACTCACAGGCCTATAATTACTTGCCTCTAGTCTTGAACCACTTTTGAAAGTAGGAGTAATATATGCTAATTTATGCTCATCATAAATCTTGCCTGTATCTATACTTTGTCTTAATAATATTGCTAAGCGTTTTTGCGATTGAATGAACCACTTTCTTTAACAATATGGCAGGTACGCCATCTGGTCCTGCTGCTGATCCATTTTTAATTTCATTAATAGCCTGCACAACATCAGCTTCTGTAATATCTATATCCGATGAGTATTCAATATTTTCATCTCTTATTTCTGTATCATTATCTTCATTGTCAATTCTAGGTGTAAATTCACTCTTATGTCTTTCTGCTAATATGTTACATATTTCCTTTTTTCATTCGTTAATCGCCCTTCAATTCTTAAGAGGGCCTATTTCTACTCTTATTTTATTCATCTTTTTGCATATGAATAAAAATTTTAGGGTTTTGCTTGATATTTTGTGGGTCTTTTCTTCTAGGTTCCATTTTTCATTTTCTTTTGATTGTATAATCTTCTGTTCTGCATTTTCAATCTTACTTTTTAGTTCCATCACTTTCCATGCATTCTTTTCTTTTGCAAGACCTTTTTCCACTTTCTAATTTTCTGGAACAAGATCCTTCTGTCTCTTGGAATTCGTGACTGATGTTTACTTTTTTTCTTCGGTATATATTTTTCCACTATTTCCTCTAATATTTTATATAATATATCGGTATTTACCTGTATATTATCACTTACAAATATGTTTTCCCATTCTTTGTTTAATTCTTCATTTATTTTTGACCAATTTATATTCTTAATATAGAAATTGTATTTTCCATATCCTTCCCATTTTTTCGTCTCTTGCTTTTCTCTTTTTTCATGTGTTTTGGAACGGACTGTTAGTTCTATGACATTATGGTCCGAAATACTCGTGTTATATACTATTATTTCTTTAACATAGTTCACCTCATTCACAAATACTAGGTCTAAAATATTATCCTTTCTTGTTGGCAGGTGATTTATTTGCAGAATGTTATGTTCTAGTAGCATATCTAATAGCTTTTCAAATTGCCTCTATCTTCTGCGCTACTATTGCTCTCTTTTTTATATGTATAAATACAACAATTCGTTCTTTCCATTCTACAAAAGGAAAGTTAAAGTCTCCGGATTCATTCTTTCCATTTTCAATTATTACAAACTCTTTAAAGGGGTCTATATATTACAATGTTCACTAAAGATTCAAATTTTACCGCTATTAATTCACATTCTGTGTTATTATATTTCTCACAGATTTTTCCTTGATTGGCATCTCTTTCTGGGGCCAGTTCATACTTTTGAGGGCTTATTTCAGGTCCTCCACATCTCTTTGCCTCTCTTTATCAATCTATGTCTTATAGACAACAGATCCTTTACTTTATCAAGCAGTCAAACTCAGTTTATGATATTAGAGCTGGCCACCTCCATTAATTACTTTCATTACATGAATTTCACGGATCTTACAATGGTTTTCAACGTCACTATTTGAAAAGCTCTTAAATTTCAGCAGTCGCGGCAGGAACGTGTCCCTCCCTCTGGTTCCCTTTCTATTTAATTTTCCACGGTCATTTTCTGTGTTCACCTGGCTGTGTTATCCATGTATTTTCTAAATGACACATTTAAGAGGTTTTTTTGTATGTTATTTTGTTTTGGCATCTAACATCAGTTTCTTTTGTACATTATTGTTATTGTTACTAGTGATTAAAAAGTTTCTTTTTGGACCTTGGTCTTCTGTTCCCCTTAGAATTTTTATCTTTTAGTTTAAGAATTATGTTTATTTCTCTGTTAATTTTTCTGACACGGGACCCGATCAGAAAAGGGATTTTATAAGGAAAAATCTATTTTTGGAAACCATTTATCATAGTCATCATTTACTTTCATGGTCGGCTAGCAGTGTTTTGTGTGCTGTCCAAGGTGGTACATGGGTTTGTTTCTGTGGGACTTTTGACCTTGGGATCTCTATAGGATAAGGTTCCGTGTTTTTGTAGTTCACCCTTTTTTTTCTGATTTCTGTAACTCCAGCATTTCATTTAGCTTTCTCTTCTAAGAACTAGAAATAAGTGCTGAATGGACTTTTTTTTGAGTGACACGGTCCCCTCTCCAGAAATAGACTCAAAATCCCTTTTATCTGGTCATCATTACCAGTCTCTTGGGAATACCAGGTTTCACTTATATTCAATATTTCTATTTTTTTTCATTTTGGGTTAGTTCTTCTCCATCTTTCTTTTTAGTTCTAACTAAACCCTGGGTTCATCACTATGATGGGATTTTCCATTATCTAATATGGGTAATAATAAGGATTTTCCCATGTCTCTTTCCTGTTCTGATATGTTGATCTTTTTTTCATTTCCAGAAATTCATACATTAAAAAATCCAACTTTTCCATTATATTTGATCTTCCAGAGAGAGAGAGAGAGAGAGAGAGAGAGAGAGAGAGAGAGAGAGAGAGAGAGAGAGAGAGAGAGAAACTGGTGTTTACTACATATAAACGAAGTCTCAGCACAGTAGCTTGGGATGAGACTGTCTTGATTTGGCAAGCTGGGAATGAGAGAGTATACAGTAATCTTGAGTTGCTTATGTATGAAGTTCGGATTTTAAATATTTTTATGGTGATTAGAAATGGAACACCAGCAGTGATAAAATATTCTCTTGTGTACTGTTATATGTGTGATAATCATAGAGTCAACTACTAAACTTGTAGTGAAGCACAGTTCAGTAAATTAGAGAAAGAAAAAAAATATGGCAACATGTACCTACCGTAAAAACAGTCGCAGATGTCGGGACAGTGTTTTTTTTTATATAAAATGATAATAATAGATCAGTATAGTTTATTCTGCAAGTGAAATAATGTTTTATTGAAATTTTGCTGGTTTTTCATTAAAAGGTTGTAGAGAGAGAGAGGTTGAACTGGGGTGTTTATGTACATTGGTAAGCTGTTTTGTGATTTTGTGGGATTTTGGTTTAGCATTCTATATATTTTTTGCCGTTTACATAAACATTAATATTTGAAAATTAGTAAACATTAACATTAATATTTGAAAATTAGTAAACATTAACATTAATATTTGAAAATTAGTAAGTCATTTTTTTATTGTAAAAAAATGTATTAGTCATTAAAATAAATATTTTAGGCTGTAAGGGCATCAAATCGCCTCTCCTTTCTTGTGTTTCTCTCTTCATACGTACATTAATCATGTCATATATGTTACTTGTTGATATTTCAGATTCTTTATGTATCTCATTGTATGCATCATTGTACAGCCTGTCCTCCGATATATGTACCTGCCTTTTACATGTTCTATAACACAATATATATGTATTTTTGTGCCTGTTAACAAACACAACCTTCGTATGGATGCAGCGGGGGGCCTCAGGTTGCCCGCTACCTTTCCATCCGCTTTCTGTATTATAAACACCTATCGAAAATAATAAAGGATCAGTCTTTCACTTCTGACATTTCTAGAACCTCACACTGGTGACCCCGGAAAAGGGACAGGTAGCGCGGTTTTGGCCCAGCCATTAACAGACTAAATATGGCCGCAGCCTACCATCAGAGAGCCTTTAGCGGACTAACTACGGCGCAAAGTTTAGGCCTCTGATAGCCCCCTCCCTGGCAGAAACTGTGCCATTGACGGACTAAATACGGCGTACCGAAAAAGGGCACGTTTTGGCATTTTGTTCAACCACTCGAACAATCGGCACCACTAACAGATTCAATACGGCGCATTCTCCCATGTTTTGGGGCTGAGTAGTGAAGGTGTTGGAAGCTGAACCTCAATGCGAACCCACAAGTATCGTCCGTACGCCTCTCTTGCCAACAAAGCCAGCACGGCATCTTCCATCACATCACCAAGACGGGCCCACCAACCCATGCCAAGTTCCGACGACTGTCCCCCCCAGAAGTTGCAAAATGCCCATCAGGCCTTTGCAGAGATGGAACGGATGGATGCCTGTAAAAAGCATCAAGCCCTTGGGCTTCTCCCCTCCACATGGGAAAGAAATCCGATGGTTCATGGAGGCCCTTTGGTGACTATCAGCGTTTGAATTTACTAACAACACCAGACCACTACCCACTCCCTAACATGCAAGACCTGACGGGCACCCTCCATGGAGCGAAGATTTTCTTCAAGATGGACCTGCTGAAGTCATACTTCCAAGTCCCTGTACATCCCGACGACGTCCCAAAGACCGCCATCATCACGCCCTTTGGGAGCTACACATTTTCCTATTCCACTTTTGGTCTCAGGAACGCAGGTGCCACATTCCAGTGCCTTGTGGGATCTGCCTTTCTGCATCTGCTAAGTCGACGACATTCTCATCTTCTCCAGGACCCCAGAGGAACACCTTCGCCACGTCCGCGCCATATTGAAACGTCTGCAGGACAGTGGACTAGTCATCAGGTTCGACAAGTGCATTTTCGGGAAAGAAAAAGTAGACTTCTTGGCCACGAGATTTCCCCAGCAGGAGTGCGCCTCATGGCCTCCAAAGTAAAAGCTATAGAGAACTTCCCGAAACCACAAACCATCAAGGCCCTTCAGGAGTTTCTCCGGATGATAAACTACTACCGACGTTTCATCCAAGATGTCTCCTGCATTATGTACCCCCTGATGTCAATCCTAAAGGGCAAACCAAAAAACACTGACATGGGAGGCTCCGCAGCAGCAGGCATTCATTGAAACAAAGATAGCCCTCTCCAGTGCCACTATCTCAACTCACCACAACCCCACTGCTGCCCTCAGGTTGACAGTGGACGCCAGCAACATAGTCTGCGGTGCAGTACTCGAGCAGCTAGTGAACAGCACCCCCCAGCCCTTGGCATTCTTCAGCCACAAGTTTTCGTCAGCAGAGACCCGCTACAGTGTCTTCGACAGAGAGCTGCTGGCTATCTACCAGGCCATGAGACACTTCAAGTACCTGCTGGAGGGGACCAAATTCACAATCTTAACAGATCACAAACCCTTGGTGCACGCATTTGCAAAGCCGGGAGATACGTGGTCTGCAAGGCAACAGTGGCACCTGACCGCCATCTCCAAATTCAGGTGCACCATCAACTGCGTCCCTGTCAAGGGTAGAAATCAATTCCCTTCACCTTGGCATCGACTACGAAGACCTGGTAAGAGAGCAAGCAGCGAACCCAGAGACGGCAGACTACAGGACGGCAGTGACAGCTCTTAAGTGGGAAGACGTGCCCTTAGCAAGCTCGAACACAACTCTCCTCTGCGACACCAGCACAGGCCGCCCACACCCCCTAGTGCCCGCTCCGAAGAGAAAGCAGGTGTTCGCCTTAGTTCACGGTCTCTCCCATCCATCAGGGCGCACAACGGCGCGCCTCATGACTAACAAGTTCGCCTGGCATGACATCAACAAGGATGTTCGCCAGTGGGCAAGGAGCTGCATCCTGTGCCAGGCGAGCAAAATGTCCTGGCACACACATTCTGGGGTTGGCGACTTCCCCCAGCCTCGTCGGCATTTCGGCCACATCCACATCGACGTTGTCGGACCCATTCCGCAGTCGGGAGGAGCCAGATATCTCCTGACGATCAAAGACCCCTCCACCCGCTGGCCCGAGGTAACCCCCATGGAGGAGGCATCAACAGCGTCATGCGCAGAGGCCCTCCTCTTCAGTTGGATCAGCCTTTTTGGAGTGCCAGACAGCATCACTACAGACAGGGGTCCAGCCTTCCTCTCAGAGCTGTGGGTCTCCTTGGCACGCCTGATGGGTACAACTCTACACAGCACAACGGCCTACAACCCCGCAGCGAACGGCATGGTCAAGAGGGCGCACCGCTCTCTTAAGGAAGCTCTCATGGCACACTGCACTGAGGAGAGGTGGAAGGAACAGCTGCCCTGGGTCCTGCTAGGTCTCCCGCACTGCACCGAAGGCAAATGGCGACGCCTCCCCTGCTGAAAAAGTCTACGGGGAGACACTGGCTCTCCCCAGAGAATTCTTCCTGCTGTAGGCCAACGGCGCCGACACCCCCCTCCCGAGGTTGAGAGAACTCCCACAGAAGTTCACACCCTGCCATAAGACCTTCACCGACTGAACCACCACCTACAGACCACCCGCCATACACTCCTGCGCCTACGTCTTCGTCAGAGGCGCACTCAGAGGAGATGTAACTCCTCTACTTTGCTGTGCAGTCATATCTTCATCGTCTTTCATCAGACTACACAGCTAATTCATCATCATCATCTATAATCAACATTCATCACCAGTGAGCACCCGTATGATTTAATCTATTACAGTAAACCCGCTGTATTCTCAGAGGATGCGTACCACAAGCCCCCTTGCAAGTACAGTAGTTGAAATCCATGAATAGTTACCACCTCCCTCTAAAAGTGCTTATAACTGCCTATCTTGAATGTTCAAATGCCAAATGTATACCTTAAACTAGCATCCTACATCAAATATACTGTAAACTCTTATCCTATTACTGTATTAATTGAAATGATATTAATATAATTTCAAAGTCATCTTAACCCCTTACCAGATTAACCTGAGACATCTTGTGATCAGTGTTCTAAAAATTTTGGACTTACCACGAGATATCTCGTAGAAAAGTTAAATGCTAATATAGGACTAACATGAGATGTCTCGTGATCCACAGTGTTGTTTTAAGGCTTTCTCAAGATATCTCGTGCTATATCATACGTTTGGCAGTGGTACTTACTGCTGGAAGTCGTGAGTTTTCGTGAATGGCGTTTTTGTTTTTTTCACACCGAATACACGTCATTAGTAGCACTTCCTTGGCCATCCTGGTCGTTTGTTTGTTTGTTTTGCTTCTTTTCACCTGTTTTTAGGTAAGTTTGGTTGTTTTATTTGACATCTTAGACACTTTATATGTTATATTATTGATTTATTACGTTGATGCCGTGTCTTTTGTTAGTCTCTTGACCATTTTGTGATACGTCGAGTATAATTTTTTTTTCTTTTACGCCGAGTACGCACTATTACTAGCTCTCCAGTGGTGACTTTATGAATCTGTTTGTTTTGTTTCTTCTTTTTGACTGTTTTTAGCCAAGTTTGGTTGTTTTATATGTTATTTTAGACCGTTTATATATATTATTGACTTATTACGTTGATGTCGTGTAATTTGTTAGTTTCTTGACTATTTTATTTATTATTTTAGCCCAGTTATGGCAAGTTACCATGACGACAGTGATACTGAAGAATCATTTACAGATCTTGAAACGCTATTTTCAAAATTACTAAAACTAAGCATACGAGATATCTCGTGGTAGACCAAAATAAGTATAATTTGTGCAAGATAACTCGTTAATGACCATAAAAAGGTCTCAAATTAAGTTTCTAAAAATCACTATTTTACATAAAATAATCATAATTGTATATTGAAATTAAGAAGTATAGTGTCTAAACAACTTATATTTTCAAATAATTAAATAAGATAATTGGAATCTTTTTTGACAAATTATGTTAAAAAATAGGTCCTTTAAGGGGTTAAACATTTTACTCTTAAAAATATATATGTACGTACTTCAGAGAGAGAGAGAGAGAGAAATGAAATACAAGGAACATAATCTAGATTAGTAGAAGAGAGAGAGAGAGAGAGACTCTTCGGCCAAGTGCTAACATTTTTTGTTTATGATGACAGTTACGCCTTAATTCCTCCCCCTAAGTCGGATACAGAAAAAGATCAGGGATTGAACTGAAATCTTGCTAATTCACTATATTTTCTTTACTGAATTGATATTTTGCTGTTTACATTAATATTAGTATTTGAAAATTAGTAAATCATTCTTTTTTTAGTAAATCATTCATTTATCATATAAAACAAATAAACTTAAATATTACATATGAATGAAAATTCTCTCATCTCAGTGAGAGAGAGAGATTATTGTTTTTATTTAATGTTATGTAATCTTATTAAACTTAATATTTATATTTGAAAATTAGTATTGTAAATCATTAAGTTAAGTATACCTAAGTTTAACCAGACCACTGAGCTAACCAACAACTCTCCCAGGGCTGGCCCAAACGATTAGATTTATTTTACGTGGCTAAGAACCAATTGGTTACCTAGCCACAGGACCTACAGCTTATTGTGGAATCTAAACCACTTTATAACAAGAAATGAATTTCTATCACCAGAAATAAATTCCTCTAATTCTTCATTGGCCGGTCGGAGAATTGAAAGCAGGCCCAGCAGAGTGCTGGTTGAGAACGATACCCACCCGTCCAATGAGGAACTGTTGTAAACGATTATTTTATCATAAAATGTGTATGTACGTACAGTACGGTATTTATTCACAAAAATATGAAAATACAGAATACTGTATTGCTCTACGAAAAAATCCACGAATGGTTGGGTGAGTTTTCCCGCAAATAATTTATAGATAGGTTCCACAGAAAATTCTGCGAATTGTGAGAACGTGAATCTGGTGGGTTTACTGTATTATTATTATTACAGGTACCCAGTGTATATAACGTATTATTATGATTATTATTTAATTATTTAATATTACTGTGCTATTATTATTTAATCTTATTACTATTATGTTCTGTAGTATTATTATTACTGTACATTATTATTTAATGTTATTACAGTAAATAATATGAAAATACAGAATACTGTATTGCTCTACAAAAAAATGAAAAAATCCGCGAACAGCGAGTCTCGCGCAAATAATTTATAGACGTTCCATAGAAAAATCTGCGAATGGGCGAGTTTCCCACGAATAATTTATAGATAGGTTCTACAGAAAAATTCCTCGAATTGTGTCACAAGTCTGCGAATAGCAGGGGTTGACTGTATTGAACAGATTTCAAGTTCAAGAATTGCTCAATGACTCTGTAGAGCCCTAGTAGCTTCAGAGCAAGTGATTTTCAGACTATCTAGCTCTTGGTAGATGTCTCTGGTATTCTTCCATTAAAGAGAAATCGTCTCAAACTACTGAATTCCATGTGGTTCCACTAACTTCTGCATCTCACATTTAAACACTTGGAGATTCTCAACCGTCTCCTTCCAATAAGGGTATTTTCAAAGGAATCATGGGTTCTATCCTTAATCAAGTGGAAAACAACTGTGGCCTTGTGTCAGAAGCAGCAGTTTGTGTATTTTCAAAGTTTCTCTGCTTTCTTAGAGTGAGAGTTTTTCTCTGTCTACTTTCAAGGTTATCGTTCCGTGCTTTCCTTGGTATTGTGTCATGTAATTAGATCTGGCTGATGATCAGCACCTTGAGGTATTGTGATCTGATGAGATTGAAGCCCCTACAACTCCGCATCAATCTCTCTCTGAAGTTTAGACGCAGATTCTTTTGAGCCTTTGGAATGAGTTCCATTGAAGTATTTACTAAGAAATTCTCTTTTAGTTAGAACTATCGCCAATTAAAAGAGTAAGTTTATTGCAAGCACTATCCTTAAGGCTGTTGTAAAGGGAGTGCTATTTTATCTTTTTTGCCTTAGAGCTGAGGTTGATGTTAAGGCTGTTTTTCTGAGAATGGTAAGAATTTCAATTTAACCTCTTTGGTGGAGAAGAAGAGGAAACACTTCTCTATCATGTTAGGGCAATTAAACTTACTTAGATAGGTTAACCCTGGAAGAGGCAAAGTTATTTGTTTGTTTTGTGATTTTAGAAAACCTAGAATCATCTTTGACAAAGGTTATGCCTGGAATAGGTAAAGTTAACCTTTTGTGTTGTGGTTTTAGAAACCTGGAACATCTTTGTCAAAGATTAAGCCTGGAGGAGGCCAAGTTAACCTTTTGTTTTGTGGTTCTAGAAAACTTAGAATGTCTTTGTCAAAGGTTAACCCTGGAAGAGGCAAAGTTAACCTTTTGTTTTGAGGTTTTGGAAACTTAGAATATCTTTGTCAAAGAACATGAGGTTCTCTGTGACATATTTGATTAGGTTAGCACTTGAGAACTAGCTCCATACCTTTTACCTTTATTGAAGGTAAACATTCATAATGTGAGAGCTGTTGCTTGGGGATGGGATTTGTGCCACAGAAGAAGTGCAATTTGGTTTTTGCTGCACACCACCTTAAGTATGCAGCATTGTGTCTGAAAAGAGCAAAACCCTTAGTTGGCTACTAGTAGCAGGTAAAGTCTTTTCCTGAACCTAAGAAGAAGCTATCTTTTAGGCTCTCTTTGAAATCTTGGGTGTTAATATTTTTGGGAGCATGAAGGTTCATTTATTGTATAGGGGCATACCTGTAGACCTTTTCATTCTGGCTGAATTGAAGCAGGTTTCTCCAAGGCTGCTCTTTGCTGCACACGTATGAAAGCCTTGCTTCTTAAATGGAATTCAACTTTGGGTGTCTTGCAAGAAACCTTTCGCTCAATTGGCTGACCAGATTTTGTCTAGCTACACTACCCACACTATCTTCTCAATGTGGGAATCAGCTATCTTTAACAGTGATGAGATTCGTCCCAAATATATAAATTTTCATAATGAAATTTATTATTTGGATACGTACTGTTAAAGCAGACCCTACCCAGCCTCCCCACAAATTAGTGGGCTGTCATGGAGTATTCTGACAAGAGCTAAAACATTTGAAACACCTGGTGGAGAACAGGTGTACTAGACAGTCATCTGGGCAGCCATTCGATCTTATGTTTGAATGCCGACTTGCCTATCAGCGTGGAGATGTAAGCTATCTTTAACAGTAGGTAAGTATCCAAATAATAAATTTTATTATGAAAATTTATATTTTAATAACGTATTGCAATGAAACATCCTTGAAATAATGCAAGATACATTACTCCTTGAATTTTCAGGTGTATTAGAAGAAGCAGAGTTTTATAATATCACCGAATTGATAAAGCTCTGTAAAGAGCGCATCAGCCAGCGGGATAATAGACCACCCAAGTCTGGGAAGAAACACATGTACAGAGTTCTACAGTGCCACGAAAATGAGCTTACCCAGCTTGTCTCAACAATGTCGGATGGATGGAAATTTGAGCAGGTAGGGCTGGGAAGAATTGGGTATTTTCAGGAGAATTTAGGTTTGTAGTTTTTTAATGTTCATACAGTTATCAATAATACAGTACTAACAAATATTTGTTTGCAAGCAGTTACCGTCCATTGCCACTGAAACTGGTAAACTTTCAGTTATAAGCAGTAATAAGAATTTGTGAAATTGTGCTTTCCCTCTTTCCAGAATTCTTTCTTATATGAGTACATATTTTATTTTACTTAGTACAGTATTTGTGTTGATATCAAACGAGCTATGTGAAAGATAAATAAATTAGCTATGTGGTTTGGTTTTGTATGAAGTCTTATTTCAGACCTCATACAAGATGATAATGTAAGTTAATTATATTCTTTTTAGATCTGTTATTGCTGAGATTTGTATCCTCAAAGAAGGAAGCTATGAATATGCTTTGAAGTATCATAATTATCTAAGCAGTGGAATTTCTAAGCAGTGTGTCAATATCTGTTAGGTGTATAGGCTAGGGAAAGCAGTGGCTTAGTGAGGTAATTGAACATATGTATGTACCACAAGTTAATATTAAGATCTTAGATAAGAAATATAATGGAATAATTCAGGATACAAACCAGCTTTTGGAGACAAACTTGGGCAACAGCATTCAAAACTTGACAAAATAAAAGAATAAAAAGACTTCCGCTGGATAGACAGGTTCCCAAATTAAAGACACTCAGCTGATTTTTTAGAATTTCAAGAAGAGATAGACCAATGATTTTTCTAAAAAGTATTTTGTACAGTAATCAAGAGTCATATATAAAATTAAAATTCTGCTTTGAGTTTTGTTAGGGTTCAAATTTATCTCATAATTTGCAACTTATTTTAGTTCCTTCACAGACATAAACCATCATTATTTACAGTACATAGGATTTAGCTTGTGAACGCAAGCTTGAACAGCTGTTTAAACTGTACTGATAAGGTAGTTAACTGTTGACAGGTAGGGGGGAAGCCCCACCCACCTGTTGGTTTGCCTTCCACTTTACTTCCAGCTGCCGTCAGTCAAGCTGTTTAGTAGACTCTATGCCCAACTTTACTGTTTGCGTTACCAAGAAATTGTTTTCAGTATATCCTTACTTTTTCTTGCTTTTTGTCTGATTGTTTTTTAGTATAGTAGGATGAGCCAAGCCCATCAGTCATCTCAGCTTTCCACCTCCCTCCCAAGGAAACCCTGAGTATTTCAGCACTGCCCAGGGAAGGACAGGCTATGTAACAGGGTCCTCTCCTTGGTGGAGGTGGACCTACATACTCTATGTATATTGTTCAGGAAGCACATGTGTACTGATAGTCCATGCTATGAGTGCCATGTCTGGCCATCTGAAAAGTGGGTGAAGTTCACTAGGAAGAGGAAGAGAGAGAAGCAGGTCTCCCCGGTGTTATGGATTGCAATGCTGTCAGTGACACTGAAGGGTTGTCTTCAGAACTTTTCTTCCTTCAGCGAAACTTCCTCCCACTGTTACTACAATCCAACCTCTTAAATCTGGGAACCTTGGGACCAGGCCACTGCTGAACCACAGAAAATCCCTGAATATAAAATACACCCCCAAAAAATGAAGCCCCCATGTAAACAGTCTTGCAAGCTAATTCCACTTACAAATAGCCTAGTTGTTGACTTGGCCTACTACTTGGCTAAGTTCTGACACCACTTTTTATCATTTTATTGCTCATATATTTTGACTTTTATCATTTTATAACTTGATACTGTATAATTTTCTTTAAAATATTGTACTTTATTTAACACATTTAACCTACATTCCCGAGTTAGCCTAACCATAAGTCAGCTACTTAACTTTTCTCAGAATCTGCAGAATATCATCGGTGACTTTCATCAAAATTTACTTCATAATTGTTGCCATTAGTTTCTTTGTCATTTATTTTGATTGTAGATGGTAATGAAATGGCAAAAATAAAGAATGAATTTTGGCGATCACCTAGTTCATTTGACACTTCACCATCAAAAAGTAAACAAAGCACACCACCACCTATTGAGGAAAATGAACAGTAAACATTCGCTAACGAGAGGAGAAGACTAGGAACATTTTCTAGCATAGATAAAGATTTATGCATGCACTTCTTACCTCTATCATCAATCTGATTTCATGGGTGGCATATTGAAGGGTAAATATACAGCTATATAAAGGAAATTATCAAAACCATATCATCCATGTCTTTCTAGCATTCTAAGAGTAAGGAATTCATGTGTTGCCAAATGTCTCATTGTTTTGATTAAAAGTTTTGGTTTGGTAGAGCCTTCTCAAGTGGAATCTAAAAAAATTTATTCTTGTAAAGTGTTAATATTGAAAACATTGGACTTCACACATTTTCACTACTAACAATTATTTTCATATAAACAAAAGAGATATGTCATAATTTTTGCTGTGGTACCGCCCTCGTGGCCGCTCAACAAACTAATGGTAGCTGATTCAAAATCGAGCCAAACCATGGGAGTTCCTGGACCACAGAATGCCAGTTTTAAGAGGTTCGACTGTACTCGTAAGAGCAGTGATTTCCCTCTCATTGACTCCTACTGTGATGATAGTCTTCCTTACACTAGACCAAAAATAATTTCTTTATAAGTTATTCTTACAACAGAGTCATGACAACCTATGAACAATGCACAGAAAGGCCAGATTGGTATTCTCTTCTGTGTAAAGCTTATGTTACAAACTACCAAAACTGTTTAGCTTTATAATAAGCACTGCATTTCCAGTGAGGCCTAACCAGTTAAGCACTGTAAAATAATGCATTAAATTCACTGTCCATTAAACAGTCACTGGAGTTTGCCACATTCTACTCGACGATTTTGTCCATTACCAGTAAAGTTTGACTCTTCGTTGTTCATGTGTCCAACTTCAAGCCTCTTCACTGCATACTCTTCCACATCATTTACAAGCTCTGTCAACAGTAGTAAATTTTAACTGAAGGTTTTTCAATTGCCAGACTGCACAGTAAGTTTCATCAACAGTCTAAAATGTTGCACTGGAGTCTTTCATAAATAACATCCAACAGTTTTGTGGTCCTACAGGCAAGGGCTTTATCTGAGTGTAGTAATCATGTGCTTGAGTATTAACAACTTTCTACCAATTTCTTCTTGGGTACTTAGTGCTCTTGTTCAATGCCTAAAGTCTACTAAATGTATGTTTAAGACATTCAAGCTAAGTATATAGTTGGGATGATCCCTCTTGCTACATCAGACTTACAATGAGAAGGAACCCCATTAGTCTTAATAGTAGTCCCCATAGGGGGTTAGTGCCATCAGTGCATCTCACACAGTGCACTGCAGGCATTACCTAGGGTTCTTTTCAGCATCCCTTCGGGCCCTCGCTGCAACCCCTTTCATTCCATTTACTGTATCTTGTTTTATATTCTCTTTCTTCAGTCTTTCTTTCCATGCTCTCCTAACAATTGTTCCATAGTGCAACTGCAAGATTTTCCCACTATTACACCTTTAAAACCTTTCCACTCTTAGGTTTCCTCTCAGCACTGAAAGACCTCACAGGTCCCAGCACTTGGCCTTTGGCCACAATTCTATATTCCATTCCTAATAGCAGTGAGAAAAATGACTTGTCATAAAAGAATTAGACTAATCACTTACTAAACTTATAGTTTTAAGCTGTTGACAACCGAGTTCAATATTTTTAAAACAGTAATTAAAATATTTATCAAAGATTTTCATACAAAAACATGGGACAGGATATGGCCACCAAAACTTCATCTACAAATCAATACACACCCTCAAGCCTCCATCCGGCTTCCTCACAGATTCAGTCAGACTATTCCCCTAACTCACTTGATTCAATCACACCAGCTCAGTCTGATTCCTCATACTGTTCCCCTGTCTCTTTCATAACTGGTGGAGGAAAATTATGAGGCCCACCAAAATCATTATCACCCCTACTTATTACTCTCCTCATCCACAAAATGTCATACACTTGCCTGATGTCTCATTTGCTCAGATCTTCACCTCTGTGTACTTCACCTACTTCTCATACATCCATTCACTTTCTGTCTTCACCTACCATTACACCACAGCTGGTCATAAACCTTTCTTCATCCATATTCACAACCATACACATCTGTCCTAACCAGTCACCAACATGAATACTCCTTCACATTTTCTTTCTCACATCTTTATTTACCTGACAGTAAACCATAGGATTATCCATATTCAGTATCCCATCATATACATGCAAGATTCATCTTACTTTGTATTCAACTTTATCTCCATTCAACACAAACATTGCTTGTCATTTGTGCCAATTCCCTTGTACCGTTGCCATCCTACTTTTACACCATCTTGTCTTCTTCCCTTGGCACTTTACATCTTCAGTAACATATACAGTACTTCTACCCCACTTATTTTCACTTTCACACCACCGTCTCCAGCATTTCTGTCTCCCTCTATTTCTATCATGTTCTCACTTGGGTGTACCTCTATTGTATTTTCTCAAAAACTTTTAACCTAACAATACATCATACTGCTTGTAGTGGCTATCTGTCATATAGAATTCCCCTTTGTTCATGCTCACACCACCTATAGTACACACTTCTGTACTTTTAGCAACTACTGTACTGGTACCTGCAACTCTTTAGTCCCTCTTATGTAGTCTGTCTGGATGTAAGGTTCTTATGCAATAGGCAATTTTGTGTAAGTAACTTACCCAGTAACTACATAGCTATTAGTTTCTTTTAACCGGCAGCTTAAAATTTTGAAATTTTGGGTCACACTAGTTTGTTTTGGTTATGGTGACATGCCCCGCCAATTTTTAGGGGAAGAATAGGTACGACATAGCAAAGGGCTTCAATTTGACTCTGCCCGCTGATGGTTGAAGTACTGTAGTTGGCAGCAGCTTGAATTTTGAAATTTATACTTTGCTGGTTGTCTGTTCTCATCTATAGTTAGTGAAGTATTCTTTTTATCAAAAGCGTGTAGCTCACTTACCCACTTCGTAGTCACTAACACTTTTAGGAAAAGTGTTTTCCTAGTTAGGTCCCTCAAAGATAGATTGTAGAGGTTCAAAACGTGGTTGTAACAGCCACTTCAGAACCACGTCTAAATTCCAGGCTACTAGCCTATTTTCTTTCTGTCTGGTCATGTTGAACAACTTGAGATCAGAAAGATCTTTATTAGCGGAGAGATCTAAACCCTTATGTCTAAATACAGAGCTCATTGCCCTGTAGCCTTTAATGGTTGAGGTAGACAGACTCCTGGAAGACTTTAAATAGAGCAGGAAATCGCCTATCTCCACTACAGATGTCTTAGAAGACAAAATGTTGTGTCTCCTGCACCAGTCACGGAAGACTATCCACTTGGCTTGATAAACTTTGCTCAAGGAATGTCCTCTACAACGAGCAATAGTGTCTGCAATTGCCTTTGAAAATCCTTTCGCTTGAACCAATCTGTAGACAGTCTGAGTGTGGTCAGAGCCAGAGTGGTCAGTCCTTGATGGAACTGTCTGAGGTGTGGATGTTTGAGTAGTTTGGGTTTTTGAGGCAACAGCTTTGGAAAATCCGTGAGAAGTTCCAACAAGTCCGGGAACCATTCCTGTGCTGGCCAGAATGGCCTACTAGAGTCATCTTTACATCTGATGATTTTGGAACTTGTTTATTATTTCTCTCACCATCTTGAATGGGGGAAAGGCATAAAGGTTCATGTTCGACCAATCTAAAAACATTGCGTCTTTGCCAATGCTTGGCGTTGATGATCAATACAGAGGGAGATGATGGTTCTTTGCGGGCGCCAACAGATCGAGAACCGACCTTCCCCACAGTTTCCACAACTCTGGGCACACAAGAGGGCCGAGAGTCCATTCCGTGGGGAGAACTTACTTTCGACGGCTGAGCTCGTCTCCCAACACGTTGAATTTCCCCTGAATAAACCTGGTTAAGATCTTGGTTTGATTCTGATCAGCCCAAATGAGTAGGGCTCTAGTTGCTTGGCAAAGGGTAAACGAATGAGTTCCCCCTTGTTTTTTGATACAGGACAGTGCCGTGGTGTTGTCCGAGTGGATGGTCACTGTCTTTCCGGACACCTCCGATGCAAACGCATGCAATCCCCAGTGAATTGCCGTCAATTCTTTCACATTGATGTGCCATTTCCTCTGTTCTGAAGTCCAAAGGCCTGAAACTTCCTTGTCTCCCAGGAGGGCTCTCCAACCTAGGCCTAATGCGTCTGAATAAAACCCTAGGTCGGGGTTCAGAGGGAGGAGTGATTTTCCTTGAGAGAGCCCGTCTCTTGAATTCCACCAAACAAGATCCTCTTTTATTTCCTTCGTTATAGGAAAAACGAAAGAATCCGGTATTTCTTTCTGTTCCAGCTGATTTAGGGACACGAACTGTTCCATAGATGAGAGTCCCCAACAGAACAGGACTGAAGGGTGAGAAATTTGTCTACTTTCTGAAGGCACAAGTCTATCCTTTGGGGGGAGGGAAAAGCCTGAAAAATCTGAGAGTTTAACCTCATCCCCAAATAAGCTATCTCCTGAGAAGGAATCAGTTGAGACTTTGGGATGTTTATCAAGAGGCCCAAATCCTGGGCGAGAAGAAGGGTCTTGTGAAGGTCCTCTGCACATTTTTCCTTCGACTGGGAGAGAATAAGCCAATCGTCGAGATACAGTGCTATTGGGGCTAGTAACTGCGTGAATACCTGCGGGACCGTCGACAGGCCGAAGCAGAGGGCTCTGAACTGGTACACTTTGTGCTAGAACACGAACCTTAAAAACCTCCTTGAGTCCGGATGAATTGGGACAGGAAAGTAGGCGTCTTTCATGTCTGTCGAGATCATCCAATCTTCCAGACGAATGGATGCAAGGATGGACTGGGACGTCTCCATTTTGAATTTTGTTTTCTGCACGTACAAGTTCATGGCACATACATCCAGAGCCGGCCTGCAGCCCTCCGAGGCCTTGGGGACCACAAACAGCCGATTGTAGAACCCCGAAGAGGTGGTGTCCTGGACTAGTTCAACAGCTTCTTTTTCAAGGAGTGCTGACACTTCTTGGGAGAGGGCTGAAAACCTCTTGGAGCCTGCCGAGGTCATCAATAAGATGGGCTTGTTGGTTAAGGGAGGTTTCTTCAGAAATGGGATCAAATAACCCTCTCTGAGGACTTGTACAATCCAACTCTACGATCCTCACGCTTCCCAATGCTCCCAAAAGTGGAAGAGTCCTGCCTCCACAGGTGTGCAGAGGACTAGATTCTCACTTATGTGCAGATGGTTTACTAGAGGACATCTTGATTGCCTGAGGGGTGAAATGGGTGTTTCCGCAAGGTTTGGGGAAGCCCCTTTGTCTGCCTCTACCCCGAAAGGGCTCAGGTTGAACTGGAGAAACTCTCCTAGAGTTGAAGGCCGGAGACAATATAGGTCGTCTCGCTGATTGTGCAAGAAGGTCCTGAGTAGACTTTTTCTGCAGATCAGAAGCAATCTGCAGCACAGTCACCTGAGGGAATAGGTGCTTCTTGTCAAGAGGAGAGAAGAGGAGCACAGACTTCTCGGAAGGTGTCTCCCTTTCTGGTGTAGAACACCAAAGCTCCCTTTTTTTTGAGAATTCCCATCACAAATAGCGAGGATGATTCAAACAAACCGTCTCTTAACTCCTTTATGTTGGCATGAGATGACCCCCAAAAAATCCAAAGAGAAATCTTTTGGAATATGAGGGCAATCCTTTAATTTGCGGGCAAGAACTCCTACTGCTCAGTCAAGAAAGCTGAGAACTTCCAAGACCTTAAATAAGTGTTTGTCTGATAAGGTGGTCCAATTCCGAGGATGAGAGCAAAGTCTTACCTGAATTGAACGCCGACCGTCTGGAGAAGTCGGTTAACCCGGAGAAGTCTCCCTGGGAGGAGGCAGAAGCTCCCATGGATGGGGCCTCTCCAGTTGCATAAGAAAGGTATCTTCTCTGCAACAATCTAGACGGAGGACAACTAAAAGAGGCTCTTCCCTGCTCCCTCTTGCTCGTGAGCCAGCTTTCCACTTCACAAAGAGCTTTCTTAGCTGAGGAGGACAGCACCATTTTAGGTAGCCTGGAAGTCGTCGTCTGATTGTCCATTAAGTACGTCGAAGCCGGAGCTGCCAGAGAGAAGTCTGGAAAAGTCACCAACAGAAATCTGAGTAAAGAGGCATACACCAAAGGAGAAGTAACAGGACCCATTTCTTCCTCAGAAGAAGAAGAAATTGGCGACAGTTCCACAATGGGATGGGGCCCGATGGTGCTTTCTGAATTAAACCCAGGATATTATCCAATTGGCATTGGATTGACTGAAAAGAAGGATCCATAACAGAGACAAAGAGAAAGACGTAACTGGGAATGAAACTGCAACTGCTGGAGCAGGAGTTGGCAGCTCAGAAGACACGGGCGCTGTCGAAGAAGCGGACGAAATCGGCCCCTTTGAAGCGGAAATAGACTTGGGCACCTACAGAATACCTTGCTGCAAATGGTGAACGGGCACCAGTGGGCAGTTGGGAGCCGATGAGCGCTCTTGAGCTGACAGGTGCATGGGTGCCAGCGGCAGCTCGGGAGCCAAAGGGTGCTCGGGAGACAATGGTCGCACAGAAGACGAAGGGCACTCAGAAAGAGCCACGCAACAAGGAGCAGCATGTTCAACTGGTAAAGGAAGTTCTGGCGCCACTGGGTGCAATGGCACCAAAGACTGCTTCTCAAAAGCCAAAGGAGATTCAGGTAAAGCTGATTGTTCAGGAGCTACAGGAACAGGAGCTGGGTGCATGGGCGCTGGTGAGCGCTCCGACATCACTATATGCCAAGGCATATCATTCAAAACTTAAGATGGGTGCCTAGAAGAAGACGAAGTCCTTGATGTGGAAGAGCGCTTACAAGCAGTAGCACGCTTAGTAGGCTGAAATTGTCCCACTAGCTCTGGATGATCCTGAGAGAAATGTTCTGGACTGTCCCAAAAGCTACAGGAAGGTAGAGGTTCTAGAGAAGTTTCTTCAACCTTCTTAACAGGAACTGCAGGAGGCTGAGAAGCACCCAGGGCGCACCTCTTCAGAGGGCAGGATTCACCTTGAAAACGCCATTGGCGCCTAGGACTGGAGTCACTGCTGGAAACACTAGATGAAGACGATCCACTTCCATAGAGACGCCTTTCCAGCAGTGCTCTGTCGTAACCTGGGACTCGGGCAACAGGTACAATTGAGGGGCGATTGCCTGTGGGCAGATCCCACCGACCTCCTTTGGGCTGCCAGTTTGGCTCCTCCCAGGTTTAGGGGAGTTTGCCAGGGACCTTGGCCTAGGAGAGTCTTTACTGCAATACCTAAACTTTGAGAGCCCGAATCGGACATTGTTGACAAGTCATGAGTCAAAAAAATCTCAAAATCATCAAAATTGTGCTGAAAAAGATCAAAAGAGAAGAGAAATTCCAAAAAACTGCTGCTGCCAATCACTGTAACCACAGCCGTCAGCTGGTAGAAACATATTGAGATTGTTTACTAAGCTGGTTCCTCTCTTACCCCGAAAGTGGGCAGGGTCACTCGTCTAGCCAAAACAAAAGCAGTGCTACCGCGAATTTCAAAATTCTAGCTGCTGGTAAATAGAAACTAATAGCTGTGTAATGGCCTGGTAAGTAGCTTATATAAAATAAGGTTTTATATATACTTAACCAGTAATTGCATAATTGGAGCCAGCCCACTTCCCCCTGCTTGGATATAAGGGCATAAACAAATTGAAGCTCTTTGCTATGTTGTACCTATTCTTTCCCTGAAAGTGGGTGGGGCATGTCGCCATAGCCAAAACAAACTAGCGTGACCCAACAATTTCAAAATTTTAAGCAACCGGTTAAAAGAAATTAATTATTATTATTATTATTATTATTATTATTATTATTATTATTATTTGAAAATTAGTACTTATTATTAGGTAAAAAATTTATTTATCATACAAAACAAACATACACATGTACCATAAGAATTCTGTCATCTCAGTAAGAGAGAGAGAGAGAGAGAGAGAAATTATTACTTTGATTAATTAATGTTTTTCAGTTTACACAAAGTTTGAAAACTTAAAAATTACATAAAAAATTAAACAAACACTTTTGCAGGGTTTCTCAGTATTCGCAAATGTTCGCGTGTCTGTGAAAAACTCATGTATAACAATTAGTTAGGTTCGAGTGAAAAGTTCGTGTGTCTATGAATTCGCGCAACTCGAATCGCGCAAGTTCGAACTATTACTGTACTGCTGTTCCCGTTGCCGAGTGCATGGGTGTAACCGTTACCTGGGGTTCTTCAGACCCCTGGCATACAGTTACTCTCCCCGGTAGGCCACCAACCCAGGATATTGGTACTGTTCATGGTTTCTCCACCAACAGTACCATGGTACTGCTACTCCTATTGCCGACCATATAGGTGCAACTGCTACTGGGGGTTCTTCGTACCCCTGGTGTACCAGTACCAGCCCCAGTGGCCCGCCTACCTGGGCTGCTGGCTCTGACCCTGCTGTGGTGCAGACCCTGTGCAGGCACTGGCCTCGGTAGCCCATCTACCGGGGTCAGCAAGGGTCCTTTGTCTATGGACCCGGTCTTAGCTGCCAGTGCATGCTAGTAAGGAAAGGCGAGCAGAGAGCATGCGGGTCCCCCCCCCCTCCCACTCTTCAAGAGAACAGTCCAGGGGTCCTGAAATGGTGGCTCGGCAACCGCTTTGGTCGCTCGGGCTAGGCAAGAGGGGGCCCCTGCTCAGTCTTCTTCCCTCGTAGAAACCTTGGCTTCTAAGTAGAATGAAACACATCCACGTGACATTTGCATGAGTGGGCCCGCTCTCCCTGACCCAGGCAGACATCGTCAACATGGGTAAATGACTGCCCACAGCCTCGGTTACCCGCCAGGACTTCGGACTTCAGCAGGTGTGGCGAGGGTGTTCATGATCTCTCAATTATTCCCTCCTCCTCAGAATTTTATTCTGTGAGACAGGAGCCAGACAGATTTGGGGCTTGGGACTGGAACAGTTCTTGTTCCCTTTCTGGCCCATGACACAGAGGGTTACATTCCTGTTCGGTCTGTAGATTGAACAGGATGTATGCCGAATGATTAAGAGATTGCCAGGATCTCTGTTGAGCATTTCTTTCTGACGGAGTTAAACTTTTTGTGGAGATCATTACAATGGTACGTCTTTTTAATGATCCCGAGGAAGTGACTGCGCCCTGGTCGAGCTGTTCATGCAATGTACTTTCTCTGCCTCCAGCCTACCAGAGGAAATACGTTCTCTCTGACATCGTTGCCATCTTTTAGGTTGCCCTGGAACTGACTCGTCTGTGTCCCAGTCTGTCCCTAGAATGTCTCCATGTGGAGGGAATCTCCCTATGGCAAGCAGAGACAATGGCACAGGACTTGACTGCCAGAGCACCATTCCAGTTGGTCTTGTAGATTGATGTTCGGGCCTGTCATTGACCAAGATCGTTTTTATCCTTGGGCCTCCATACACTAAGGAGAATTGCCCTCAAGACTGTTACTTTGGGAGGTAGTGATGTTATCTACCTCCTCCACTAGAAAGCAACCAGTGGGGGCGAGACAGTGTTCTGTCAGACTTCTAGGTCTGTTAGTCCCGAGTTGGCTTTGAAGCTTGGGGACAGACTGGTGCTAGGATCCTTCCCCCCCTCTTTGCTGAAGGGAGGGGAGACAGCAGTGGACAGGTTCCAGCTTGTTCGTGGGCAATGGCTGAGTCCTTTAGGTCTTTGCAAGGCACTGCAGCTTGACCTTAGGGTCAAACTGGCCCTTCCCCTTCAGTCAGAGAAAGTTCCAGACCTCCTCGACTCCTTGTAGAGGTATGCTGCCGATGGGTGTGGTGTCTGTTGAGCCATAGGGCAAGCTTGGCAGCGACGTGGTGTGGAAGTATGGGCAAAGGATGCCCGTCAGATACAGTTCTGCTACCTTTAGAACCTTCATCATCCCTCACCCTTTTTCTGGTCTGGTTCCACTGTCCATTCCCGGCTCACAGAAGGGTCTCACCCTGTGTGAAGAGGTGAAGTTGCTGTAGGAGTCTTCTACCCTTCTTCCCACCGAACTGGTTCATTCACCAGACCCTAGATGGAACGGTCCATTCTGTTCTTGATTCCATCAAAAGGGCGGCTTCTTTCTGTTTGGGGATTTGAGGGATGTGTATCCTCAGTACCTACAAATCAGTCCTCCCGCAGTAGTGCAGCAGATTGCTGTAAAAATCGTTCAGATAGTGAAACAAGCATGAAATTTGGCACAAACATTCCTAAGACTACGCTCTCTTAGAAAAGGGCGCTGGCCACCTGAAAATCCAAGATGGCGGCTATTTTTCAAAATGGCGCCATCTATGTTGAGATTCACTGGTTTGGGAGCATCTATTGGTGGAATATGCCAGTTTTTTTTTTTAAACCTCGACTTTTAGGTTATAAAATGTTCCATACCACATTTTATTGAAAACCCTTACTAAATGAATTGTAACCAAGATGGCGTACAAAATGGTTGCCATAAAAGTTTTTCTATCCACAGCGCTAGCAGACATAGAGACCAACTGTTTTTATTTAATGGTATATTCATGTGATCAGACAGTTTAACTAATATGCTATTTTCAACTGAAATAGTAATGGTATGGTCACATACAACATTGTGTCTAAGACTGTAACCATAAAAAGAAAAGAAGAGAAAAACGGACTAAACATAACCAATCTATGTATAGGTCTCTCAACCTACACCTTTGAAAAATTCGAGGATAAGAAGGTAGGCATAGCATGACACGTTGGATGCTCAAGCTAGATTATCTACTGAAGAGAGGGCAATATTTATCTAGACTTCACATTTGCAAGTGCACAGAGCTGTGCAGGGAAGACCCAGCTTGTAGCACTTGCACCTTTCCGACAGCCTGCTTTGCATCCACATTTGGTAAGCTGTTGGCAACTCTTGGCTAAAGGGCGAGTTGGTTGTCCAGAGGACTTGCCATGCTTCACCAGACTTTTGCCATCCCCACTCAGCAGGGTTCTCTGGCTGTGGCTGACACTGGGTGGCCTGCCCCCCACACACAACCAGCCTGGTACGCAGCACGCTTGGTGTGTTGGAGGAGAGCTCCCCTGGTTGGTGGAATGGCCTCATATGCCCTTTTGTTTTCTGGCAAACATATCAAGTCTAGCCTCATCCACAGTGCCAGCAGTGCTGGATCTTTCATACATAAGTATGACAAACCTCTCCAGGACCTTCAGGTCACTCTCTTCCACTCTGAGAGGGTAGTGACTCAGTTTGGAGAACACAGTGGAGGCCTCTGGAAAGATGTTCCATGTCTGCCAGGCGGTCTTCTTGCCCTTGCCCGGAAGGCTGACACTGTATCACAGCCTGTGAACGCATGGAAGAAGAGCATGCCATTCACCTTCTCCTGGCCCAGAGAGTTGCACAGGTCATGCACAGCAATCCAGCGCAGGCTCTGGCCTTGGCCAAATGCCACCCATAGCTTCTCTAGCCCTAGATTGTGGAGAGTGGAGAAAGCACTGACTGCAACGACAAGAACATCTGTGTCATTTGCTTTAACCGTGATGGTCTTGGCTCCATGTTCTGTGGCATATTTGGCATGGAGAAAGATGCGGGTGTCAGCTTCCTCATGAGAGCACTTTTCCAGTCCCTGAAGACTAGCCTCATGAGTGCTGAGGACAGCAGACCCTTTTGTGGCAATGACAACATTTGTGGCAGACATCTGGGCAACTTTGTCTGCCAGGAACTGGAACAACTCTGTCTTGTTGGCATCGTGTCTTTGGAAATTCGCCAGTTGGATGGAATTGTGTTCTTGTCTGTCACCTTGCGCCTTCCTCCTTGACCACGTTGGAGCCTGGTCTCAGCTTTGAGGCTGGATGTATTGTATACATCAAATACAAGATGTGATGATGTGTACTTGCTGCTATAGGATTGTATCACAGGCAAGAAGTCATAAAGTGCATAGCCCTCAAAGGTCTTTCCTTTCTTTGGTGGCAAGGCATGGACCAAAGCTGATCCATCTACAATGAGGACATCAGTCTTTGGTTCTTTGTCTTCTAGTGTAACATGACTATCTGGCCAGGGTTCAGAAAATCAGTGACATCCTGCACTTTCTGCATCACGTGTTTGATCGCAGCAACAGAATGAGCCTGATCACGCAGGAGAGGAAGCAATGAAGTTATGGTTACTTCAAATTCTGGGCTTCTCTTCATTGAAGCGTGATGAGCTGACCACGTCAGATTCACTGCATCATCTATTTCCTGGGTGACTATGACCTTGTCTAGCCACTGATACTCCAGTGCAAGCTGTGGCCCCAAGATATCTGTGGGTGGCTTTGGTATTGCAGTGTTTGGTGGCACAGGGTTCTTTGTTTGAAAGGAAGCTGGTGAGATGTTTGTGAATGTGTCCGGCAATTCAGGCACCGACCTCACTTTCTCAGGTGCAAACTTTAGTTGCTGTCTTTCCTGTCCAGTGTTCTCCTTGGTGGGGTGCTGAAATATGGAGATGCTAGTTCCATGGAAGGAGGTAGTGGCAGTAGTTGCAGATGGGTTGTGGTCGATGTTGTCCATCACTGCAGTGGTGAACAACCCTTTTCGCAGTACTGGGGACAGACCACACCCTCCTCCACATATTTGCTAACTGTGGCATCTCCTAACTGTGCAGAGACCTCCAGTACTCTGTCATAAGAGATACTGAGGCCATACTGATGTAGCATTTCAACCAGGTTTCTCTTCCTGGTTTTGGCATAGACTGAGAGTCTCATGTAGACTGGGAATGGTGTTTCTCTGTCTTTGGAGTGTCTATGAGTTGTTGCTCCCTCTTTGTATCGGGAGTAGCAGTTGAACTGCATGAGCTGTGCAATGGCCTGGTCTGACTTTGATGCTCCAAATCGTAACTGTGACTTGATGTCAGCCCCATGCTCAACCATCCCTACAAACTGGAGCAGGAGAGGAGGCACAGAATTTCGTACACAAGCCTCAGAAAATGTGCCATCAAACCGTGACTGATGATCAAGTATAGACTTTCTGAGAATATTTGCTGCTTTAGCAATGATAACTGCCTCTGAAAGATCAGATGATTGAGCAAGTGCTTTTCCCACATCCTTTGAAATGCAAGTAATACATCTCTGCCAGATTTATGAGCCTCAAGTTCTGGAATTTCTGCCAGAAGTTTGTCTTTGAGTCTCGTGGAATTTACACTTGGTGACTCTACACCTAATTGTTCCAGACGTTGTTGGTAGAGGTGGCAAATATCTGCCAGCCGAAATGTGACCGGATCATCTGAACAAAGGTTGTTTTCAAAAATGTATGTCATCAGTTCTGACAGAACTAGTGGATACACATCTGATTCTGACTCAGTGCTACCTTGGTCTTTCTCAAGGCTCCTCAGGTAGGACCTTTTTCTGTTGTAGAGGGCACAAAGACAGGCATGGTGATACTTAAACTCCTGTGCAATGACATCCCCACCAGTCAACTTAGCAAGGAGCTTGCCATCACTAGTATCTCTGCACATTCACGCAATTTCAAGTCAAGGCCCTTAGTACTAGCCTGTCTGAGATCAGATGCAGGTGCCACTTTCTCAGAAAATGCAAACTTCATTGTCATGACTGGTTCGGCGCAGTTTTGCACGACTAGTCTCAGTGTTGCTGGTCTGGTCATTGGATTGTCGCTTTCTTGCGGTCCAGTTTAGTGTTGTTAAACAACAAGCGACAGTTCACATGGTATTTTTGCTGCATTTTTCCTGAGAGTGGCCTCTATGCCATCACCTTCATCCAGCCTTGCTGGATCCATTATCAGTGGCATTTCATTAATTTCACTGAACATGGGAATGTTCCTTGCCAGCATTGTGTACCCATCATGGTCTAGGACATGATGACTTGGAGGTGATGTCAAGTGCTCACCTCTTTTGTCCTTCTGACAAAGACAACACAAACTCCAGTTTGTTTTCTACTGCTCAATATTGGATTGGCATCACATTCTGCCATGATTTCACTTTTGATTAAGGCCGAGGGGTTATCCTTTTACCACCTTAAACAAAAGCACACATTCCTGTATGGGATTCAACTAGGTTCGGTCTCCCTACACCTAGCCCGATCATTCATCCAGTGCCATTTAAGTCCCGTGTGATCTGTACACCATCCGGGTAAGTACATGAACCATCATGTACAGCCCCATACCCTTGGCTCGGCTCTCCTGCGCTGGCACATCCTGTCTATTCAGGTGCGGCTATCTAACTATAGCTGGTCTGGGGCTGTTAGAAAGCATTTGGGACACTAAACTAAACTATACTACAACTACTAGTCTAAGACTACAGGATTAGTAAGCTGGATTAGCTGGCACTGAACCCCATGCTGAGTTACACAGCAGTGATGTCACCAGTGTGCCCTGGTTGTGTGCAGACATACACTCTTTTACATTTATTAATTTTCCTTCAAAATTGATGAGTTATTCGAGAAAGAGATGGCCTCATTAGGATCTAAAACCACAGAAACCAAGATCCATGCTTAAAACGATAATTGTTGAACGGGCATTATTTCTCATTATAATTATTGTTTCTACCTTTTCTTGGCAGCCATATAGCCCCCATATTTAAAGGTAAACTGTACTGGGAAGCTACAGAAACATAATATTCACAAGAAATAGTATGGCTTTACCATATTGCAGTGCAGAAGTTCCTGTATTGGTAGGAACAACCCACTCAGTAGTGACACATCATTCTGGTTCACCTGTCACTATTGTAGGTTTGGTCCCTCAGAGGCAGCATCATCTTTGCGCCCTTTTCCAAAAGATGAAGGTGGATGGGTCTCTGGTGAGAGACCATCCCTCTCTCATATTCCTCTGTTGGAGGAAGTGAAGAGAAAGCTAACTTGGTAGCTAGATGACAGGAACCTCTTTAGGAGTACCAGTGGACACTTTCCCTCCCAAGGTGCTCATCTTTCGGACACATCTGCTAGGGATAGAACGCACACCTGAAAGAATGTTTGTACAGGAGTGTGGGACCAGAACAACAGACACCTCCACATCAGTTGCCCAAAACTCAAGGCGACTTTTTAGCCCAGAAGGAGTTTCAGGCCCGGATAGCGGGACACTTGGTGGTGTTGACGAGCTACAACAATACGGTAATAGCATACGTCAGCAAGCGAGGAGGACTGATGTCCTTTCAGCCGCAAAGTTGATGGTGCAGGTACACGAGTGGGCAGTAGCACACTTGTTGGAGCTCTCAGCCAGGTACATTCTGGGATCTTGGATGGGGTGGCAGACAAGCTCAGTCACCAGAGTCTGCTGATAGGGAAGGAGTCCCTACACCAAGATTCTGCATTGCAGAGAGACTCTCTGAATTATGGGGAGTCCCAGCCATGAAAACACTGTGACTGGTATGACAGAAGTCACTGGAGTACAGCTCATTTTTGCTGGACTGGCTGTGGGTTGCAAAGGAGAATGTTTTTCCAGTACCCAGGTAGTATTTTAGAAGCTGATGCATTCCTCTCCGTTTCTGACTGATTCAGTTGGTGATCAACAGGCTTTGATCACCCAGAATTTTTATTTGACTCTGGGGGCCACCCAGTGGCCACACACACTGAGTGGGTCCCAGTCCTGTTGGCTGTGTTTTATAAGAAGATTCTCCCATGGCACAGCCTTCTGTACCAGCTGCATGTGAGAGGTACTACCAGGCAGTGGAGGTGATGGCACTTCACACCTGGAAACTATCCAACATCTCCTTTTTTTCTCAACGCAAACAAGGAGATGCCTGGATACTTGCAGAATATTCAGCAGCTGTGTACCAGGGAAAGTGAAACATCTTCTGCAGCTGGTGTAGTCGGAGGGATATCTCTCCAATCAGAGCTTCTATGCAGTAGATAGCAGACTTTCTCGTCCTATTCTGCCTTGAGAAGCTTCTCTTTGTCTTGGCCATTAAGGGCAATAGAGCTGCCCTTGGTTGAGTCCATTTATTGAGGGAAATAGATCTCTTGTCCTCGGGGAGGAATCTATACTTCTGAGAAGTTTCGAACAGTCTTGCCCACCCGGGGAACTTGGCTCCCAAGTGGGTTGCGATTCTCATCTTCAGGAACCTAGCTCATATGCCTTATGAGCTGTTGAGTGGGTCGTCTTTGCTCTTCCTAGCCTTGGTAAGGAGAGTAGGCAAGTTTCATGGCCTTCGATGCTAGCACTTGGGAAGGGGATCTGAGACTCCAAATCCGTAGGTCTCTGACGCCGGATTCAAGTCTGTTTCAATTCCTCCGAAAGGACTTTGTGGCCAATTAGAGTTCTGCAGTACTACCTTCAGAGAACTTTGCATCTCAGACCTGAATGTTGACACCTCCTCGTTAGTACCAGCTTAGCCACAGAAGGTGTCCAAGAGCACTTCTCTTTTGAGCTTTGTGAGACAGCAATGGGCTTGCTCTTTGTTTGACGAGTTAAATAGGATTTTGGTCCAGGCAAGGGATCACGAAGTCAGGGACATATCCCTGTCCCTCGCATTCCGGAAGAACCTGTCGGTTCACAAGATAATATAGGCAGGTTTGTAGTCACACCAGACCACATTATATACTAATATCTTCAGGACTTGCCAACGAGGACTTCGCAAATGGACACTTACAAAATGCTATCAAAGATAAAAAAAAAAAAAAAATGATAACCTTAACAGTGTGATCCATGTGACCTCACTCTGTTGTTATCGATGTTGTGATTTATCGGTCAAACTCAACTGTTTTGTCACGCCCTTAACATTCACGATAGATCGTCTGCCTAGCAAAGAAACATCCCCTTCTCAGTGAGAGACAGTTACTGCGCTGCATTTGGCACAAGTTCCTGTTAGAGAGGTATCAAGAAGGCTTAATATACTGAAGAGAACCATACATAGATGGATCAAATTGTTTAGAGAATGGCAATGGCAAAAGTTTTCCAATGTTTTCTGTAAAATTTAACATTTGAAATAATATAAGGACTACGTTTGTGCGATACTACCAGTGATAGCTGTTTGCTATTGTTGCCAAAACATGGAAATGTAGCCTTCTCCAGTGTGAAAGTTTTGATGTGCAACATGATTGGGTGCAGAAGTGGGTTGTCATTTTACGGTCTGCCACACCAAGTGTGGAAAAAATGTTTAGGGGTTTATTGTAGTCAGATATATTAGTTTCTTATATGATTCATTGACTTATATTCTCGGTCATTTGCATATTTATGTATTTGTTTATATAATAATAACTGAATAAAGAGCCATCAAAGAATGGTCGTTTGCACCAAATCATGAAGCAGTAGAAGTCGATCGAGCAACGTCTTGATTGACACGTCGAATGCGGACGACATCAGAGTGACAGCAGCTTTAGGTTTCCATCTAATTATGGAAACTTGAATCTATTTAAAGTTGTTTCAGTAAATGTAAAAAGTGATTGTGATTAACTTAAGGGTAGTTACGGGAAATTATCTTTAGACTGTGAAGGAAAGCTCTGGGTTAAATGACTTTAAAATTTAGGTGAGCTTGGAAGTCAGTGGTGTGGAAATGTGGCAACACTGTATTATGTCAGTGGTTATAATACAACATTTTTTATCACTTTGTCTTGCTCATGTCAATTTTGCTATATGGAAAATAGTTTTATGCAATAATATAACATGACATTCTAAAGATTACAGTGACTGTTTTTAATGTCATTACATAAGATTTCATCTATCTTCAAACAGACATATAGATTACTTAGGCATGAATTGTGCATCAGGCAGGTGATTGAAAATTTATGAAACTGCCAATTCTAATTTGGGTGACTGTACACTCTTGGCTCGCAGAAGGACCTCACTTTTGGGAGAAGGTGAATGTGATGCTGTGATGCTGAGAAGTCATGCAAATTTATGGGTGCACACTCTAGAAGGACCTCACTTTTGGGAGAAGGTGAATGTGATGCTGAGGAAGGGTGCAACAGAAGTCATGCAAATTTATGAAACTGCCAATTCTAATTTGGGTTACTGTACACTCTTGGCTCGCAGAAGGACCTCACTTTTGGGAGAAGGTGAATGTGATGCTGAGGAAGGGTGCAACAGAAGTCATGCACAATTGGTCTCTCGGCATTTACAGCCCTCTGTTTTTGATGGAGAAGTTAGGTGGTTGTCAGACCTGGTCTCTCCAGATGGAAGCAGTTAGTTTGTCAGACCTGGCTCAAGATGGAATATTAGATTCCACTAGAGAAGGCGACTTCGTGTTTTCGGTGGACCAAAAAGATGCATGTTTTCAAATGCTCATCCATTGGTATTCTCAGAAGTACCTCCGCTTTACCCTAGGGGGTTACAGTCTTTCAGTTCAGAGCACTCTCCTTCAGGCTTTCAACCTCCCCCTAAGTGTTTACTCTGGTTTTAGCTTGGGCTTGTTTGCATGAGATAAGTCTTTTGAGGTATCTTGATGATTGGCTAGTCCTAACAAGCTGGTTGCTGCAGTTGCTACAGGGCAATGATCATCTCCTTGAATCCTATCATGACCTGGTTGTAGCAATAAATTTTGAGAAGTAGGCCCCACTCCCAAGTAGAGGGTAAAGTACTTGGGCATGCTTATAAACATGGCAGCAAGGAGAGTTTTCCCTTGAGACTCTTGCATCAGCAAGTTCAGGGAGGTAGTGCAGAAGTTCCTGTCTCATCAGGAACAGTGTACTTGGCAGTTGCAAGTCATTGTAGATCACCATTCATCATTGAAGAAGCTCTGCTCTGTACAGTGGATGTTTGAGTTCTGCTTTTCGGCAAGAGACCCTCCTTTCCTTCCAGTTCCTCCCTCAGAGGAAGTAAGGCAGGTGGTTAGACAAAGGAACCTTACAGTAGGAGTGCCACCTGGCACGCCTCCCCTGGAGATGCTTCTCTTTTTGACACATCCAGTGAGAGGTAAGTCGCACACCTGAAGTTGTTGGGGTCTGGTGTGTAGGACCAGAATGACAAGCACCTCCCCATCAAATCCTTGAGTTGAAGGTAGCCTTCCTGGTGCATCATGGGTTTCAGGATCGTGTGATGGGGCATTCCGTGGTGTTGATGAATGACAATACCACAGTAGTTGCATACACCAACAAGTTTTGGGGGGGCTAGTTTCTCTTCCATTGCATCAGTTGACAGTGCATTAGAGGGCACTGGCTTACTTGGTAGAGCTCTGCCAGGTACGTTCTAGGTACTCGGAATGTAGTAGCAGACAAGCTCAGTCACTAGAGACAGGTGATAGGGACATTGTGGTCTCTACAGTCTAGTGTTGCAGGAAGGGTTTTCAGGAACATTGTGGTTTCCACAGTCTAGTGTTTGCCACCCAGCACAACAGAAAATGTCCAGTGTTCTGCTTGTATTTGCTGGCCCATGGGCTGCAGTGGAGGACATCTTCCAGCACTGATGGACAACCTAGTAGCCAACGCCTTTCTGCCATTCTGCTCTATTTGACAGATGATCAACAGGGGTTGATCATTCTGAATCTAAGACTTACTCTGGTGGCTCCCAAGTGGCAGCATGCCATGAGGTATTTGGACCTGCTAGCTCTGTTATCCAAGGTCCCGAGAGAGATTCCTCCATAGCTTAACCATCTTTGTTAGCTGCACGTGTAGAGGTATCATGGGCCTTGGAAGTGCTGGCACTTCATGTTTGGAGACTAACCAGTGCCTCCTGCAAGCAAGTGGCTTTTCTCGCTGCATAGTAAACTATCCAGCACCTGCAAGGAAGAGGCTCTTCTTGCTGCAGAGTAAAGAAAATGTTTGGATACTTGTGTAAATCCTCAGCAAGTGTATATCGGGAAATGGACTGTCTTCTGTGGCTGGTGTTGTCAACGGGGTATCTTTCCAGTGAGAGCCATTCTTCAGCAGGTAGCAGATTTCCTTGTCTTCCTTCGCTGGGAGACGCTTCTCTCAATCTCAGGCATTAAAGACTATAGGTCAGTCCTCAGCCAAGTTTTGAGACTTTTAAAGAGTAGATCTCTCTTCCTCATGGGAAATCGCCATGCTCCTGGGAAGCTTTGAACAGTCCTGTCCTGTCTGGGAACTCAGGCCCCCTGAATGGGATGTGACTCTCATCCTTAGGAGTCTGACTTGTTGCCCATACAAGCCCTTGAGGGAGTCGTCAGACTGATCTGACTGGAAAGACTGTTTTCCTTCTTGCCCTGGCTTTGGTGAAGAGATTAGGTGAGTTTCATGTACTCTCTTACTATGTTAAGCACTCGAGAGCAATGGGATCTGTTTTGCTCAAATTTGTCCTGGAGTTTGTACGAAGAGTCAAATTTTGTTGGGCCCTGACATCAGGTTCAAATCCTGGAGAATTTCATAGGTATTGATTGAGACAAGATGCTACTTTGTCTTGTTAGGGTGCTGCAATGTTGTCTTAAAGAGAACTCAACATCTCAGGCCTGAGTGTCGATGCCTATCTGTTAGTACTGGCAAGACCAAGAAAGAGGTGTCCAAGAACATGATCTCTTTCTGGCTACATGAGACGATCAAGTGGGCACAAGGCTCGTCCAGCAAGGAGGACAAGATCTTGTCAGACTACATTCAACTCCTTTCTACCTACAGGACATTGCTCACAAGTCCTGTGGTGGCTGCTCAAGTTGTGTAGTTTGCCCAGCTCCCCTAATGGGACAGGTAGCATCGTCCAAGGTGTTTAGTTAGCAGGAGAGTGTGTGTGTGAGTGAGTGGCTATCTCCCCACCCCACTTCTTCCCCTTTCTCTTTTCCTGCCTCTCACATAGAGCAGAGTCAGGGTGTTAGGATGGTACATGCTGTATGGCTGTGGAATGCAAGTAAGCTACTTGACTGAACATCAGTCCTTGCTTTTTAATTATTTGAATTTGAATGAATGCAAATTCCCCCCCTCGCTCTTTGCAAGGGTGTGATGTCCTTCTTTGACAGTCACTAAAATATGCAATTTCTCTTATCAAAAGTGTTCACTTCAGTAGCAGCTAAGTCCACAATCAGTGGAATAGCTAAATAAAAATAACAATGTGTGCAAAAATTAATTAAAGGATTTTGACAAAGGAAAAATCTATTTCTGGGAGGGCCCGTGTCACCGGTGAAATAATCCATTCACCACTTATTTCTAGGTAATTCCGTTGCTAGATACCAGAGAAAAGCTAAATGTAAGCTGGGGTTACTACCCCCAGAGCGAGCTCAAGAAATGGAGTCGTATATGGTAAAGGGTGAGATTGTCACAATCACGGGACCCTGCCCTATAAAGATTCCGAATGTCAAAAGTCCCAGCGAGAGAGGTGCGATACAAGCCCATGCACTACTCGCGGACTGTACAAGGCAATACTAGTCGCATTCCATGTTAGCACTCACCCCACTAGAATGATGTTTACCATGGAAGGGAGAGAATGAAAAACGGGTGGGTCACCAGGTGACACGGACCCCTCCCCAGAAATAGATTTTTCCTTTGTCAAAATCCTTTTTCTGGATCGGGGGGGGGGTCCCGTGTCAGCCGGTGAAACAATAACAGAGAAATAAATATCATTCTTATGCTATTAAAGACAATGAACTGCTTGTAAAGGGAATAACTGAGGCAGTGAAGGGAAAGTGACTAAGAATCAGAAAGGGAACCAAAGAGGGACAACGTTCCTTGCCGCCACCGTAGGGAATTTAAGAGCGCCACCGTAGGGAATTTAAGAGCTGCTAAAGATTTCAAATAGAGACGTTGAAAACTAGGGGAGAATTCCACCCTGAACATTAGTAAGGTCCCCGAAATTCATGTAATGAAAATAATGTAAGTGGCCACTGCTCTAAGATCATGAGCTTTGGAATTGAACCAGAATAGGCTTGTATTAAGAAAATATAAAACTTGCTGCCTGATAGCAGACACAATGACACTTCTCTTAGCTTTTGGGAATCTTATTTTCATTGGTACTGTTACGGTTTTTTTTTTTTTTTTTTTTTTTTTTTTTGCATAGACAGGACCTCGCAATTTTGTCAGGTCCTCTCTTTATTAGAAGAGGGGAGGGGTTACTGTCATTGTGTCTGCTATCAGGCAGCAAGTTTTGTATTTTCTTAATACAAGCCTATTCAGGTTCAATTCCAAAGTTCATGATCTTAGAGCAGTGGCCACTTACATTATTTTCATTACATGAATTTCGGGGACCTTACTAATGTTCAGGGTGGAATTCTCCCCTAGTTTTCAACGTCTCTATTTAAAATCTTTAGCAGCTCTTAAATTCCCTACGGTGGTGGCAAGGAACGTTGTCCCTCTTTGGTTCCCTTTCTGATTCTTAGTCACTTTCCCCTTCACTGACTCAGTTATTCCCTTACAAGCAGTTCATTGCCTTTAATAGCATAAGAATGATATTTATTTCTCTGTTATTATTTCACCGGCTGACACGGGACCCGATCCAGAAAAAGGATTTTGACAAAGGAAAAATCTATTTGTGGGGAGGGGCCCGTGTCACCCGGGTGACCCACCCGTTTTTCATTCTCTCCCTCCCATGGTAAACATCATTCTAGTGGGGTGAGTGCTAACATGGAATGCGACTAGTATTGCCTTGTGTACAGTCCATGAGTAGTGCATGGGCTTGTATCGGCACCCTCTCGTTGGGACTTTTGACGTTGGGAATCTTTATAGGAAGGGTCCCGTGATTGTGACAATCTCACCCTTTACCATATACGACTCCATTTCTTGAGTCGCTCTGGGGTAGTAACCCCAGCTTTACATTTAGCTTTTCTCTGGTATCTAGCAACGGAATTACCTAGAAATAAGTGCTGAATTATTTAATACATAAGTCTCAAGACAGAAGTTACTCCTGAACCTCGTAATACATAGAAAAATAAATAACAATCACTCTTAATTTAAATAACCAAAACCAGCACCTCTTTACAACTAAAGATAGACAACAGCACACTTACTCTTCAAAAATAAGGGGGTTCAGAAAGGCAGAATAAAAAATACAGACCAGCCTAATGAATACACACTAAATTTTTCGAGTTATGTGGCCACTGTAGTATTTCCTTATAACTCTCCTGAACACACTTCAAAATAGGGTGATGAACTTCTCTCACAGCCTACTCCACCATTGGAGTAGCAGAAGGGTAACCAGACAATTAAGGATCCAATCACAAATCCGTGGATTGAGGCACCATGATCATTTCCAAATTAAATAGTAGTAATTATTTTACCTGGACTCAGAGAGAACCCCATGGCTTATACTGGGCCAGGAGTGCATGCGTGGATTGTTGAAGATCCGTAATCCAAGAGGACTGAAGGCTGCCGTCAGCAAGAAGATCCAAATAGTAACGGCTGAATATAGCTGAATTCCAAAGGTACAGTACTTGCTGTATTCCAAAAAGAAAGCACTTTACCAATGAGGCCCAGAAGATAACTGACTCCACTGGCTAAAACACTCCCATACAACACCTTGGTTGGGCAGTGATCACCAAAGCACATACCCATGCAAAGGATAAAATAGTCATTAATAGGGAGTGTAACAAACAAATCACCGGAGAAGAGGAAAAAGAGCTATGCTGAAACTTACTAGGACTAAAGTAGTTTTACAAATATTGAAATATCGTAATATTACGGGAAAAATTAAGCAACAAGCTAACATCACAACAGAAAGAAAAATTTTTCAAAACAAGAAAAATTTTAAATTACTTAACCCTTAAACGCCGAGCCTCTATTTACGAAAGTGTCTGCCGTATGCCGGCGGCGTCCGGGAGTTAGCGCGAAGCGGAAAAAGTTTTTTCAAAAAATCACAGCACGCACAGTTTTTAAGATTAAAGAGTTCATTTTTGGCTCCTTTTTGGACATTCCCTGAAGTTTAGTATGCAACCATCAGAAGTGAAAAAAATATCATCATATCATCATATATAAATATTGAAATATATGACAGTGCAAAAAAAAAATTTCATACAAAATTGTATACAAATCGCACTGTGGGCAAAACGGTTAAAGCTAATGAGTTATTTTTTTTTCTTTGTATTGTACACTAAATTGCAACGATTTTGGAATATAAGAAATTGCGCACATTTTCATATGTAAAACTTTATGTAACGACTAATATAAAATGGTGCAAACATTACAACAAAGTGACGAAAGAATTTCCGAGATGTTCAGCCAAGTTACCGCGTGGACGTAAGGAAAAAGTTTTTTTCAAAAATTCACCATAAATCGAAATATTGTGCTAGAGACTTCCAATTTATTGCAAAATGAAGGTAAATGATTGAATATTACCAGAATGTAAGAGTTTTAGCTTACAATTGTGTTTTTCGACCATTTCGGTTGAGTTAAAGTTGACTGAAGGTTGAAATTTTGGCACTTATCGTGATTTATATGAAAATATTTCAAAACTGATGGAAGCTACAACCATGAGTTATTTATTGTTGAATTCTACATGAAATTGCTCACATTTTCATATATAAAACTTTATGTAACGACTAACATAAAACGGTGCAAACATTACGACAAAGTGACGAAAAGAATTTCAGAGATGTTCAGCCGAGTTGTTACAAGGACCTAAGGAAAAGTTTTTTTAAAATTCACCATAAATCAAAATATTGTGCTAGAGACTTCCAATTTGTTGCAAAATGAAGGTAAATGATTGAATATTACTAGAATGTAAGAGTTTTAGCTTACAATTCTGTTTTTCGACCATATCGGTCGAGTCAAAGTTGACCGAAGGTTAAAATTTTGGCACCGTGATTTATATGAAAATATTTCAAAACTGATAGAAGCTACAACCATGAGTTATTTTTTGTTGTATTCTACATGACATTACGCACATTTTCATATATAAAACTTTATGTAACGACTAATATAAAACGGTGCAAACATTACGGCAAACTGACGAAAGAATAAAGAATTTCCGAGATGTTCGCCAAGTTACCGCTGGCAAGCAAGCGTAAGGAAAAAGTTTTTTCAAAAAATTCACCATAAATCGAAATATTGTGCTAGAGACTTATAATTTGTTGCAAAATGAAGGTAAGTGATTGAATATTACTAGAATGTAAGAGTTTTAGCTTACAATTGCGTTTTTTTACTATTTCAGTCGAGTCAAAGTTGACCAAAGGTTGAAATTTTTTGTAGTCTACGTACAGTACGTCCGCTCGTCACCCAACAGACAATTTTAGTCGACTTACCATATGTCCATTCGGCGTTTAAGGGTTAAATTGTTAATAAGATCTCTTAATTCAAATTTACATCATCATGTCACAAATGTGAAGGAAGCATAATGTTACAAATGTGAAATAAGCATCCAAAAGTTGATAATGGCAAAAATAAAATATTTGCAAAAGCAACAAAACATACAAGTTTAATAATACACAAATCAGAAAAAAGCAGGGATAGGTTGGCAAGATCACAATGAGGCAGTTCACAAAGGAAAAAACTCCAAAAATATTAATACACAATAGAAGATTAGCAACACAGAACACTTCGAAAAAAATATTAATACACAATAGAAGATTAGCAACACAGAACACTTCGAAAATCCATCACCACATAGATTTTTAACATAGAGCTCTGCAGGGCTCTCACAAAAAAAATCCAAATCCACTATACAGACCTATATCCACTGCTCTAATCCAGATTCCACAGAGTGGTTCATAGGACATAACTATTTTTGCACACACTCAGAATTATCCCACTTTGTGATTCCTATCGCTCATTGTAAAAATGTTCAGCAAACAACAGTTCTGTCTATATCACAGAGACAACACACATTAATCACTGTAAAAGAGTGCTGCTGAATACATACACCTAGATTGAACAATACAAAGAAAACCAATACAGATTTCCCCTGCGCAACACCAACACACAAAAATTTGTGAACCGTAGTTATGCTTGGAAACAGGATAACTGGATTAGTACCGTAACCACCAAAATTAATCACCGAGACCATATTACACCAGGTCACTGAGAACCTAAACTGCATTATACCAGGTCTCTAAGACCACCGGATAATCATAATCGGTGTACCGTACCAATGGGAGGCACGACTTTTACCTTTATAATGACCCTCATACATAAGTACTCATTTCACGACACATTATATCACACCATCCACCTTACTTAATACAGCAACAATATTCTGACCATGAGAATCATATTTTCCTTCACCTTTAACCTTAACCTAATGTCACATTATCCCTATACAGTATATGTACAACCTCGAGACATTTAATCAACTCCGGTAACCAAACTTTTCATTAACAATTACACCTTTATGTCACCCATCCTAAACACCTCTTTAAACCTTACCTTATCATACTCATAAGAAGTATTATATCAAAAGGGAGCCTGAACCCAGGCCAAGAACACCTTGTGTTCCACTCATGTCGACCACACGAGTGTTATTAAACGAACACTCTTGATACTAACATTCACTTTATAGTGAACCACAATCTACCAATCTTTAAAAACACCAACACCATGACCAAAGTGTAAATAACGAGTGCCATCCTCTCCCTTCAATATTTACTGTTAACCTGTTACTTCATCATTCGCTAAAATAACTACCTCTATTCCCGTAAAGAAAAATTATTATTTATCTTATTCAATACAAAAATTCAGTTACCTACTTCAACAGCACATACACCAGAATGAGAACGATACAGATACTACCTTACTGTATTAGCTGCATAGCGCCCACTGCAGACCTTTTTATTCAACAATGCGTGAGAGAACATCTGCTACAACTTTGTTTTTTCTTGGGATATGGGTAAATTCCAAGTCTCATTCCTGCAGCATAAGGCTCCAGCGCATAAGCCAATGATTTTTATTTCTGTACGTGTTGAGGAAGATCAGCGGGTTGTGGTCTGTTAGGACCTTAATTGGAGTGCCTGTGGAAGAAAGATAAATGGAAAAGTGATTAATTGCCAATATCAATGCAAGTGTCTCTTTTTCACCGGTTGAATACTTTTGTTGAGTGGGAGTTAACTTCTTTGAGAAGTACACAACAGGGTGAGAAACTCCCTGCTCGTCCTTCTGTAACAAGACAGCTCCTACACCGACATCACTTGCGTTGGTGGCAAGCAAAAAGGGAGGTAAAAATTTGGAGCCATCAATATCGGGAAACTAAGAAGTATCTTTTTTTTTATGAGACTTTCAAATGCCTTTTGCTTGTTGTTGGTCCAGGTGAACATTGCCTTCTTTTTTAGGAGGTTGGTGAGTGGATCAGCAATATCAGGAAAATTTTTCCCAATTCTACAGTAGTAACCTACCAAACCTAAGAATTTTCATTCTCAATAGTGTCAGAGCCTTGCAGTGGCGCAACGCAGCCACAGCAACTAACTGAAAGTATTTCAAAACCTTATTCACCTTTAAAAAATACCACTGTCACTATAATGTGAGAAGGTACTATAAATGAGACAATTTTCCAAGTGTGGGAGAGTCAAATCAAGGGGATTATTGAAAGATGGCAAAAAAAAAACTATAATTTTATTACAATAATTAAAATAGACAGAAATGATTACCCAGACCTCAAAAATTAACATAAATGTATGAAATACCAAAACACCCTTAAATTATAATCAAATCAATCACACTAATTAAGACAGAACAACACTTTCAACCCAAAAGGAGAGGGGTCCAGAAAGGAGAAGATTATTTTGAAAGCCGGAATAACCCAACAAAATACACTCTAATAAAACACAATCTCCTCTTATATGCATGCACTAATCTCCACGACTGGAGATACACATCAAGCCGTGATCAGATTATAATTCGATTCCAAAGTCCATTGAAGGATCAAACTTAAGGTCCACAGGGCTGCAGCAGAGGGAATAGTGGCCACGATGTTTCAACCAAAAATAGTTAATATGGGTTTTACCTGCTCACAGAGAGTACCCCCAGGCTATTACGAGGCCGAGGGCTTAAACAGTATAATACTGAAGTACAGCAGGAACAGCAGAAGGGCATATGAATGCAGAGACCCAATATCTTCCAGCAATCCAAAAAAATTCTAAATATTCTCAAGGCAGGCCAAGATAACACTCCTCTCACCAGGCCAAAGACCCCCAGACAACACCTCTGGAAAGCCCACTGGAATCGTTATGGACACACAAACAGGCTTGGAAGGAAATACAAACATTAGTAAACGAAAAACCAGACAATAGATGGCGGTGAGGAGTAACTAAGAGGAGGAACTAAAAATTAATCAAAATAACACTTTACAAAAACATCCACTTAAACTAATAAGCTAAATTAATGAAATTACAATGGATACTGACACCTCCTCACCTTACACAAAAAAAATATATATATATTTTTTTTTACATTAAATCTCCAAAATACAAAAAAAAAAAAAATGTCAAAATAAAATTAAACAGTTTTGAATCACACCTGTTATAACTCACTGAAAGGAATTATCAACCTGGTACCAACTACAATCTTAACACACTGAAAGAAAAAAGGGGGGGGCGTGGGTGGCAAGTGTCAAGATTAGCAGTTCACAGAGTTCCAATGGCATTAATACAACAATCTTAATGGTTAGTATCATCTAACCATTATCCCAAATAATGACCACACTTTTGACTCTGTCATTATTATCCTTAATCCTAATAATATACAAAGCAGGTTTCAATCAGATACCCTCAAAAACACCCCACACCTCGGAGCATCACAAAGCTATGCAACAAAGTTAAGAGTTTGACACTTTACAATTTTAACGATTCATATCATTGTCCACAGGCAAAAACTTTTCCACCAAAACACCCCATTTCAGTGATTCACTTCACATATTAACACTAAATGTCTGGCAGATGCAATAATAAACACTGTCCATTTCAATGTACACCACCTATGTTATAACATTAAACAGTACACACACGAACCCATCGATACAGAGAAGCATTACACAGATCTCCCCTGCGCAAATAACCACACGCATAAAACCGACAAAGCATAATTTTTAGCCTGAAAATCATCATAATTAGTGCCTGCCTAAACTCTTAACTAAACCTTATGGTACCCAAAACCTGATTAAATATACCTTAATTATTAAACACCTTGTATGATAAACACTTCATATCCTGCCAAACCTAGATATCACCTTGTTAAACATCCTTTGCTAACCTTACCACCACCTTACTAATAAAACCTTACCAATAATTGACCATTACATATGTAAACCAGTATCAAATAACACCTCACCACTTTTCACCCTTCTCGTGAACATAACCTTTTCTCATATCGATACTTGATCGGTTTTAACCCATGCATATAAATTCCGCACAGTAAACAAGCATTAATAAAAACATTAAACATGAAATTTTCATACAAACCCTATTGCCTGCAACAACAGCACACATACATCAAAAGGAACGATACAGGTACTACCTTAATAGATGCACAGCCCGCTGCAACATTCCTTATTCAACGCTGCTGAGAGAGGACATCAGCCACGATATTGTCTTTGCCTGGAATATGCTTGAACTCCAGCTTCCACTCTTGCAACAATAAACTCCAACGCATTAAACGTTGGTTTTTATTCTTATACCTGTTGATGAAGGTTAAAGGATTATGATCGGTATATACCTTAATTGGGGTTCCTGTAGAAGATATACCGAAAAATGATTAATTGCCAATATTAAAGCTAACGTTTCTTTTTCTACCGTAGAATATCTACGTTGAGCGGGAGTAAGCTTCTTAGAAAAGAAAGCGACCGGGTGGGAAACTCCCTTCTCATCGTATTGCAACAATACCGCTCCCACACCAACATCACTAGCGTCAGTTGACAAGGAAAACTGTTTAGTAAAATCGGGAGCCCTCAATACTGGGAAACTAATTAACACTTTCTTCAAGTTATCAAAAGCTCTTTGAGCTTCACTTGACCATACAAAAATTACCTTCTTCTTTAAAAGATTAGTGAAAGGTTCGGTGATATCCGAGAAATTCTTTACAAACCTACGGTAATAACCGACCAAACCCAGGAACTTCCGGACATCTTTCCGACACTTAGGTATAGAAATTCTTTCAATAGATTCTATATTCGCTTGTTTAGGAACAACCTTATATTCGCTTGTTTAGGAACAACCTTACCGTTTCCTACTTCGTGTCCGAAATATACCACCTTCGCCCGTGCGAAGTCACTTTTTTTCAAATTAATTACCAAACCTGCCTTCTTTGGACTTTGAACAATGCCCTAATCCGCTTTAAGTGTGTTTCCCAGTCATCACTATAAATAACAGTGTCGTCTATATAAACGACACACCCTTCCAAACCATATACCAATGTATTCATTAACCTTTGAAAGGTCGCTGCAGCATTTTTCGTACCGATAGGCATCACCTTACACTGGAATAAACCTTGTGGGGTTACAAAATCTGATAAGGCCCTTGCCCGCTTCGACAATGGAACCTGCCAATACCCTTTCAACAAGTCAAACTTACTTATAAATTTAGCCTTACCCATGCGATCAATGCAATCCTCTATTCGAGGTAAGGGATAGCAATCGGTTTTAGTTACATTATTTACCTTCCTGTAATCAAAACACATTCTATAATCCCCATCAGGCTTCTTTACTAATACTACCGGTGACGACCAAGGACTCTTACTGGGCTCAATAAGCCCGTGTTTTAACATATATTCTACTTCCTTTGAGACTACCTCACTCTTAAATGGATTTAACCAATAAGGGGATTGTTTTACAGGAGTGGCATCACCAACATCAACATCATGTTCCAGAACAGTGGTTCGACCTGGAACATCTGAAAATAATTGTTTGAATTCAAAAACCAACTGTTTTAAAGACCTTTGCTTATTCCGACGTAATTGAGCCACTGACACGTCAAAATTTTCTAACAACCTATTATTGTCTGACGGCCAGTTCCCGTCATCAGCATAGTTATCTTCATTATCCTGTGGGAAAGAATTATTATTATTATTATTATTATTATTATTATTATTATTATTATTATTATAATCCCCTTAATATCCTCAACTGTGGCCACAGGAATTACCTCATCCCTATCTTTATACTCTTTAAGCATATTAATATGGCACAGTTGGAACGGTTTACGTCTTTCAGGAGTCTCAACCAAATAATTTACTTCGTTAATTTTCTTTAAAATTTTCCAAGGACCTGAAAAAGAAGCTTTTAACAGGTTACTGGTTAAGGGCAACAAAACTAACACCCTATCACCCTCAGTAAAACTACGTACTTTAGTTCTCCGGTCAAAGAAGTACTTCATCCTTCTTTGGCTACACAACAAATTATTACAAGCAAACTTCCAGGCCTTACCCAATTTTTCACCTAAATGCGACACGTAATCTAATAAATTCATCTCGGGAACGTCACCTTTCCACGATTCCCTTACGACATCCAACGGACCACGAACACGATGACCGAACACCAAGTTGAATGGGGACAAACCAAGAGACTGATTTGGAGCTGACCTGAAGGCAAATAATAAGAAGGGTAATTCTTTATCCCAGTCAGACCCATGTTCCAAGCAGTATTTGCAGATCATTGATTTCATAGTCTGATGAAACCTCTCCAGAGCCCCCTGACTCTCTGGATGATATGGAGAGGAAGTTACGTGTTTGATATTCAATTCCCTCATTTTTTCTTGAAAAAGTTTGCTAGGAAAATTAGTGCCACAATCGGACTGGACAACTTTCGGCATCCCAAATCTAGTGAAAAATTGTACTAATTCTTCAACAATTTTTAGACTCTTAACCCTTAAATGCCGACTGGACGTACCATTCGTCGACTAAAATTGTCTGTTGGGTGCCGAGTGGACGTACGGTACGTCGACTACAAAAAATTTCAACCTTCGGTCAACTTTCACTCGACTGAAATGGTCGAAAAACGCAATTGTAAGCTAAAACTCTTACATTCTAGTAATAGTCAATCATTTACCTTCATTTTGCAACAAATTGGAAGTCTCTAGCACAATATTTCGATTTATGGTGAATTTTTGAAAAAAAAAAACTTTTCCCTCACATCCGCACGCGGTAACTCGGCCGAACATCTCTGAAATTCTTTTGTCACTTTGTCGTAATGTTTGCACCGTTTTATATTAGTTGTTACATATAAAGTTTTATATATGAAAATGTGCGCAATTTCATGTAGAATACAACAGAAAATAACTCATGGTTGTAGCTTTTATCAGTTTTGAAATATTTTCATATAAATCACGATAAGTGCCAAAATTTCAACCTTCAGTCAACTTTAACTCGACCGAAATGGTAGAAAAACGCAATTGTAAACTAAAACTCCTACATTCTAGTAATATTCAATCATTTACCTTCATTTTGCAACAAATTGGAAGTCTCTAGCACAATATTTCGATTTATGGTGAATTTTAAAAAAACTTTTTTCCTTACATCCGCCGTAACTTCGCCAAACATCTCAGAAATTCTTTCGTCACTTTGTCGTAATGTTTGCACTGTTTTATGTTAGTCATTAAATAAAGTTTTATATATGAAAATGTGTGCATTTTCATGTAGAATACAACAAAAAATAACTCATGGTTGTAGCTTTTATCAGTTTTGAAATATTTTCATATAAATCACGTTAAATAGAAAAATTCTACCTTCGGTCAACTTTAACTTGACCGAAATGGTCGAAAACTGCAATTGTAAGCTAAAACACTTACATTCTAGTAATATTCAATCAATTACCTTCATTTTGCAACAAACGGGAAGTCACTAGCACAATATTTCAATTTATGGTGAATTTTTGAAAAAAACTTTTTTTTACGTCTGCGCATTACAAATTCATGCATCATTTTGTGATAATATTTTCTCCATGTTGCTTTGATCGTTTTACAATTTGTTATATACCAAAATCATTGCAGTTTAGTGTACAATACAAAGAAACAAAAAATAACTCGTTAGCTTTAACCGTTTTGCTCACAGCGCGATTTGTATACAATTATATATGAAATTTTTTTTTTGCGCTGTCATATATTTCAATATTTATATCTGATAATGATATTTTTTTTTCATTTCTGATGGTTGCATACTAAACATCGGGCAATGACAAAAAAAGGAGCCAAAAATGAACTCTTAATCTTAAAAACTAAGCGTGATGTGATTTTTTGAAAAAAACTTTTTTTCCGCTTTGGCGCTAACTCCCGAACGCCACCGGCATACGACAGACACTTTTGTAAATAGAGGCTCGGCGTTTAAGGGTTAATAGACCTAAGTGGAATTGCTCCCGGATACTGTGACATCTTGTCCATGATAGTATAAATGTATTCATTCCCACTATGGGACCTAGGTAAGGGTCCGACCACATCAATAATCACCTCTTTAAAAGGTTCAGACACAACAGGAACGGAGCATAAAGGTGCCTTAGGAATGGGCTGACTTGGCTTACCAACTTTCTGACAGATGTAGCAACTACCCACAAATTTTTTAACGTCCGGCTTCAATTTTGTCCAGAAGTAACTCTCCAGCAATTTGCCAGCTGTCTTTTGAACACCAAAATGCCCAGCCAACACGTTCTCATGAGCCAAAGACGTCAACTCCTTCCTGTAACCAATAGGCACCATTATTTGCTTTGTTACATTATATTATAATTAATATTATCCATACTCATAGACCTACTCAACCTATATAATATTTGATTAATTATTCGATACTTAGAAGTTAAATCCAAACTCTCACCTGTATCAATTGGAAGGTTACTATAATCCTGTTTTTGGGCCCTAATGAGCTCTTCTCTAGCCCAGTTGGGTTTAAGCTTAGACATGACATTATTATCTGTTACTACACTACCACTACTCTCTAAGCTACTCAGATCTACATCTACTGTTGACTCTGCAGCATCAACACTACAAGATTTAGAACGAGTAACTACCGCTATTTCATTATCGGGGCTTACCAAAATGGGACAGGTTATATTAGTAAAGGCCACATCATTCCCTATTACAATATCCACTTCCTTCACAGGAAATTTTTCAATAATAGCTAATTTCAATTCTCCTGAAAAGGAAGGACAAGATAAATGAAACAGACCAATCGGGTATGATTTTACCGAATCGGGGAATCCTGATAACAATACATATTTTCCATTTCCTCCCCTAAAATCACTCGGCAACGCCTCCCGCAGGATTAATGACAGCTGAGCCAGTATCCCGCAAAAATTCTGACCTTCCTTACATCTGAACCATTTACAGCAGAGATTCTACCCAAAGATAAATACTTCTCAAAACCTGAAGGACCTGAAGGACCGGATAGTCATTTTCCAGTGCTGGTGGAAGACACAGGATTGAATTCCTTCCTGTCAATACTCATTACTGTTTTTCCCGTAGTCTTCAAAGATTTCCTATAGGCATAACACATACTTTTCACATGTCCCTTCTTATTACAATAATAACAAACCCTTGACCTCAGTTTCTCGGGATCATATACCACATTACCACCCATATTTTAATTACCATGATACACTTTACTATTTCTAAAACCATTATTAACTTTAACATTATTCTTAGTAAACACCTTAGTACCACTGTTACTGACATTATTATTCCTGTTCACCCTAATCCAATTTGGCTTAACATCTTCCCCTAATGTATTTTTATGTGACAAATAATATTCGTCACTGGCGATAGCCACCTCTTGTAAAACATCAAGCTTTAACTCTTCTAAATGGACTTTTAATTTATCTGGAACACACCTTTTAAATTCCTCTACTAAGATTAATTCTTTTAATTTTTCAAAGTCTTCAACCTCTTTGGGCTTCAACCAATCCTCCGCATATTGTTTTTTACTCCTAGCAAACTCAACATATGTTTGCTCCTTAACCTTCTGCAAGTTCCTGAAACGCTGCCTATATGCTTCAGGGACCAACTCATATGCCTTTAACACAATCTGCTTAACACTCATAATCTGATGATAATTCCTCGTTCAGAGTTACATAAACCTTTTGAGCTCTACCTGTAAATTTACTCTGGATAAGGGTGGTCCAGAATTCAACAGGCCACTCCAACCTAGCTGCTATCCTTTCAAAGGAGACAAAGAATTCGGCCACGTTCTTCCCCTCAAAGCAGGGAACAAATTTTAAGGCCTGTGCCAAATTAATTGCAGGGGTAACGGACCTATTAGAAGTAGTAGGGGAAGAAGCAATAACTGTACTCCTCATTGCTAATTCATGTTGCCTTTCTTTCTCCCTAGCTTCCTCCTTAAATTTTTCCATCTCAAACTCCAACTGCTTCAAGGCAATTTGCCTATCCATAATTTTCACTGACAACACTTCACTACCAACTTTCCCTTCCTCACCGGCCTTTACCATTTTAACATGTTCATACACTCGTAGCAGCAATAACCCCTTCCTTACAGACACATCGTAATCTACCTCTAAATGTTGAGCCAACTGCTCCAATTCATCTTTGTTTAACTCTGCTAGTCTCTCTTGCCACCCCTCGCTTGGACAATAACTCCAGTACATTTAACACAGACATGATTATTGCCTATAAATAAATAAACTAGAGGAGGTGAAAATATCCTGCTAACCACCCTAGCACACCAATAAACACCCCAAGACTCAACTCTCCCACACAAGTGAATAACCCAGGTACCACAGATCCTGGCAAGGATTAATAATGTCAGAGCCTTGCAGTGGTGCAACACAGCCACAGCAACTAATTAAAAGTATTTCAAAACCTTATTCACCTTTAGAAAATACCACTGTCACTATAATGTGAGAAGGTACTATAAATAAGACAATTTTCCAAGTGTGGGAGAGTCAAATCAAGGGGGTTATTGAAAGATGGCATTTCAAAAAAAACTATAATTTTATTACAATAATTAAAATAGACAGAAATGATTACCCAGACCTCAAAAATTAACATAAATATATGAAATACCAAAACACCCTTAAATTATAATCAGAGGATTTTGACAAAGGAAAAATCTATTTCTGGAGAGGGGCCCGTGTCACCCGGTGAAAAAGTCCATTCAGCACTTATTTCTAGGTAATTCCGTTGCTAGATACCAGAGAAAGCTAAATGAAATGCTGGAGTTACTACCCCCCAGAGCGAGCTCCACTAGATGGAGTCGTGTATGGAAAAGGGTGAACTACAAAAACACGGAACCTTATCCTATAGAGAATCCCAATGTCAAAAGTCCCAACGAGAGAGGTGCCGATACAAGCCCATGCACTACTCGTGGACTGTATACAAGGCAACACTAGCCGCATTCCATGTTAGCACCTACCCCACTAGAATGATGTTTACCATGGGAGGAGAGAATGAAAAACAGGGGGTGGGTCACCGGGTGACACGGGCCCCTCTCCAGAAATAGATTTTTCCTTTGTCAAAATCCTTTTTCTGGATCGGGTCCCGTGTCAGCCGGTGAAATAATAACAGAGAAATAAACATCATTCTTATGCTATTAAAGACAAATAGAGACGTTGAAAACTAGGAGAATTCTACCCTGAACATTAGTAAGGTCCTCTAAATTCATGTAATGAAAATAATGTAAGTGGTCACCGTCTAAGATCATGAGCTTAGAATAGAACCTGAATAGGCTTGTATTAAGAAAATACTTCTTGCCTAATAGCAGACCCAATGACAGTACCCCCTTTTTTTAAAAGAGAGGATCTGACAAAATTGCGAGGTCCTGTCTAAAAAAGCCTGTAAGGAGAAAACTGGGCACAGAAACAGACCTTGTAAAAGGGGAGTACTTTCCAAGGTGACCACCGAAAATGAGGACCTTCAATTGTAGATAGAAAGTTAGGGTGAGGAATTCGCAACACTACCCCTGATGAGGGGAAACCAAAATGATTGGTTCCGCCAGACAGGGCAGACAGTGCAGGAAAACTAACACTAGAAGCTAAGCTGATTAAAAATTTTTGGGTCTTCCCCAACAAGGAAAGGTAAGAACAAGATGATTGTTGGTTACCGAAGCTAACTCCGATACATTACTCAAAGACCAGGAAACCGAATGTGGACGGAGTACTGTTCTTAGACGAACACAGACCTTAGGGATGAAAGTTAAGATCCTGTGAGTCTGGTTCCAACAAAACACTTTTCTCGAGGCCAATGCGGCCGCATCATTACTGTAGCTTCGAAAACTATGTGAAGAGTGCTAGTTACTTAACTGCAGAACCATACTGCAGTAGAGTAGGATCCCTTAACTGATTTCAGGAAAACAGTAATAACAGGACCAATATCAGTTTCTCCTAAACTGTAAGATTCACAAAGACCACAAAGCCAGGACATCAGAGCTTGAGGGGCTGGCGCAGGCTGAGTTTATACCAGACGTGACAGCTTGATAGTTTGTGGCTGAATTGGGTTGCAAACAGACCTACTTCCAGGTCCAGGAAAGGTCACAAGACTACCTGAATGACGCTCCGTCTAAGGACTATTCCGACACCAGGGGAGGCCCTGGATAGGGAAAAGTAGTGACCTTTTGGACCCCTACGAGAAGGGAGGTAGACAGAGGCACTTGTGTCTGTTGGTTATGGAGAAGAATGAACCATAACCTGAACGGTGTGGAATACCGAGGCCGGAGGGGAAAGCTGGAGAGGAACTGACTTCGGTAAGCACTTGATAGTTGTGCAAGGCCGGAGGCCACTATTCAAACAGGAGGAATCAGGGAGACACGTCCCTGACTCCGCCATACCCCGGTCATAAACTCCAGCTTTGACTTCAGAAGGAGAACCGTCACTGAAGCAAACTGGAGAGAACCCAAGACCTTTTCTTGGGCACGGCGAGAGGTATGCTTGAGTTGATGAAATGATAGGTCGCCCTTGCTATCTCTTTCCGCTTCCACTGGATTCACAACTACTGAAGGCTACCCTCCGGAATCAGGTGGGATTCCTTCCTGTTTACTTAGAAGCCCAAAGACTCTAGAAAACCGATTATAATGACCGGCACCCTCAGGCAATTCCCGACGCTGGGTGCCCAAATGAGCCAGGCAACTAGATATGCAGCTAGCATAGCCTTCTAATACCGGAGCTGTTGAACTACGTTATTGTTCAAACTGGCAAAGACTCTGGAGCTGCATTGAGGAGGGCATGAACCTGAAGGGGCACGCCTGCTCCCGAGTCTGAATCCCAAGAAGGGATAGGACCTTTCTGCAACCAAGATGTGAAAGGAAGCGTCGGAAAGGTCTATAGAGGTGGTTACGGCTCCACGGAGCCTGTAAGCAAGACTGTAAGCAACCGAGACTTGCCGCATTGAATAAGGAAAATAAACGGGACACGCCGGAAAAATTTTCCAGTGGAAGGGAACTTCCTTGGCAGACTGAAAAAGCCTGACAGGCCATTCACAAAGACCCCAGAACTCTGGCCGGAGGCTGATTGAACCCTGATTGGGGAGGGGGACAACAGTCCAGCTCCACCCCGGCCTTGATAACTATACTCTGGGCCCAGGGACTGAAGTTCCATCGGCCCCGGAAATGGTACAGCCTCCCATCCATATGAGAAATACTACAGGGGAGGAGGCTTGATTGCCTCCCTGAAGTGTATGCCTTCCCAATTTCTCGGAGAGGAGTAGGATGCTTCTCTGCTCCTATGATAACCTTGAGGGTCAGAGCCTCTGGCCAAATGTCTAGTGAAAATTCTTTCCTTAGGTTTTCGTATGAAGCAAAGAAAACTCCGGCGGAGGCACGTGGGGGAGGCAGAGACACACGGGGGTGTTACAAGGGGATGATGTGTTGGCTGAACCCGCACACATCGAGGTGGAGGCTGGGAGTGAGAGGCTGACGGCTGTCTAGGGGCAGAAACCTGAAGAGCCTGCACCACCGCCTGAGCAGGGGGGCTCTTGAACTACATGAACTTCTTGCCGGACTTGGGACAGGGCCCGGCAAGATCAGACCGTTTCTGTTCGTAAGGTAGACACCCATGAGAATGGAAGCTCTGAGTAACATTAGTAGCCCCAGACGGGCGTAATAACGCCCACCTGGGGAAAAGATTAATTCTCCAGGTGAAACTGTTCATATAAGATTTTTCGGCTCAAGGCGGAACGGGCAAGCCTGACTTACACCTGTTTCAGCTTCCGAAATTGACTCCGGAAGCTTAGGAGCTGTACCTGAATAAATTAGAAGCGTAGTCCGGGGTTAGAAGATTCACTGTGAACGTATCTGTGATATCTGTCTCCCGGAAATGCCTCAGCGATATATTTTCAAAACAAGCCTGTTGATAAGAGGGGCTACATTTGGAGCACAAGGGGGTAGAAACAGGGCTCTCAAAGAGAGCACGGTAAGACCCCACAGCTGGCGTGAACTTGGAATTCTCCGCCTGCCACTCCGTTAGAGTTCTCAACGGAGACGATGTGTCCAGCCCTAGCGAAGATGAGGCTCACTTATGGATCCTGCCAGACAGATGCCATGCTCGTTCTGACAGTCTGGCAAAACCCGGATAAGGGGATACCAGACCGGAAGGGAAGAAATGCCCTTCCACCAACCTCCGCGGTGCTCACACCCCGACAGGAGGGTGCCTTCATGCTGGGAAGCATAAAGGGAAGGCGCCAAGGTTCCCCAGACTGGAGGGGAAAAGAGGTGGAGGTGTCCGAACGATAGAATTCCGGAACGGAGCAGGATTTAACAGGTGATCCATTGACAATGAGTCTTGAGATTAATCTCTTGGGATTTAAGCTCCTGGGAAAGGGAAGGCACGGACCATGAGGTAGATAGATAGTTTAATAGGTTGATAATGACCCTCAAATCGAGCTCCTTATAAGGAGACCCGAAAAGAGTTTTCAACAAAGGAAGGAGGGGGTAACCGCCTTGCTTTGCTTGGGCGTGTCCCTTTCCAGAAGACGAGGCCAAACTCAAGACGGCACCGGATTAGAGATCCGAGACGTCCTCGAGGGGCCCCCAGAGCGGGTCTTCTTGGTTTAAAAATTTTTTTTTTTTTTTTTTTTCTTTTTACCTTAGGGACGGTTTTACTGATTTCACCTTAGGGACGTTAGACCAGGAACCGCTCGAAAAGGGGATGAGAAGCTAACGAATCCCTAAAGGAAAAGTTTGCCTCACCTAATTCCGAGCTAAGCGGAAAGGTTTGTCTCAATTATTCCCGCACCTACTTATCGCTCCGGGACGATGTTCACAGGTTGAGAACGAGAGACAGAAGGCCGCAACGTCTTCAGAAAACTCTCCGTAAACAGTTAACTTGAGGCGAAGAGTTACGAGACTTGCGCCCGGCCTCCAGGAGGGGAAAAATTAGGACCCCAGACACCGGAGGAACAACTATTAATAAGTCATATGAGACGGAGTTTGGCGAAGGAAAACCGATAGGTGTATATGAAACCTACCAATTTATCGAGAATCTCGCCTGAAACGGAGTTTACGGAGGAAATCGATAGGCGTATATGAAACCTACCGATCCACCGAGAATCTCGCCCGGAGAGAGCCCAAACACCGAAAAGAGTAACTATTAATAAGCCACATGAGGCGGAGAACCGATAGGTTTTATATGAAACCTACCGATTTAACGAAATCTCGCCCGGAGACAGAGTTTGGCGGGGGAAATCAATAGGCGTATATGTGAAACCTATCGATTTATCAAAGAGCGACTATTAATAAGCCACATGAGGCGGAGCTTGACGGAGGTAAAACCGACAGGTGTATGTGAAACCTATGGATTCATCAGGTAGCCTGCTCGGGAGAGCATAGCGCATAACGTCAATCTGCCGGGTGCCAAACAACTAATAATAAGCCAAATGAGGCGGCGTTCAGCGGAGATAAAAACCGACTGGTGTAAATAAAACCTACCGATTCATCAAGTAGCCTGCTCGAGAGAGCATAGCGTTTTACAACCTTCGAGCCAAGAATAAGTCACATGAGGCGGAGTTGGCGGGAGCGAAACCGACAGGTATATATAAAACCTCACGGGTTCATCAAGAAGTCTGCTTGGGGAGAGCATAGCGTGCTTCATAACCTTCCGTGCCAAACTATAAAATCTCCAAAACAGACTGCGCACGGAATGGGAACTATAGACTCCGTGATCGCTGGTTTGTCGCAGGATAGCGGAGCATTCCTGCACCTGACAAAACCAGCTGAAAACGTTGAGAAAAGGGCATGCTGGAACGGATGCCGGAGCAGAGTACCGTAGCAGCGACTTAGCCTAGTCAGACCAGGAAAACCCTGGAGAAACCGGAGAGAAAACCTGGGCTAACAGGACAAAACTCATAGACATAAAACAGAGTCAACGGAACATTCGGCGATCATGTGTGAACAATATGTGGGAAGGTTATGAACTGTTCGGAAGTGGGCGCACTCCGAGCCAAGAGAGGAAAACCCCGAGGAGGATATCCTGAACGAAGTGATAGCGGTGGGGAATAAACGCCACCGCTAAACACTATCGGAGCAGTAAGCAAGGAGAGCGCCCAACAAGATAAGGAAACACCGAACAGGTAGTAGCAAAAGGAGGGGGAACGCTGAAAGTAAATAAAACAGAAGACAGTTAGGTGGAAAACGCTAACTGGCCTCGAATGAGATCCCAACAGTGAGGTGCGAACATGTGAGGAAGCACCACGAAGGGAAACAGTCGACGTAAAAGGAAGGGGGAAGGATAGGCCAGGAGGTTGGTAACCCAAAGTAGCGACCAGGGTGGGACAGCACTCCGGGCGCCCAGAGATTCTCATAGATCCCCTCGCTATAAGCTGTGTTGCACGACAAGAGCGAGAAAAGGGAGGAAGGCAAAAACCTCTACGGCCAGGAGAGCAAAGAAAGATAAAGGAGTGTGAACAGGAGTGGGGAGAGCACCCCGGTCACCCCCAGGTCCAGGTGGAGTGCCAACTCAGACACACCGAGGGACAATCAATCAATGCAGAGGAAGGGATGTAGGCTACAACATAAAATAAGGATAAATTGCTCTCAAGCCTTGGAAAGTTAACAAACCTTGAAAACAAACCAAGAAAGAGAGAGAGAGCAAAGGATAAAAGGGAGAGAAGGGGATTCTCGATACCACAAAATAAAATATATATAGTCGGTAAAAGAAGTGTGAACAGGAGTGGGGAGAGCACTCCCGGTCACCATTGGTAAGCAACCCAAAGAAGGATTGAACTAGGATAGGCAGCGCAGGTAAACCCTCGCTATTCCAGCTTAACTTATTAGGAACATTATCCTAAGTGAAAAGTCGAAACAGGGAGAGGGTGGACGTAGGCAATATATCCAAGCCAAAACCAAACAAAGGGAAACACCAGACATAAAACACACATGTACAGAACGAGATCGTCCCTCCCTTAACGATTTTTCCCCGAAGGGAAAAAGTGTTACAGCCAACCCCTAGGCTAACCTAACTGAGGCGATGTAAAGGAAGGAAGCCTCGGAGAGGGGTAAAGGCTAACCAATAACTCAAATAATTCATAATAAAACAAAAATTTTCTATAAGGTACATGTAGGAGGATAGGCAGGCCCAACACGACATGAACGTGAAGGGACATGACCGACCTCCAGTTAAATGAAAGTACCCCAAAATTAACAAAATTCAAAAGCATCCAAGCACAAGGTCAAAAATTAAATGTACCAATGAAAATCATGTTCCACACGCTTTAGAGAAGTGAGTCTAAAACAAGGCAAAATAAAGCCAAAATAAGAAGCTTAATAGGCCCGAGGGGGAACCACGTAGCCTAAACAGCAAGACAGCACTTGACCAGGAAGGGAACACAAAATTCACAAAATAAACAAAATTATAAAAACAAAGTAAAAACAAAGTAAAAACCGTAACAGTACCAATGAAAATAAGATCCCCAAAGGCTAAGAGAAGTGAGGGACAAAAATAAAGCATAATGAGGCCATGATAATCCTTTAATGGGCTCGAGGGGGAAGCTCAGAGCCTAAACGCTCAACAGCACTTCTCGTAATGAAGCCACGATAAAAACGAATGGGCCCGAGGGGGTAGCTCGTAGCCTAAACGCTAAACATCACTCTCGTGAATGAAGCCATGATAAAGGCGAATGGGCCCGAGGGGTAGCTCGTAGCCCAAACGTTAAATATCACTCTCGTAATGAAGCCATGATAAAAGCGAATGGGGCCTGAAGGGGTAGCTTGTAGCCTAAACGCTAAACAGTACTACTCGTAGTAAAGGGTACAGAACAAACATAAAATTAATCAAACCCACTAAAGTTAGGGATCATTAATTGGTAAAATATCCCAAATAAAAGGTATACTAATAAATAACACAAAACAAACATGCCACCCAAGACCAAGGGAGGTCAAGAGATTTCTATTTACGTGAGAGGAGATCGAGACGGGCGTTATAAATCCCTTTAATTATTAAACTAAAGGAAAATAAGGAGCCTCAACCGCCTAAAACACAATAAAACACTGGTACTCAAGTTTTTGAAGAAGAACCTTGCGAGGATGCCATAAAAATCCAAAATAGAGCACAAAATAAGGATCACAACGAAATTACATGTGAACGAAATCGTGCTAAAATGGAATGCGGCTAGTGTTGCCTTGTATACAGTCCGCTTGAGTAGTGCATGGCTTGTATCGCACCTCTCGTTGGGACTTTTGACATTGGGAATCTCTATAGGATAAGGTTCCGTGTTTTGTAGTTCACCCTTTTCCATACACGACTCCATCTAGTGGAGCTCGCTCTGGGGTAGTAACTCCAGCATTTCATTTAGCTTTCTCTGGTATCTAGCAACGGAATTACCTAGAAATAAGTGCTGAATGGACTTTTTCACCGGCTGACATGGGACCCCGATCCAGAAAAATCAATCACACTAATTAAAACAGAACAACACTTTCAACCCAAAAGGAGAGGGGGTCCAGAAAGGAGAAGATTATTTTGAAAGCCGGGATAACCTAACAAAATACACTCTAATAAAACACAATCTCCTCTTATATGCGTGCACTAATCTCCACGTCTGGTGATACACATCAAGCCGTGATCAGATTATAATTCGATTCCAAAGTCCACTGAAGGATCAAACTTAAGGCCCACAGGGCTGCAGCAGAGGGAATAGTGGCCACGATGTTTCAACCAAAAATAGTTAATATGGGTTTTACCTGCTCACAGAGAGTACCCCCAGGCTATTACGAGGCCGAGGGCTTAAACAGTATAATACCGAAGTACAGCAGGAACAGCAGAAGGGCATATGAATGCAGAGATCCAATATCTTCCAGTAATCCAAAAAATTCTAAATATTCTCAAGGCAGGCCAAAATAACACTCCTCTCACCAGGCCAAGACCCCCAGACAACACCTCTGGAAAGCCCACTGGAATCGTTATGGACACACAAACAGGCTTGGAAGGAAATACAAACATTAGTAAACAAAAAACCAGACAATAGATGGCGGTGAGGAGTAACTAAGAGGAGGAACTAAAAATTAATCAAAATAACACTTTACAAAAACATCCACTTAAACTAATAGGCTAAATTAATGAAATTACTATGAATACTGACAATAGCCTCCACATTTGCCTGTTTAGGAGCTACCCTACCATTACCCACTACATGACCTAAGTACACAACCTTTGCTTTTTGCAAACTCACTCTTTCTTAGGTTAACCACCAGACCAGCTTTCTTCAACACTTCAATACGTTTCAAATGAGTCCCCAGTCGTCACTATAAATGACAATATCACCAATATAAACACACACCCTTCTAAATCGTACACCAACATATTCATCAACCTTTGAAAAGTGGCGGCTGCATTTTTTCATACCAAAATGGCATAACACAACATTAAAGAACCCTTGAGGTGGCAATGAAAAAGCCAACAAGGTCCTTGCTTGTTTTGACAAAGGAACTTGCCAATAACCTTTTAATAAATCAAATTTACTTATATATTTTGACTAGCCATGTGACCTATACAATCTTCTATCCGTGGCAAAGGATAGTTATCAAATTTTGTAACCTCATTTACCTTTCAATAGTCAAAACACATGCGAAATTCTCCGTCAGGTTTCTTAACCAACTCCATGGGTGACGACCAAGGACTTATGCTTGGTTTGATCAAACCATGTTTTAACATATATTCCATCTCCTTTGCAACAACTTCACTCTTTAAAGGATTTAATCTGTATGGAGATTGTTTCACCGGCATGGCATTACCAACATCCACGTCATGTTCTACAACAGATGTTCGACCAGGTACATCCGAAAACAATTCTTTATAACCGAACACCAACTTTTTCAGAGACCTACATTTCTTGTAAGTCAAATGAGAAGCTGAACCATCAAAGTTCTCCAAAGAATTCTTATTACCTGATGGCCAATTACCATCATAACCATATTTATCCTTACTAACTTCTTCCTCTGAAAAAGAATAATGATTATTGCATTTAGCCACATCTCCAACTGTTGCCACAGGATTGACTTTATCCCTTTCTTTATATTCCTTTAACATATTGATATGGCAAAGTTAAAAAGGTTTCCTCCTGTCTGGAGTTTCCACTAAATAATTGACCTCGCTAATTTTTTTCAAAATCTTCCAGAGACCTGAAAATGAAGGTTTTAATGAATTACCGGATAAAGGCAACAACACCAATACCTTGTCGCCTTCAGTGAAATTGCGTGTTTTGGTCCTCCTGTCAAAGAAGTACTTCATTCTTCTGACTGCACAACAAATTCTCATGGGCAAATTCCCAAGCCTTCGTCATTTTGTTACCCAAATTAGTCATGTAGTCTAATAAATTAATCTCAAGGATGTCACCTTCCCATGACTCTTTTACAATATCAAGAGGACCATGAATACAATATCCAAAAACCAAATTAAAAGGTGACAAACCTAGAGATTGACTTGGAGCCAAACGAAAAGCTAATAACAGATATGGTAATTCGTTGTCCCACAGAACTGTGACAAACAATATTTCCTAATCATTGATTTTAGAGCTTGATGAAACCTCTCCAGAGCACCCTGACTCCCGGATGATACGGAGATACGGAGATGAAGTCACATGTTTAATACTGGGAGTGGGAGTTGTGAAATAGATCTGGATGATCTCTAGAGCAATTTGGGGTTAACAAAATACCCAGAAATAAGTGTGAATAGTGGCGTTGTGGGTCAGTATTACGCAAAGTGATGATTCACCAAAAA
>NC_089782.1:51112460-51142460 GCF_040412425.1 Macrobrachium rosenbergii | reverse complement strand
GTCATCCTTGAAATATTCGAACGAATTGTATACGCATAATTATCGAACCTGCAGCCATATACCAGACGTATACTTTGAATTTACACTCACCAGAAAAGGAAATAAAAAGATTATTAGGAGGTTGTTACATGTCAGCGGAAATGCAATAATAATAATAATAATAATAATAATAATAATAATAATAATAATAATAATAATAATAATAATAATAATAATAATAATAATAATAATAATAATAATATCCTTGAACTTTAAAACAGAAACTGACCTTTTAGATGCCTTTGATTCTGCAATCTCAATCTATCAGATAATTTCTTTTAGCAACCCAGATAAAGTATATAACAACTGTCAGCATTCACTTATTCAGCAATTGTTGTACCCTAAGCTACTGGCATTTTGATAAATGGTATGAAGACTACCGAAAACGTCAAGGAATAAATGAACGTTGGAAGAGAGAGAGAGAGAGATTGTACACACTCTATCCATGTCCGATTGTGAACGGGTAATGAAACGTTCTAACTTTTAATTTGTGTTTTTCTATATATTAAACCGTTTGTTAATATGTCTAATTGATATTAATATATGATTAAAAACCACGTTCGTTAATGGAAATCAATAAATAACGCGCTTTCGGCAATACTGGTGCTATCTGGTTCATGGTCGTCTGATAAATAAAAATGAAAACAGGCAGTTCTGGCGAATGAAAAAGTTCTTTTTTGATGGAACTGTATGGCAATCCTGCTAGTTATTCTTCGGCAGTTTTGCTTTTAGTAGCCACTGATTCTCGATGCTATGAAAATCGGCGCGGTCTCCCCCAGCTACGGGGCTCGGTGGAAACTCACTATTGCTATGACGATAGTGAAGAATCGCGATTCTCATATGAAGATGAAATCAGTAATTCTCACTGATTCTCATTATATGAGAATACGTGATATTTCGGTCTTATTCTATGAGTATTCTCGGTTATATGAAAAATCGTGAAAATCGCGATTTTGAACTATATGAATAATTATTAAACAATGATTCTCATTCATATGAAATAAATGAAATCACCAATCTCATTTATATGATAGTCGAATTGAAATAACTCTCATTCATAGAGAGATCAAATGAATCTGAAATCGAAAATCTTCGGTCTCATTATATAAATAAGTAGATCACTGATTCTCATTCATATGAAGGCAAGCGAAAATCAGTTTCTGGCTACGTCATCAACTGTGCTGACGTAAAGGATCTTTTATGCTGTTGTCTCAATATTTGCTGCCTCGATAAGTATGAAACTCAGAATTCTATGGGATTATTATGAACATCATTTCTGGTGCCCAAATGTAAATGAAGTATTTGTGGATATTCATTCCATTCCTCTCTCTCTCTCTCTCTCTCTCTCTCTCTCTCTCTCTCTCTGTGTGCTGTTGAAATGGTGTTTGTTATAAAGAGAATGTTAACTCCACCATCAAGTATTTATTGTTGACTTTATCCAGAAAAGGACCTCATTATATAGTGTAAACTAAACTGTTTAGGCAATGATTATTCTCTCTTTCTTTCTCTCTCTCTCCTCATGGGAACTGCTGCCAATATTTGCTAAATCTGTCTAACTGTTTGCTAGCAGGTAGTGAGAGAAGAAGAGAGAGGAGAGAGGAAGGAGAGAGAGAGAGAGAGAGATGCTGAGAGTTGATGATGTGTCCTTTTCCTTTCATTGTGTGCACTGCTATATATATATATGGTTGTGACAATTCCCCAATCGCCGATCTGATAAAATCACTTCGATCGAAGATATCCCCATGATCCTATTTAGTGGACTTATCCCGGTACTGAAGAGAGAGAGAGAGAGAGTTCAGAAAGTAATGATGTTGTATGCATCATTATTTTATGTTATTATTCCAGATAAGATGTTTTTGTTTTAAGGTTTTAGTATTTTTAGTTTAATTCGTCCATTGGAAGTCACAATATCTCTTCCTGTTGAAACTCTTAGTCTATCTCTTAAACAAGGTTGTTGGTTGTGATAGAGACATTGCTACAGAAATATTTTTGCCTACATTCAGGATAAACAAACAAGTTAACTGAAACATGACTAAAAAATTTAGTCAATGAGGAAATTGGAAAGTTGTCTAACAATGACCAACTCGTTTAAAAGGTACTTTCTCTCTCTCTCTCTCTCTCTCTCTCTCTCTCTCTCTCTCTCTCTCTCTCTCTCTCTCTCTCTCTCTCACCAGGACATATTAAAGTATTCCAACTTACGAGTTTCAATCATTATTTCCATGCCATTAAATACAATCATCCTGCATACGTTCTTTGGTCACTGATAAGATGAATGAAATGTTTTGAAACAAGTCCTACAAAAGAGGTTTAAGAGTAAAGGTCTGGGACAAAATATCGACTAAATGTAGCCAAAGAACAAGTAAAAATAGCCTTCCTTCTCCAGGCCAAAGGGATCTAAATAAGTATAAAGAAAGATTAAGAAGAAGGGAGGAGATAAAGGAATCCAAGAAGAAAAATAGACAAAAAGGGGGGAAGGAGAGAGAGAGAGAGAGGAATGCAAATACTAGAGAGAGAGAGAGAGAGAGATAAACCTTTACGCTGCAAAACACTCCCTCCCACAAAACAGCGTTTGTTCATCACACTAATAAATATAATCCTGGTGTTTACGAAACGAAACCAGTTACACTTTTGGCAGGTGTTTGTTCAAAGCACAAAGACTGGGCGTTTGTGCATCTCTTAATTTCATGACCCGGGCTTTTGTTCTTGGCCCAAAAGCCCCTTTTGGGTCTTTTGACATATTTCTTTTAATTTTTTAAACTTATTTCGCAGGTATGAATTACACTATAAAATATATGTTCCACTTTAAATGAACCTTTCATGGATACAAAATCTGGATGGTGACTTTGCAGGAATCATGTCAAGTTAAATCTCTCTCTCTCTCTCTCTCTCTCTCTCTCTCTCTCTCTCTCTCTCTCTCTCTCTCTCTCTCTCTCTCTCTCTCTCTCTCTCCATAATTTTCACTTGAGAAAAATTTTTAAGATTTTAAGTTTAGTGATTCAACTAAATATTCAAAAGTATAAATAAAAATGAACTTAAAAAAAAAATCCGGGAATGTTAGAATTTTCAAAAAACCAAGATTAGGAAAACCAAAGAGAAAAATTAATGGACAGAGAGAGAGAAAGAAGAAGAAAATAATAGTGATTAGAAAAAAGTAGTTTCCTAAAAAATAAAGTTGATCCAGTTGATCAATTTTTGGCCTGATGGACCTTCTGGTTTGGATTCAAGCAGAGAGAAGGAGAGAGAAGGCGGAAGCTATTACAGTGAATCGAAGCTGATTTCCACTCCGGGAGGATCGTGTAACCAAGAAAGGCGTCGATTACTGAACAATGAACAAATTTACGCTTCCCGACAGCGCTGCGTCAATGTGATAAACTGTCCCCAAGGACTGACAACGGATCGCGATGCAGTGAATAACTGAAACTCAATATCACTTCAGTAAGTCGCCTGAATGAGGCACTCGGAGCCAGGAGGCAAGTCTGTACTATATATGTCAAGCTCATACTGCACTGAGAATGAAACCACTTCTTCCTTCATTATCAATACTCTTTCATTAGAAATGGTAGATATGTCATTATGAAGTTCATCATGCCTCTGCACTGTTTACAGTTCACCTACAAGCCCTGGTGCAGGCACTTTCGGCCTTTAGGTGTAATTAAGTCAGTGAAAAGAACTGGGTTAGTGGCACAATAAAGAGATCAGACAATACCTAGGATGAAGTACGAGGATCTACAAGAGAAGAAGTAACAATCAGAGGCGTTGGACCTTGAAGTCTGAACAAAGAAAGGAATGGAGGTCAAGTAAAAAGGCTAAAAGTGGGTAAAGGGGCTAGTGGACGAAGACGTCGCAAACACCCTTTAGCAATGCCTACGGTGCACCACGTGAGGTGCACTGACGGAAATAACCGCCCCCCCCCCCTTCCACGTCCCATTCGTCCTTGTGTAAGGACGACATAGTTTGGTGGTTCACCCGTCAAGCATCCTGTCCCCTAACCCCCCACTAGTTGGCAGGCTATACTAACTACTATATATATATATATATATATATATATATATATATATATATGCTCCTCTATATATATATATATATATATATATATATATATTGTCAGTATCCACTGTACTGTAATTTCATTAATTTAGCTTATTAGTTTAAGTGGATGTTTTTGTAAAGTGTTATTTTGATTAATTTTTAGTTCCTCCTCTTAATTACTCCTCACCGCCATCTATTGTCTGGTTTTTCGTTTACTAATGTTTGTATTTTCTTCCAAGTCTTTTTGTGTGTCCATAACGATTCCAGTGGGCTTTCAGAGTGTTGTCACAGGAGTCTTGGCCTGGTGAGGAGGTGTTATCTTGGCCTGCCTTGAGAATATTTAGATATTTTGGATTACTTGAAGATTTTGGATCCCTGCATTCATATGCCCTTCTGCTGTTCTTGCTGTACTTCAGGATTATACTGCTTAAGCCCTCGGCCTCGTAATAGCCCGGTGGTACTCTCTTTGAGCAGGTAAAACCATAATAACCATTTTGTTGGTACATCGTGGCCTCTTCCCTCTGCTGCAGCCCTGTGGACCTTGATCAAGTTTGATCCTGCAGTGGACTTATGAAATCAAAATATAATCTGATCACTGCTTGATGTATATCTCCAGATGTGGAGATTAGTGCACTCATATAAGAGGAGATTGTTTTTATTAGAGTGTATTTTGTTAGGTTATTCTGTCTTTCCTGATAATCTTATAACTCTGGACCCCTCTCCTTTTGGGTTGAAAGTGTTGTATTCTTTTAATTAGTGTGATTGATTTGGTTATAATTTAGGGTGTTTTGGTTTTCATATATTTATGTTAATTTTGAGTCTGAGTAATAATTCTGTCTATTTTAGTCTTGTAATAAAATTATAATTTTGCCATCTTTCAATAACACCCTTGATTTGACTCTCTTCCCTTGAAAATTGTTTATATTGCAACCTATCATTATGGTGACTGGTGTTTTTAAAGGTGAATAAGGTTTTGAATTACTATTAATTAGTTGCTGTAACATCGTTGCACCACTACAAGGCTCTGACATTGGCACGACCTTACTAACAGGATCTGTAATTTACCTGGGTTGTTTCCTGTGTGGAAGTTAGATCTTAGGGTGTTTATTGGTGTGCTAGGGTGGTTAGCAGGATCTTTCACCTCCTCTAGTTTATTTATTTATAGGCAGCTAATCATGTCTGTGTTAAATGTATTGGGGACCAATCGAGGGGTGGCAAGAGAGACTAGCAGAGTTAAAAAGTGGTGGAGCAGGTGGCTCAACATTTAGAGGTAGATTACGATGTGTCTGTAAGGAAAGGAGTTATTGCTGCTCGAGTGTATGAACATGTTAAATGGTAAAAAGACCGGTGAGAAAGTTGGTAGAAAGTGTGTCAGTGGAAATTATGGATAGACAAATCACCTTGAAGCAGTTGGAGTTTGAGATGGAAAAATTTGGGAGAAGCAGGAAAAGAAGGCCAACATGGATTAGCAATGAGGGGTACAGTTATTGCTTCTTCCTATAGTTTGCCTGATGGTGGCACAGGCCTTAAAATTTGTTCCTGCTTTGAGGAGAAGAACATTGGCCAGTCTTTGCCTCTACTTGGACAGGATTGCCTGTTGGTCTGGACCACCCTTATCCCGAGTAAATTTTGGTGGAAACTCAAAAAAGGTTTATGTAACTCTGGACGAGGAATTATCATCAGATTACAAGCATTAAGCAGATTGTGTTAAGGCATATGAGTTGGTTCCTGAAGCATATAGGCAGCATTTCAGGAACTTGCAGAGAGCCTAAGGAACAAGCTATATTAGTTTCTGCTGGGAGTAAACAATATGCAAAGTTGGTTGAAGTCCAAAGAGGTTGAAAGACCTTGAGAAATTAAAAGAATTAACCTTAGTAGAAATTTAAAAGGTGTGTTCCAGATAAATTAAAAGTCCATTTGAAAGAGTTAAAGCTTGATGTTTACAGGAGAGTGGCTATCGCCAGTGACAAATATTATTGTCATATGAAAACACATTAGGAAGATGTTAAGCCAAACTGGATTAGGGTGAACAGGAATAATGTCATTAACAGTGGTACTACAGTGTTTACTAAGAATAATGTTAAAGGTAATAATGGTTTGGAAATAGTAAAGTGTATCACGGTAATTTAAATAAGAATTGGTAATGTGGTATATGATCCCGAGAAACTGAGGTCAAAGAAGTTTTGTTATTATTGTAATAGAAGGACATGTGAAAAGTATGTGTTATGCCTATAAGAAATCTTTCATTTTGGCTCATTTTTGTCATTGCCCGAAGTTTAGTATGCAACCATCAGAAATGAAAAAAATATAATTATCATATATAAATATTGAAATATATGACAGCGCAAAAAAAAAAATGTCATATATAATTGTATACAAATGCGCTGTGAGCAAAAGCAGTTAAAGCTAACAAGTTATTTTTTTTCTTTGTATTGTACACTAAATTGCAATGATTTTGGTATATAACAAATTGTAAAACAATCAAAGCATCACAGAAAAATATTATCACAAAATGATGCATGAATTAATTAACGAGGACGTAAAAAGTTTTTTCAAAAATTCACCATAAATCGAAATATTGTGCTAGAGACTTCCCGTTTGTTGCAAAATAAAGGTAATTGATTGAATATTACTAGACTGTAAAAATTTTAGCTTACAATTGCAGTTTTCGACCATTTCGGTTGAGTTAAAGTTGACTGAAAGTAGAATTTTTCTATTTATCGTGATTTATATGAAAATATTTCAAAACTGATAAAGCTACAACCTTGAGTTATTTTTTGTTGTATTCTACATGAATTGCGCACATTTCAATATATAAAACTTTATGTAACGACTAAAATAAAATGATTGCAAACATTACGACAAAGTGACGAAAAATTTCTGAGATGTTCTGCAGAGTTACCGCTGGAACGTAAGGAAAAGTTTTTCAAAAATTCACCATAAATCGAAATATTGTGCTAGAAACTTCAAATTTGTTGCAAAATGAAGGTACATGACTGAATATTACTAAAATGTAAGAGTTTTTAGCTTACAATTACATTTTTCTATCATTTTGGTAGAGTTAAAGTTGACCGAAGGTTGAAATTTTGGCACATCATGATTTATATGAAAATATTTCAAAACTGATAAAATATACAACTATGAGTTATTTTCTGTTGTATTCTACATGAAACTGCGCACATTTTCATATATAAAACTTTATGTAAAGACTAATATAAAACGGTGCAAACATTACGACAAAGTGACGAAAGAATTTCGAGATGTTCGGCGAGTTACCCAGCGGACGTAAGGAAAAAAAATTTTTTTAAATTCACCATAAATCGAAATATTGTGCTAGAGACTTCTAGTTTGTTGCAAAATGAAGGTACATGTTTGAATATTACTGGAATGCAAGTTTTAGCTTACAATTGCGTTTTCGACCATTTCGGTCGAGTTAAAGTTGACCGAAGATTGAAATTTTGGCACTTACGTGATTTATATGGAAATATTTCAAAACTGATAAAGCTACAACCATGAGTTATTTTCTGTTGTATTCTACATGAAACTGCGCACATTTCCATATAAAAACTTTATGTAACGACTAATATAAACTGGTGCAAACATTACAACAAAGTAACGTAAGAATTTCTGAGATGTTCGCAGAGTTAGCACGCCAGCGGACGTAAGGAAAAGTTTTTAAAAAATTCACCATAAATCGAAATATTGTGCTAGAAACTTCCAATTTGTTGCAAAATGAAGGTACATGACTGAATATTACTAGAATGTAAGAGTTTTAGCTTACAATTGCATTTTTTCGACCATTTCCGGTCAAGTTAAAAAAGTTGACTGAAGGTTGAAATTTTGCACTTATCGTGATTTATATGGAAATATTTCAAGACTGATAGAAGCTACAACCATGAGTTATTTTTCTGTTGTATTCTACATGAAATTGCGCACATTTCCATGTATAAACTTTATGTAACGACTAATATAAACCGATTGCAAACATTACGACAAAATGACGAAAAGAATTTCTGAAATTGCCGGCGAAGTGCGTATGGGGAAGGAAAAGTGTTTTTCAAAAATTCATCAGAAATCGAAATACTGTGCTAGACTTCAGATCTGTTGCAAAATGAAGGTAAATGATTGAATATTACTAGAATGTAAGAGTTTTAGCTTACAATTGCGTTTTTCAACCATTTCGGTTGAGTCAAAGTTGACCAAAGGTTGAAATTTTTGTAGTCGACGTCACGGTGCGCCCACTCGCACCCAACAGACAAATTTAGTCACGTCACGATCGTCGAGTCGGTGTTTAAGGGTTAAACATGTGACTTCATCTCCAGATCTCCATTATCATCCGGAGAGTCACTGTGCTCTGGAGAGGTTTCATCAAGCTCTAAAATCAATGATTAGGAAATATTGTTTAAGTCACAGTTCTGTGGGACAACGAATTACCATATCTGTTATTAGCTTTTCGTTTGGCTCCAAGTCAATCTCTAGGTTTGTCACCTTTTAATTTGGTTTTTGGACATTGTATTCATGGTCCTCTTGATATTGTAAGAGTCATGGGAAGGTGACATCCTTGAGATTAATTTATTAGACTACATGACTAATTTGGGTAACAAAATGACAAAGGCTTGGGAATTTGCCCATGAGAATTTGTTGTGCAGTCAGAGAAAAATGAAGTACTTCTTTGACAGGAGGACCAAAACACGTAATTTCACTGAAGGTGACAAGGTATTGGTGTTGTTGCCTTTATCCGGTAATTCATTAATTCATTAAAAGCTTCATTTTCAGGTCTCTGGAAGATTTTGAAAAAATTAGCGAGGTCAATTATTTAGTGGAAACTCCAGACAGGAGGAAACCTTTTTAACTTTGCCATATCAATATGTTAAAGGAATATAAAGAAAGGGATAAAGTCATTCCTGTGGCAACAGTTGGAGATGTGGCTAAATGCAATAATCAATATTCTTTTTCAGAGGTTAGTAAGGATAAATATGGTTATGATGGTAATTGGCCATCAGGTAATAAGAATTCTTTGGAAAACTTTGATGGTTCAGCTTCTCATTTGACTTACAAGAAATGTAGGTCTCTGAAAAGTTGGTGTTCAGTTATAAAGAATTGTTTTTCGGATGTACCTGGTCAACATCTGTTGTAGGACATAGCGTGGATGTTGGTAATGCCATGCCGTGAAACAATCCCCATACAGATTAAATCCTTTCAAGAGTGAAGTTGTTGCAAAGGAGATGGAATATGTTAAAACATTGTTTGATCAAACCAAGCATAAGTCCTTGGTCGTCACCTGTGGAGTTGGTTAAAGAACCTGACGGAGAATTTCGCATGTGTTTTGACTATTGAAAGGTAAATGAGGTTACAAAATTTGATAACTATCCTTTGCCACGGATAGAAGATTGTATAGGTCACATGGGTAGTCAAAATATATAAGTAAATTTGATTTATTAAAAGGTTATTGGCAAGTTCCTTTGTCGAAACAAGCAAGGACCTTGTTGGCTTTCGTGACACCTCAAGTGTTCTTTTAATGTTGTGTTATGCCCTTTGGTATGAAAAATGCAGCCGTCACTTTTCAAAGGTTGATGAATATGTTGGTGTACGATTTAGAAGGGTGTGTGTTTATATTGGTGATATTGTCATTTATAGTGACGACTGGGGACTCACTGAAACGATTGATGTTGAAGAAAGCTGGTCTGGTGGTTAACCTAAGAAAGCGTGAGTTTGCAAAAAGCAAAGGTTGTGTACTTAGGTCATGTAGTGGGTAATGGTAGGGTAGCTCCTAAACAGGCAAATGTGGAGGCTATTGTCAGTATCCATTGTAATTTCATTAATTTAGCTTATTAGTTTAAGTGGATGTTTTTGTAAAGTGTTATTTTCATTAACTTTTAGTTCCTCCTCTTAGTTACTCCTCACCGCCATCTATTGTCTGGTTTTTCGTTTACTAATGTTTGTATTTTCTTCCAAGCCTGTTTGTGTGTCCATAACGATTCCAGTGGGCTTTCCAGAGGTGTTGTCTGGGGTCTTGGCCTGGTGAGAGGAGTGTTATCTTGGCCTGCCTTGAGAATATTTAGATTTTTTGGATTACTGGAAGATATTGGATCTCTGCATTCATATGCCCTTCTGCTGTTCCTGCTGTACTTCAGTATTATACTGTTTAAGCCCTCGGCCTCGTAATAGCCTGGGGGTACTCTCTGTGAGCAGGTAAAACCCATAATAACCATTTTTGGTTGAAACATCGTGGCCACTATTCCTCTGCTGCAGCCCTGTGGACCTTAAAGTTTGATCCTTCAGTGGACTTTGGAATCAAATTATAATCTGATCACGGCTTGATGTGTATCTCCAGACGTGGAGATTAGTGCACTATATAAGAGGAGATTGTGTTTTATTAGAGTGTAATTTTGTTAGGTTATTCTGTCTTTCCTGGTAATCTTCTCCTTTCTGGACCCCCTCTCCTTTTGGGTTGAAAATGTTGTATTCTGTGTTAGTGTGATTGATTTGGTTATAATTTAAGGGTGTTTTGGTTTTACATATATTTATGTTAATTTTTGAGGTCTGGGTCATCATTTCTGTCTATTTTAATTATTGTAATAAAATTATAGTTTTTTTTTTTGCCATCTTTCAATAACCCCCTTGATTTGACTCTCCCACACTTGGAAAATTATCTTGTCTATAGTACCTTCTCACATTATAGTGGCAGTGGTATTTTTATAAGGTGAATAAAAGTTTGAAATACTATTAATTAGTTGTTGTGGCTGCGTTGCGCCACTGCAAGGCTCTGACATTGGCGACCTTGCCAGGATCTGTAGTACCTGGGTTATTCACCTGTGTGAGAGTTGAGTCTTGGGGTGTTTATTGGTGTGCTAGGGTGGTTAGCAGGATATTTTTCACCTCCTCTAGTTTATTTATTTATAGGCAATAATCATGTCTGTGTTAAATGTATTAGAGTTATTGTCTGGCGAGGGATGGCAAGAGAGACTAGCAGAGTTAAACAAAGATGAATTGGAGCAGTTGGCTCAACATTTAGAGGTAGATTACGATGTGTCTGTAAGGAAGGGGTTAATGCTGCTACAAGTGTATGAACATGTTAAAATGGTAAAGACCGAGGAAGGGAAAGTTGGTAGAGAAGTGTTGTCACTGGAAATTATGAATAGGCAAATTGCCTTGAAGCAGTTGGAGTTTGAGATGGAAAAATTTAAAGAGGAAGCTAGGGAGAAAGAAAGGCAACATGAATTAGCAATGAGGAGTACAGTTATTGCTTCTTCCTCCTACTACTTAATGGGTCCGTTACCCCCTGCAATTAATTTGGCACAGGCCTTAAAATTTGTTCCTGCTTTGAGGGAAGAACGTGGCCAAATTCTTTGTCTCCTTCGAGAGGATAGCAGCTAGGTTGGAGTGGCCTGTTGAATTCTGGACCACCCTTATCCAGAGTAAATTTACAGGTAGAGCTCAAAAGGTTTATGTAACTCTGAACGAGGAATTATCATCAGATTATGAGAGTGTTAAGCAGATTGTGTTAAAGGCATATGAGTTGGTCCCTGAAGCATATAGGCAGCGTTTCAGGAACTTACAGAAGGTTAAAACAAACATATGTTGAGTTTTACTAGAGTAAAAAACAATATGCAGAGGATTGGTTGAAGTCCAAAGAGGTTGAAGACTTTGAGAAATTAAAAGAATTAATCTTAGTAGAGGAATTTAAAAGGTGTGTTCCAGATAAATTAAAAGTCCATTTAGAAGAGTTAAAGCTTATGTTTTACAAGAGGTGGCTATCGCCAGTGACGAATATTATTTGTCACATAAAAATACGTTAGGGGAAGATGTTAAGCCAAATTGGATTAGGGTGAACAGGAATAATAATGTTGATAACAGTGGTACTAAGGTGTTTACTAAGAATAATGTTAGAAGTTAATAATGGTTTTGGAAATAGTAAAGTGTATCATGGTAATTAAAATAAGGGTGGCAATGTGGTATATGATCCCGAGAAACTGGGGTCTAGGGTTTGTTGTTATTGTAATAAGAAGGGACATGTGAAAAGTATGTGTTATGCCTATAAGAAATCTTTGAAGACTACAGGAAAAACAGTAATGAGTACTGACAGGAAGGAATTCAATCCTGTGTCTTCCACCAGCACTGGAAAATGATTATCCGGTCCTTCAGGTCCTTCAGGTTTTTAGCAGTATTTATCTTTGGGTAGAATCTCTACTGTAAATGGTTCGGATGTAAGGAAGGTCAGAATTTTGCAGGATACTGGCTCAGCTCAGTCATTAATCCTGTGGGAGGCGTTGCCGAGTGATTTTAGGGGAGGAAATGGAGAATATGTATTGTTATCAGGATTCCCCGATTCGGTAAAATCATACCCGATTGGTCTGTTTCATTTATCTTGTCCTTCCTTTTCAGGAGAATTGAAATTAGCTATTATTGAAAAATTTCCTGGGAAGGAAGTGGATACTGTAATAGGGAATGATGTGGCCTTTACTAATATAACCTGTCCCATTTTGGTAAGCCCCGATAATGAAATAGCGGTAGTTACTCATTCTAAATCTTGTAGTGTTGATGCAGAGTCAACAGTAGATGAGATCTGAGTAGCAGAGTAGTGGTAGTGTAGTAACAGATAATAATGTTATGTAGATCTGAAAAACAGGATTAGCCACCCAATTGATACAGGTGAGAGTTTGGAGTGAATAATTAATCAAATATTATATAGGTTGAGTAGTTGAGTAACAGATAATAACATTGATGTCTTTGGCTCAAGAACGTGTTGGCTGGGCATTTGAAACAAAACCTGGCAACTGCTGACTAAAAAAGAGGTGGGTAGTTGCTCATTTGGTAATGGGCCCAAAAACAGGATTATAGTTATTGATGTGGTCCTCCCAATAATCCTGAATGAATACAGGTGAGAGTTTGGTCTATTAACCGTTAAACTCTAACAAAAGTGCCTGTTGTATGCCGGGCGGTGTCGGGAGTTAGCAAAAAAATAAAAATCAAAGTTTTCAGATTAAGAGTTCATTTTGGCCTTTTTTTGTCATTGCCTGAAGTTTAGTATGCAACCATCAGAAATGAAAAAAAATATCATTATCATATATAAATATTGAAATATATGACAACAAAAAAAATCAGATATAATTGTATACAAATAATGTGAGTAAAGCGTTGAAGCTAACGGTTATTTTTGGAAAATTGCAATGGATTTTGAAATTGTCGATCAAAGCAACACAGAGAAAATATTATCACAAAATGATGCATGAATTAAATAACATGTTGGATTGAATATTACTAGACTGTAAGTGTTTAAAATTTTGGTTCGGTCAAGTTTTTTTCTAAAGATTTACAGTATATGAAAATATGTCAAAACTGATAAAGCTACAACCATGAGTTATTTTTATTGAATATATTGCCAATGAAAGAATTTTGACAATTAAATCTACGTATGGACGTATGGAAAAGTTTTTTTCAAAATTCACCATAAATCGGCCTTCCAATTTGTTGCAAAATGAAGGTAAATGATTGAATATTACTAGAATGTAAGAGTTTTAGTTAAAAATTCAAATTTTGGTGATTTATATGAAAATATTTCAAAACTGTCTGTCATTTTTTGAAAGTTGGTTGCCAATTTTCATATATAAAACCCATTCCTAAAATGGCAAACATTATGCTTTCCGTTTCCAAAAATTCACCATAAATCGAAATATTGTGCTAGAGACCTGAAGGTTGGTTGAAAACTAGAATGTAAGTGATTATTGATTTCACCATTTCAGTCGGACCCATGAAATTTTGCACTTATCGTGATTTATATGAAAATATTTCCAAACTGATAAAAGCTACAACCATGGGTTGTTTTTGTTGTATTTACATGAATACATTTTTACTAAACTTTATGTAACGCTAATTTAAAACTGTGCAAAAATTACGGTTTCTGAAATTTCGGCCGAAGCCATAAGGAAAAAGTTTTTCAAACATTCGCCATAAATCGAAATATTGTGCTAGAGACTTCCAATCTGTTGCAAAATGAAGGTAAATGATTGAATATTACTAGATTGTAGTTTTAGCTTGCAATTGCGTTTTTCGACCATTTTGTCAGTGAAAGTTGACGAAGGTTAAAATTTTTTGTAGGATGCACCCAACAGACAATTTTAGTCCAGTCGCCCAGTCAGCGTTTAAGGGTTAAGAGTCAAAAAAAATTGTTGAAGAATTAGTAAAATTTTTCACTAGATTTGGGATGCTTTGTCCAGTCCGACTGTGGCACTAATTTTCTTGGCAATTTTTTCAGGAAAAATGAGGAATTGAATATCAAACACGTAACTTCCTCTCCATATCATCCAGAGAGTCAGGGGGCTCTGGAGAAGTTTCATCAGACTATGAAATTAATGGTCTGCAAATACTGCTTGGAACATGGGTCTGAATGGGATAAAGAATTACCCTTCTTATTATTTGCTTTCAGGTCAGCTCCAAGTCAGTCTCTTGGTCTGTCCCCATTCAACTTGGTGTTCGGGCATTGTGTTCGTGGTCCGTTGGATGTCGTAAGGGAATCGTGGGAAGGTGACGTTCCAGAGATGAATTTATTAGATTACATGTTGCATTTAGATGAAAAATTGGGTAAGGCCTGGAAGTTTGCTTATAATAATTTGTTGTGTAGCCAAAGAAGGATGAAGTACTTCTTTAACCGGACAACTAAAGTGCATAGTTTTACCGATGGTGATAGGGTGTTAGTTTTGTTGCCCTTACCCAGTAACCTGTTAAAAGCTTCTTTTTCAGGTCCTTGGAAAATTTTAAAGAAAATTAACGAAGTAAATTATTTGGTTGAGACTCCTGAAAGACGTAAACCGTTCCAACTGTGCCATATTAATATGCTTAAAGAGAGTATAAAGATAGGGATGAGGTAGAGGTAATGGCTTGCAAATCCCGCAGCTGACCAGTCAGATCCCGGGATTACGATGTAATCAATAGGTTTGGACAGAAAGCAAATGGATGTTACAGACTAATACACACATAAACAAAGCCACTCCAACATATTCTAAAAACATAACAGACACTCACGTCTCGAACTCGAACTGAATACCGGCCCAGTTCTCCTCGTGCTGCTGGGAATAATAATAATAAAGAATAACCATGCTTAATAATAATAATAATAATAGGGATGAGGTAATAATAATAAAGGGGATTATAATAACAATAATAATTCTTTTCCACAGGATAATGACGATAACTATGTTGATGACGGGAACTGGCCGTCAGACAATAATGGGTTGTTAGAAAATTTTGACATGTCAGTGGCTCATTTATGTCGGAATAAACAAAGGTCTTTAAAACAGTTGGTCTTTGAATTCAAACAATAATTTTCAGATGTTCCAGGTCGAACCACTGTTCTGGAACATGATGTTGATGTTGGTGATGTCACTCCTGTAAAACAATCCCCTTATCGGTTAAATCCATTTAAGAGTGAGGTAGTCTCAAAAGAAGTAGAATATATGTTAAAACACGGGCTTATTGAGCCCAGTAAGAGTCCTTGGTCGTCACCGGTAGTATTAGTAAAGAAACCTGATGGGGATTATAGAATGTGTTTTGATTACAGGAAGGTAAATGATGTAACTAAAACCGATTGTTATCCCTTACCTCGAATAGAGGATTGCATTGATCGCATGGGTAAGGCTAAATTTATAAGTAAGTTTGACCTGTTGAAAGGGTATTGGCAGGTTCCATTGTCGAAGCGGGCAAGGGCCTTATCAGCTTTTGTAACCCCACAAGGTTTATTCCAGTGTAAGGTGATGCCTTTCGGTATGAAAAATGCTGCAGCGACCTTTCAAAGGTTAATGAATACATTGGTATATGGTTTGGAAGGGTGTGTCGTTTATATAGACGACATTGTTATTTATAGTGATGACTGGGAAACACACTTAAAGCGGATTAGGCATTGTTCAAAGTCTTAAAGAAGGCAGGTTTGGTAATTAATTTGAAAAAAAAGTGACTTCGCACAGGCGAAGGTGGTATATTTGGGACACGAAGTAGGAAACGGTAAGGTTGTTTCTAAACAAGCGAATATAGAATCTATTGAAAGAATTTCTATACCTAAGTGTCGGAAAAATGTCCGGAAGTTCCTGGGTTTGGTCGGTTATTACTGTAGGTTTGTAAAGAATTTCTTGGACATCGCCGAACCTTTGACTAATCTTTTAAAGAAGAAGGTAATTTTTGTATGGTCAAGTGAAGCTCAAAGAGCTTTTGATAACTTGAAGAAAGTGTTAATTAGTTTCCCGGTATTGAGGGCTCCCGATTTTACTAAACAGTTTTCCTTGTCAACTGACGCTAGTGATGTTGGTGTGGGAGTGGTATTGTTGCAATATGATGAGAAGGGAATTTCCCACCCAGTCGCTTTCTTTTCTAAGAAGCTTACTTACCCACTCAACGTAGATATTCTACGGTAGAAAAAGAAACGTTAGCTTTAATATTGGCAATTAATCATTTTTAACGTATATTTATCTTCTACAGGAACCCCAATTAAGGTATATACCGATCATAATCCTTAACCTTCATCAACAGGTATAAGAATAAAAACCAACGTTTAATGCGTTGGAGTTTATTGTTGCAAGAGTGGAACCTGGAGTTCAAGCATACTCCAGGCAAAAACAATGTCGTGGATGATGTCCTCTCTCGCAGCGTTGAATAAGGAATGTTGCAGCGGCTATGCATCTATCAAGGTAGTACCTGTATCGTTCCTTTTGATGTATGTGTGCTGTTGTTGCAGGCAATAGGGTTTATATGGAAAATTTCATGTTTAATGTTTTTATTAATGCTTGTTTACTGTGCGGAATTTATATGCATGGGTTAAAACCGAACAAGTATCGATATGAGAAAAGGTTATGTTCACAAGAAGGGTGAAAAGTGGTGAGGTGTTATTTGATACTGGTTTACACATGTAATGGTCAATTATTGGTAAGGTTTTATTAGTAAGGTGGTGGTAAGGTTAGCAAAGGATGTTTAACAAGGTGATATCTAGGTTTGGCAGGATATGAAGTGTTTATCATATAAGGTGTTTAGTAATTAAGGTATATTTAATCAGGTTTTGGGTACCATAAGGTTTAGTTAAGAGTTTAGGCAGGCACTAACTGCAATGATTTTCAGGCTAAAAATTAAGCTTTGTCGGTTTTGCTTGTGGTTATTTGCGCAGGGGAGATCTGTGTAATGCTTCTCTGTATCAATGGGTTCAGTGTGTACTGTTTAATGTTATAGAACACAGATGGTGTACATTGAAATGGACAGTGTTTATTGCATCTGCCACACATTTAGTGTTAATATGTGAAGTGAATCACTGAAATGGGACAGTGTTTTGGTGGAAAAGTTTTTGCCTGTGGACAATGATATGAATCGTTAAAATTGTAAAGTGTCAAACTCTTAACTTTGTTGCAAAGCTTTGTGATGCTCCGAGGTGTGGGGTGTTTTTGAGGGTATCTGATTGAAACCTGCTTTGTATATTATTAGGATTAAAGATAATAATGACAGAGTCAAAAGTGTGGTCATTATTTGGGATAATGGTTAGGATGATACTAACCATTAAGATTGTTGTATTAATGCCATTGGAACTCTGTGAACTGCTAATCTTGACACTTGCCACCCACGCCCCCACCCCTTTTTCCTTTCAGTGTGTTAAGATTGTAGTTGGTACCAGGTTGATAATTCCTTTCAGTGAGTTATAACAGGTGTGGTTCAAAACTCTTTAATTTTATTTTGACTTTTTTTTTGTATTTTGGAGATTTAATTTTTGTGTAAGGTGAGGAGGTGTCAGTATCCATTGTAATTTCATTAATTTATATTATTAGTTTTATGTGATGTTTTTGTAAAGTGTTATTTTGATTAATTTTTAGTTCCTCTCTTAGTTACTCCTCACCGCCATCTATTGTCTGGTTTTTCGTTTTTAATGTTTGTATTTCCTTCAAAGCCTGTTTGTGTGTCCATAATGATTCCAGTGGGCTTTCCAGAGGTGTTGTCTGGGGCCTTGGCCTGGTGAGAGGAGTGTTATCTTGGCCTGCCTTAAGAATATTTAGAATTTTTTGGATTACTGGAAGATATTGGATCTCTGCATTCATATGCCCTTCTGCTGTTCTTGCTGTACTTCAGTATTATACTGTTTAAGCCCCCACTTTCGTAATAGCCTGGGGGTACTCTCTGTCAGCAGGTAAAACCCATATTAACTATTTTTGTTGAAACATCGTGGCCACTATTACCTCTGCTGCAGCCCTGTGGACCTTAAGTTTGATCCTTCAGTGGACTTTGGAATCGAAAATATAATCTGATCACGGCTTGATGTGTATCTCAGACGGGAGATTAGTGCACTATAAGAGATTGTGTTTTATTAGAGTGTATTTGTTAGGTTATTCTGTTTTCAAAATAATCTTCTCCTTTCTGGACCCCCTCTCCTTTTGGGTTGAAAGTCTTGTTCTGTCTTAATTAGTGTGATTGATTTGATTATAATTTAAGGGTGTTTTGGTATTTCATACATTTATGTTAATTTTTGAGGTCTGGGTAAGCATTTCTGTCTATCTCAATTATTGTAATAAAATTATAGTTTTTTTTTTGCCATCTTTCAATAACCACCTTGATTTGACTCTCCCACACTTGGAAAATTGTCTTATTTATAGTACCTTCTCACATTATAGTGACAGTGGTATTTTTTACAGGTGAATAAGGTTTTGAGATACTTTTAATTAGTTGCTGTGGCTGCGTTGCGCCACTGCAAGGCTCTGACACTATTGAGAATGAAAATTCTTAGGTTTGGTAGGTTACTACTGTAGAATTGGGAAAAATTTTTCTGATATTGCTGATCCACTCACCAACCTCCTAAAAAGACACTCAATGTTCACCTGGACCAACAACAAGCAAAAGGCACTGAAAGTCTCAAAAAAAAAGATACTTGTTGCATCCGATATTGATGGCTCCAAATTTTACCTCCCTTGTTTGCTTGCCACCAACTGACAGGGTGTTGGTGTAGGAGCTGTCTTTTTACAGAAGGACGAACAGGGAGTTTCTCACCCTGTTGTGCCTACTTCTCAAAGACAGTTAACTCCCACTCAACAAAGTATTCAACCGTTGAAAAGACACTTGCATTGATATTGGCAATTAACCCCAAACGCCTACTGGACGATCATACGTCGACTAAAAATTGTCTGTTGAGTGCCAAGTGGGATTACCCTCGCCGATTACAAAAAATTTCAACCTTTGGTCATCTCTTTATTTCGACACAAAATGGTCGAAAAACGCAATTGTAAGCTAAAACTCTTACATTCTAGTAATGTTCAATCATGTACCTTCATTTTGCAACAAATTGGAAGTCTCTAACAATATTTCGATTTATGGTGAATTTTTTGAAAAAAACTTTTCTTACGCCGCATGTAAACTCGGCCGAAAATTTCAGAAATTTTTTAGTCATTTTGTATCGTAATTTTGCACTGTTCTATATTAGCTGTTACATAAAGTTTTATATATGTAAATGTGCACAATTTCATGTAAAATACAGCAAAATACAACCCATGGTTGTAGTTTTTATCAGTTTGAAATATTTTCATATAAACCACGATAACTGGGAAAATTTCAACCTTCAGTCAACTTTGACTAATAAAATGGTAAAACGCAATTGTAAGGCTAAAACTCTTACATTCTTTTAATATTCAATCATTTACCTTCATTTTGCAACCAATTGGAAGTCTCTAGCACAATATTTCAATTTATGGTGAATTTTTTGAAAAAAACTTTTTTCTTATGTCCGCTCCAGAAATTCTTTAAAACAGGCGTTGTCGTAATGTTTGCAACCTGATTTTATATTAGTCGTTACATAAAGTTTTATATATGGAAATGTGCACAATTTCATGTAGAATACAACAGAAAATAACTCATTGTAGCTTTCATAAGTTTTGAAATATTTTCATATAAATCACGATAAGTGCCAAAATTTCAACCTTCAGTCAACTTTAACGACCAAAATGGTAAAACGCAATTATAAGCTAAAACTCTTACATTCTAGTAATATTCATTCATGTACCTTCATTTTGCAACAAACTGGAAGTCTCTAGCACAAACATTTTGATTTATGGTGAATTTCTGAAAAAAACTTTTTCCTTACGTCTGCGCTTGTAACTTGGCGAACATCTCAGAAATTCTTTAACCAAACGTTGTCGTAATGTTTGCATCGTTTTTACATTAGTCGTTACATAAACTTTTATATATGAAAATGTGCAGAATTTCATGGTAGAATACAGCAGAAAAATAGCTCATGGTTGTAGCTTTTTATCAGTTTGAAATATTTTCACATAAATCACGATAACTGCCAAAATTTCAACCTTCAGTCAACTTTAACTCGACCAAATGGTAAAAATGCAATTGTAAGCTAAAACTCTTACATTCTAGTAATATTCAATCGTTTACCTTCATTTTGCAATAAATTGAAGTCTCTAGCATAATATTTCGATTTATGGTAAATTTTTGAAAAAACATTTTCCTTACGACTATCAGGGAGTAACTCGCGAACATCTCAGAAATTCTTTAGATCAACGTTGTCGTAATATTTGCATCATTTTATATTAGTCGTTACATAAATTTTATATATGAAAATGTGCGCAATTTCATGTACAATACAACAGAAAATAACTCATGGTTGTAGCTTTACCAGTTTTGAAATATTTTCATATAAATCACGATAAATAGAAAAAATTTCGATTTTTCGGTCAACTTTAACTCAACCAAATGGTTGAAAAACTGCAATTGTAAGCTAAAAACACTTACAGTCTAGTAATATTCAATCAAATAGCTTCATTTTTCAACAAACGGGAAGTCTCTAGCACAATATTTCGATTTATGGTGAATTTTTGAAAAAACTTTCCTTCGTCTCATGCTGTAACTCCGGCGAACATCTCAGAAATTCTTTAAAGACGTTGTCGTAATATTAAATCAGCAGTTTTATATTAGTCGTTACATAAAGTTTTATATATGAAAATGTGCACAATTTCATGTACAATACAACAGAAAAATAACTCATGGTTGTAGCTTTTATCAGTTTTGAAATATTTTCATATAAATCACGATAAATAGAAAAAATCTACTTTCGGTCAACATAACCAGACTGAAATGGTTGAAAACTACAATTGTAAAAGTAAAACACTTACAGTCTAGTAATATTCAATCAATTACCTTTCATTTTTCAACAAACAGGAAGTCTCTAGCACAATATTTCGATTTATGGTGAATTTTTGAAAAAAACATTTTTTATCCATTTACTTTAATTCATGCATCATTTTGTGATAATATTTTCTCTATGTTGCTTTGATCGTTTTACAATTTGTTATATACCAAAATCATCGCAATTTAGTGTACAATACAAAGAAAAAAAAATAACCGTTAGCTTTAACATCGTTTTGCTCACAGCGCGTTTGTATAAAATTATATATGAAAAATTTTTTTTGCTGTCATATATTTCCAATATTTATATATGATAATGATATTTTTTCCATTTCTGATGGTTGCATACTAAACTTCAGGCAATGACAAAAAAATTAGCCAAAATGAACTCTTAATCTTAAAAACTAAAGCGTGCTGTGATTTTTTGAAAAAAAAATTTTTCCGCTAAACGCGCTAACTCACCAAATGCCGGCATACGGGAGACGTTTTTGTAAATAGAGGCTCGGCGTTTAAGGGTTAATCACTTTTCCATTTATCTTTCTTCCTTCCACAGGCACTCCTATTAAGGTCCTAACAGACCACAACCCACTGATCTTCCTCAACATTTATACAGAAATAAAAATCAGTGGCTTAGACGCTGGAGCCTTATGCTGCAGGAATGGGACTTGAGAATTTACCCATATCCCAGGAAAAAGTTGTAGCAGATGTTCTCTCATGAATTGTTGAATAAAAAATCTGCAGTGGGCTATGCAGCTAATACAGTAAGGTAGTATCTGTATCGTTCTCATTCTGGTGTGTGTGCTGTTGAAGTCATTTTTCTTTACGGGAATAGAGGTAGTTATTTTAGTGAATGATGAAGTAACAGGTTAACCCTTAAACGCCTGTTGGACGTTTTAAACTTCGTCCAAAATTGTCTGTCGAATGCCGAGTGGACGTTGCAAACGTCGACTGAAAATGCTTTTTTTAAATATTCGCGGAAAAATAATTGTAGGCCTAGTTTGCAGAAGATTTCAAATCCCGCGCCTCGGCGGATGCTGGGAGTTCACGGATCCAGCTGTTGTTTTGTTTCTGAGCGTCACCCAGACGCGCATGCGTGAATTTCCCCCATCTCGCATCAGAGAGCATCAGAGCAGCACCTTGCGGCAGCGATATTTTGACGCAGACGTGTTTTGTTGAACTTTTGCGAGTCTTAGCGTATTCGTGCTGCAACAGAACGTTTGCAGAGATGTCACAAAGGCGTCAGGACCGTGAAAGGCGCATACTGCCTGTTGGAAGTGAGCATGTGAGGCGAGTTTTAGACTGGGATATTGGAGAAGGACCCAGCATCCAAAGTGAATTTTAACATTCGGTCAATTTGACTCGACCGAAATGATCGAAAACGCATCCGTAAGCCATAATTATTACATTCGAGTAACAATCAATCATTTACCTTCATTTTGCAACAAACGGAAAGTCTCTAGCACAATATTTAGAATTTTGGTGAATTTTAAAAAAATTTTCCTCTGCTCCGCATGACGCGAACTCCGCTGAAAATCCTGTCATTTCTTGCGCCAGCTTGCCGTAATTTTTTCGCCGTTTCATATTATTCGTTATATAAGTGTTATACATCAAAATGTGCGCAATTTCATGTAGAATACAACAAAAAATATATCATTCCTTTTAGCTTTTCACAGTGTTTTAATATTTACATCGAAATCACGATAACTGACAAAATTTTAACATTCGGTCAACTTTGATTCGACGAAATGATCGAAAAATGCATCCGTAAGCCATAATTATTACATTCGAGTAACAATCAATCATTTACCTTCATTTTGCAACAAACGGAATGTCTCTAGCACCATATGTAGATTTTTGGTGAATTTTTGAAAAAAAAAATTTTCCTCCGCTCCGCACGCGCAACTCCGCTGAAAATCCTGCCATTTCTTGCGCCAGCTTGCCGTAATTTTTTTGCCGTTTCATATTATTCGTTACATAAAGTGTTATACATCAAAATGTGCGCAATTTCATGTAGAATACAACAAAAAATATATCATTCCTTTAGCTCTTCACAGTTTTTAATATTTACATCGAAATCACGATAACTGACAAAATTTTAACATTTGGTCAACTTTGATTCGACCAAATGATCGAAAAACGCATCCGTAAGCCATAATTATTATATTCGAGTAACAATCAATCATTTACCTTCATTTTGCAACAAACGGAAAGTCTCTAGCACATTATTTAGATTTTTGGTGAATTTTGAAAAAAAAAAAAAAATTTTTGAAAAATTTTTTAATATTTACGTCGGCTCGCGCGCGCTCCACTGAAAATCCTAGTATTTCTTGCGTCAGTTTGCCATAATTTTTTCGCCGTTTCATATTATTCGTTACATAAAGTGTTATACATCAAAATGTGCGCATTTCATGTAGAATACAACAAAAAATATATCATTCCTTTAGCTCTTCACAGTTTTTTATATTTACATCGAAATAACGATAAATAGAAAAAATCAACCTTCGGTCAACTTTAACTTTCGATCAAATGGTTAAAAATGCAATTGTAAGCTAAAAACTTACAGCCTAGTAATATTCAATCAATTTCCTTCATTTGGCACAATTGGAAAGTCTCTAGCACAATATTTTGATTTTTGGTGAATTTTTGAAAAAAATTTTTTTTACGCCCGCATCGCTGAATTCATGCATCATTTTGTGATAATATTTTTCTCTGTGTTGCTTTAATCGTTTTACAATCTGTTATATACCAAAATCATCGCAATTTAGTGTACAATACAACTAAAAAAATTAACTCATTAGCTTCAACCGTTTTTTCCTTACAGCGATTTGTATACAATTATATACAAGTTTTTTTCGCTGTCATATATTCCAATATTTATATATGATAATGATATTTTTTTTATTTCTGATGGTTGCATACTAAACTTCAGGCAATGAGAAAAAAGGAGCCAAAATGAACTCCTAATCTTGAAAACTAAGCGGCGCTGTGATTTTTGAAAAAACTTTTTCCGCTCGGCGCTACCTCCTCGGAGGCTGCCGGCATACGGAGACGTTTTTGAAAATGTTTCATTCAGTTAAAAGGGTTAACAATAAATATTGAAAGGAGGATGGCACTCATTATTTACACTTTGGTCATGGTTGGTGTTTTCAAAGATTGGTAGATTGTGGTTCACTATAAAGTGAATGTTAGTATCAAGAGTGTTCATTTATAACCTCGACCGAAATGAAAGAGGAACACAAGGTGTTCTTAAGCCTGATGTTAGGCTCCTTGATATAATACTACTAATCAGTATGATAATGTAAGTTTAAAGAAACCTTTTAGGATGGGTGACATAAAGGTGTGATTATTAATGAAAAAAAAATTACATCGAGTTGGTTAAATACCTACTGGAAGGTTGTATATATAATGTATAAGGATAATGTGACATTAGGTTAAATATTAAAGGAAATATGATTCTCATGGTCAGAATATTGTTGCTGTATTAAGTAAATACAGATGGTGTGATGTAATGTCTTCGTGAAATGAGTATTATGTATGGCGTCATTATAAAGGTAAAAGTCGTCCTCCCATTGACATGGATGAAACTGATTATGATTATCCGTAAGTCTTAGGGGCCTGGTATAATGCAGTTTAGGTTCTCAGTGACCTGGTGTAATATGGTCTCGGTGATTAATTTTGCTGAATTTTGGTACTAATCCAGTTATCCTGTTTCAAAGCATAACTACGGTTCTGAAAACGGCCTCTGTGTTCTTGTTAACTCAAATCTGTATTGGTTTTCTCTGTATTGTTCAATCTAGGTATATTCGTTCAGCAGCACTCTTTTACAGTGATTAATGTGTTTGTTTCTGTGATATAGACAGAACTGTTGTTCGCTGAACATTTTTACAATGAGCGATAGGAATCACAAAAGGATAATTCTGAGTGTGCAAAAATAAATGTCCTATGAACCAATCTGTGGAATCTGGATTAGAGCAGTGGATATAGCTCCATATAGTGGATTTTTTTTTGTGAGAGCCCTGCAGAGCTCCAAGTTAAAAATCTACGTGGTGGCAGATTTTCGAAGTGTTCTGTGTTGCTAATCTTCTATTGTGTATTAACATTTCTTGTGTTTTTTCCTATGTGAACTGCCTCATTGTGATCTTGCCACCCCATCTCTGCTTTTTTCTGATTTCTGTATTATTAAACCTGTATGTTCTGTTGCCTTTGCAAATATCTTATTTTTGCCATTATCAACTTTTGGATGCTTGTTTCACATTTGTGACATTATGATGTAAATTTGAATTAAGAGATTTTATTAACAGTTAAAGTAATTTAAAATTTTTCTTGTTTTGAAACATTTTTCTTTCTGTTGTGACGTTAGCTTGTTGCTTAATTTTTCCTGTAATATTACAATATTTGTATACCTAGTTTAGTCCTAGTAATTTTCAGCATAGCTCTTTTTCTTCGCTCCGGTGATTTGTTTGTTACAATCCTGTAATGACTATTTTATCCTTTGCATGGGTGTGTGCTTTGGTGATCACTGCCCAACCAAGGTGTTGTATGGGAGTGTTTTAAGTGGAGTCAGTCATCTTCTGGACCTCATTGGTAAAGCGCTTTTTTTGAATACAGCAAGTACTGTACCTTTAGAATTCAGCTATATTCAGTTACATATTTGGATCTTCTTGCTGACGGCAGTCTTCAGTCCTCTTGGATTACTGGATCTTTTAATAATCCAAATGCACTCCTAGACCAGTATAAACCACAGCCTTCTCTCTGAGTCCAGGTAAAATAATTACTACTATTTAATTTGGAAATTATCATGGTACCTCAATCCATTTTGTGATTGATCCTTAATTGTCTTTATTTACCCTCTGCTACAAAATGATGGAGTAGGCTGTGAGAGAAGTTCATCACCCTGGTTTTGGAAGTGTGTTTCTCTGAGTTATAAGGAAATACAGTCATACTCAATCTACATATATCAAAATCTGAATTTACACACACAAACTTTTCACTGGAACCTAACTAATTGGCATCACGTGATTTTTTCCTTACACATAAAATTCTTGAGAAACCCTGCAGAAGTGGTCATGTTTAATTTTTTAATAATTATTAAGTTTTCATGCTTTATGTGTAAAATCTGTATGAAAAAATGCATTTCATGCTTTTTTGGCATGTGTCAAATCTGTATGAAAAATGTATTATTTTTATTTTTGTACAGTACATGGGGTGTAAATATGATGCAAAAATTTCATCACATTCAGCTAGTGTACTTTTACAAGATGCCGATACCCATTTGCAAAGTAACTGCACTTTTCAAAGATGACACCCCTGCAGAAAATGCTTGTTTAATGTTTAAAGTACAGTACTTTACAGTACATTTATAAGTTTTCATGCTTTTAACTTTAAAATCGGTATGGAAAATTTATATTTATATATTTGTACATAAATATCATACAAGTATTATGTCCACGCAAAGTCTTTGTCACTAGGACGACTTTACATGACCTTGAGCTGAGGTTGTTCAGTCATGCTTGTTTGATAAAATGAATTCGTTAATGTAATATCAGAGATGTAACTAAAAGTTGTATAAATGTCATTCTTTGAAAATCACTTTTCGTTAACCTCGAGAAAAGTGCTGGTGCAAATCTGTATGTGCATGTAATTACAGCACGTTCAGTTGGTGTATTTTTACAAGATGTGATACCCATTCATTCAGTTACTGCACTTTTCAAAGACGATGCCTGTGCAGAAAGTGTGTTTAATTTTTTAGAAGTACTATTTTATAAGTTTTACGTGTTTTTAGGTATAAAATCAGAATGGAAAATTTTTATTTATAAGGATTTGCACATAAAATGATACAAAAGAAGTAGTTACTGTATTATGCCCATTTGCAAAGCCTTAAACATGACCTGGAGATGAGGTTGTTCAGTCAAAGGTCTGATTGATAAAATGAATTTGTTAACATACTAAAACATATCAGAGACATAACTAAGAGTTACATTAGTGTCGAGAGACATAACTAAGAGTTGTATTAGTGTCGTTCTATGAAAATGACTTTGTTAGCCTTGAAGAAAAGTGCTAGTGCATCTGTATTACTGTACAAAATACAGTAGTAAATTAACATTATGAAACCCCAAATCTCATCGCTTGGGTGATGACATAGGCACCATAGAGACATACCATTGGCTACAAGAATAAGAGGTAGCCAATCACAGGGCAGGCCAGGAGTTCTGACAAAATGCTTCAGCATCAGTTATAACGTGCTTAGTACGTATCTCGTCCTTGTGAGAAATTGTGTGCTCAACAAATTTCAGTGTTTTTACTTTTAATCAAGATGCCTAAATGTCCCGCTCCTTCTAAAGCTCCTAGCAGTCTTCCTGAGAAGCAGAGGAAGGTGATAACCATAGAAGAAAAAGTTAAAGTGTTAGATATGTTGAAATCTGGTCAGACTGCTTTAAGCATAGGGTAACAGTTGGGGATGAATGAGAGCTCTGTATGCTCTATAAAGAAGAGAGGTGGAAATTCAGAAAAATGGTCTCCAAGAGCTACCTCAATAAAGCCTTGGGTTTGGTTTATCACCAAGAGAGATCCAAACATTGTGAATGGAATCTGCCCTTTTGTTATGGATAAAAGACTGCTGTAAAAAAGACATCCTGTTGCAGGGCAATGTTATTCGGGAGAAGGCTTTGCAACTTTATAATAAAATTGTCGAAGAGGGTACAGAAGAACATGACCAGGAACATCAACATCACCAGACCATTGGAAGTTTTCAGGCCAGCAGGGGGTGGTTTGACAAGTTTGTCTCCAAATTTTTAACATCAGGAGTGTGAAGTTGCACAGAGAGGTTGCATCTGCTGACACAGAAGCTGCAGAGAGCTATCGGAAACCTTCAAAGGAATCATCAGGAAATGGGATACAGGCTGAACAGGTCTTCAACATGGATGAGACTGGGCTATTCTGGAAGAGAAAGCCATCAAGAACATACCTGATGAATTTGATTTATATGGATTTAGGCGCAAAAGACAGAATCAAACTCATCATGTGTGGGAATGCTGCCGACACATGCTCAAACCAGGCCTGATTTATAAGTCTACCATAGCAAACCCCCCAGGGCCCTCAAAAAAAAAAAAAGAATACCCTGCCTGTCTACTGGATGCATAAACCCCATCCTGGATGTGTAAAGTCTTAGCATCCACTGGTTCCCACTGGTGTTTCATCCTGAAGTGAAGACTTACCTTTCCGACCTAGGCCTTGAATTTGCCGTTGCTGATCATGGACAATGCTGGAGGGCACCCAAAAAATCTGTTGCATGATGAATTTTGCAGATCGAATTCCTCCCTGCCAACACCTCTCTCATACAACCTATGGACCAGATGCATCTGTGCATTTATGGTCCTCTACACATGTAACATTCTTGCAACACCTGGTTAATGCAATGGATGCGATGGAGACTTCACCTTGAAAGAATATTGAAGACATTCATCATAGCATCGTGCCTTTCAATAATTCAATCTGCTCTCCAAGATACGAAAAAGGAAACACTCAATGCATGCTGGAAAAAACTGTGGCCAGATGTAGTCCATGACTACAAAAGGCTTCTCGCTGGAGGAGATTCACAATGGGGCTGTCAACAAGGCTTTTAACTGGCAAAATTGCTTTGGGAAAATTTAGGTTACTGATTGTACCAAGAAGAAGTCAACACTCTCATCACTGCCCACTCTGACCCCTGACGGATGATGATTTACTTGAGCTGACCAAGTCAGCAAGTAAAGAGGAAAGAAGAATCAGCTCAAGACTAAGAACTAGATGATGAGGGTCTTTCAACTGATCGTCTTGGGATAATCCTGAGGGCACAAAGCAGGTGCTATCATATATAGAAGAGTGGGATCCGTGCTTGAACGTGCTTTTGAAAAACGAAAAATGCAATAGATTCAATTTTGGAGACATACAGAACCCTTTACCAGACAATGAAAAAAGCAGCAGCAGAGCCAAATAACTTGTTCTTCAACCCAAAACCAAACCTTATGAAAACCCCCACCCAAAGAATTCCTGGCAAAGTACAGTAGCCCTGGCAGAAGAGTTTCCTCTATCTGAAGAGAAGGACTCTGTGGAGCTGTAACTCCTCAAGTACGCTGTGCAGTCATATCACCGACATTCATCGGACTGCACAGCTTATTCATCATCACCTTCAAATCAACATTCATCACTGGTGAGTACACATACTTACTGTTTTTTTATTACAGTCCAATATTTTTAATGCATACATATATCTCTCTCTCTCTCTCTCATTTGTAGTTAGTGCTCAAACATATTTTTACTTATTATTTCTCTGTACGTCATTACCTGTACAGTATATAATTTTGAATTGATTGAATTTTACCTGTACTGTACTACCTTCTCACGAACATTATGTACATGTTTTGATATTTTATTGAATTGTACCTCTGTTATGACTGTGACGCATGACGTTTTACCTAGTGATGCAAAGAAAACGGCTTTTACTCTAAGTGAAAAAGAAAACGGCATCCCATGAATAAGGGGTAACATTAGCATACGTACACACCTACTGTAAATGCGCTATTATGAAACTGTGCAGTACTCAATTTTTATGTCAACCATTTACTGTATTTCTTTTTTGAGGGTAATAAGCTAAATTTTAAATAAAAATTACACTAACTTTAGTTCATTTAAAAGTTAGCTTAATGTGGCGGAATTTTAACCCACAAACAAAACAAAACTCACCCTGATCTTCGGTTGCTGGAGATGGGTAAAGGTGTCCACGGTCGCCAACACAGCACACAGAACCAC
>NC_089782.1:51096389-51111960 GCF_040412425.1 Macrobrachium rosenbergii | reverse complement strand
ATATCTACTAGCAAAGTTCATACTGCCATAGGCATCCCTAACCTAGTAAAAAAATTGACTAACATCTCAACTATTTTCACTCTTTTAATGGAACGTAGGGGAATGGCTTCTGGATAGCAGGACATTTTATCCATTATAGTGAAAATATACTTATCCCATTATGAGTCCTGGGCAATGGCCCAACAACATCAATTATGACTTCTCTAAAAGGTTCAGGAAACACAGGATTGGACATAAAAGAGTTTTTGGTATACAGTAACTTGGTTTGGCTTACCAACCTTTTGGCAGGTACCACAACTACTGTATTGACAAACTTTGATGTGAACTACTGTATTGACAAACTTCATGTCAGATTTCAGCTTGGGCCAATAATCCTTGAGTAATTTCCCAGCCTTCATGTGAATTCCAAAATGACCCGCCAAACCATTATCATGTGCCAACGACATCAAACGAATCCTGTGAACTCGAGGAGCCATTATTTTTTTTACAATTTCATGTACATTGTTACCAGCCTCTCTAGGCCTACTCAACCTCTAAAGAATGTTGTTCATTATCTTAAACTTTGAGACTGTCAAATCATCCACCTCGCCTGATTTAACAGGAAGGTTCCAGAATTCTTGTCTCTGAGCTTTGTCCTTTGTCCAGTTTGGAATGTCCTTTACAATGTCAATATCTTATTCAACTAAGTTACTATTACCACTACATTCTAAGCTACTCAGATCTACATCTATTGTTGACTCTGCAGCGTCAACAACTCTAGCTCTAGAACGAGTAATCACTGCTGCTTCGGGATTTATTATTATTGGACAAGTCTGGTTGTTATAGGCCACATTGTTTCCTAACATTATGCCTACCTCCTTAACAGGAAATTTATCCACTATGGCCAATTTCAACATTCCTGAAAAAGAAGGACATTTCAATTGAAAATTAATGATGGGGTGTGACGCCACTGAATCAGGAAATCCAGACAACAAGACAAATTCTTCACAGCTCTGGACAAAATCTGACGGCAAGGCCTTTCTGATAATCAACGATTGTGCTGCACCTGTGTCGCACAAAATACGTACACATTTATTCTCAGATGAATTCGTGGATGAGACACAACCTTGAGACAAAAATTTTTCAAAACCAGATAGTCATTGGTCATATGTCCTGGTCATGATGGGTTCTTTCTCCTTCTCTCCTACACCCATTACTGGCCTTTTATTTGCCTGTTATGCTTTCTTAAAAGCAAAACATGTACTTTTCACATGCTCCCTTTTGTTACAATAAAAATGGGTCATATTCTTAAATTTCTCTGGGTCATAACTACCAACACCTCTTTTATCCCTGTTGAAAGAAAAACTATTATTATTATTATTGTCTCCTCTTTTGATTCTTATTACAGGCAGTTCTTGGTTATCAGCAGGGGTTCTGTTCCAGTGGCACATTGATAAGTGAGAATTGCCAGTAACCAAAAATCAGCAATTTTCTGTGTTTTTTCGGCGATTTTCGGCGCCGATAAACACTGAAAATTGCTGATTTTCAGTTATCGGCACCTCTGTTAAGTATGTATCGGCGCCAATACGCAATTGGCGCATATGGACACTGAAAATCTCCAATTTTCGACCCTAGACAAGCGCCAAAAAACCAGATCACCAATAACTTGGAACTGCCTGTATTATAATTATTACTATGGCCTGTCCTAACCCATCCAGGCTTTACATTTGTCCCTACTCTTACTAATTCAGGTTTGTGCGACTAGTAGTATTCTTCGCTGGTAAGTAGCAACCTCTTGCAACATATCTATTTTCAACACTTCTATATGTACCTTTAGTTTATATGGTACACAATGCTTGAAATCATCCACTTCTTTGGATTTGAACCAGTCTTCTACTAACTGTTTTTTCCCACTGGCAAACTCTGCAAATGTTTGTCAATTACCTTTTTTGTAATTTTCTAAAATGCTGACGATAAGTCTCCGGAACAAGTTCATAAGCCTTTAGGATAATGGCTTTGACATTTTCATAATCAGAAGATAAGGTTTCATTTAAGGTCACATAAACCTTCCTGGTCCCTATCTATTTGCTTGTTTTGGGCAAGGGTGGTCCAATATTCCCATGGCCACTGCAACTTAGCACCTATCCTTTCAAAGGATATGAAAAACTCAGTGACATTACATGCCTGAAAGGTGGGTACAAATTTCAAAGCCTGTATTAAATCTATAACAGGCGTTACAGATCTACTGGAGGAAGGAGAAAGGAAAGGAGACTCCAAACCCATCATAGCAATTTCATGCCGTCTATCCTTTTCTTTCTCCCACCCTAAGTTTTTCTGTATTAAGTTCTAAAGTTTTCATTTCAATTTGTTTATCCAATATATTAGTACCGCTTAACCTCCTGGTCACCATCTGTCTGGTTTTACATTTTTGATACACTCATAAATTTGTAACAATAATAACCCTTTCTTCATAAATACATCGTGTTCAGTTTCCAAGTGATCAGCCACTTTTTCTAAAGCCTCCCTATTCAAATCTGCTAACCTCTCTTGCCACCCATCTCCACTCAAAAGCTCCATTATATTAGCCACCTCCATTATGACTGAAAATCACACCAAAACAATACTGCCAAACTACTTAACCACCTGAGGAATGTAGAACTGTTGCCCAAAACAAGACAACCAAAATTAATTTCGCACACAAGTGAACAACTACGGGCATGGAAAATCCTGTCACGGTTGCCAATCTATGATGTCCTTCTTTGACAGTCACTAAAATATGCAATTTCTCTTATCAAAAGTGTTTACTTAAATACCAGCTAAGTCCACAATCAGTGGAATAGCTAAATTATAATAATGGGTGCAAAAATTAATTATGGAATACAAAAACAGTAAGAAAAATATTAATATTAAGTACATAAATCTCAAGACTAGTTATTCTTGAACCTCATAATATATAGAAAATGAATAACAATCACTCTTAATTTAAATAACCAAAACCAACACTTCTATACGACGGAAGATAGATAACAGCACACTCACTCTTCAAAAATAAGTGGGTTCACAAATCAGAGATTAATCAAAAAGACAAAGCAGCCTAATAGAATAATTAAATTCTTTCCTGACTCATGAGAGCCCTTGGCTTATTTGGGCCATATAACTGGATTGTTGAAGATTCAAAATAGAGAGGACTGAATGCCTCTCACAGCCTAGAAGATCCAAATTGGAGAGGCTGAATATAGCTGAACCAAAGACAGTACTTGATGTATCCAAAAACAAATCTGTGCCAATTAAGGCCCAGAAGATCATAACTCCAAAGTAAATAGTAGTACAACATATTGGGCAGTGATCACCAAACAGAACACTTGGCTTATAAGATGAAGGAGTCATTAACGGGATTGCTGACAAACAAATCACCAGAGAGGAGGAAAAGAGCTATGCTGAAACTTATTAGATCTAAAGTATTTACAGAGGCTAAATAGCTGAAATATCATAATACAGTATTGATGGGAAAATTCAACAAGCTAACAAAGGACAGCCATGATGAAAAACATTTTATTAACGTTTTATTGTCTCTGACACATACAGTGAATACAACACCTTGGTTGGGGAGTGATCCCAAACACACACAAATGGGTCAAAGAATGATAAAATAGTCAAAAACACTTAGAACTGACAAACAAATAGCTTAAACACAGAAAAACCCTGTAAAAATGCTTATACCTGAATATTTTAATAGTTTTATCACAAAAGTGCATTTATTCATGAAAATTATATGAAAAATACAGTAATTAGTGAATATTACAGTGAAAAATTAAGCAACAAGCTAATTTTCCAGGGGAATGATGGGATATGATGACAGAGAAAAACATTTTAGTTAGCGAAGTTGACAATTGTCTCTGATACTGTACTGGTTCTTTCTGCCTTTATTAGTTACCCAGATTCATCTCACCAATGGGAGTCTCTCCAGTGTAAAGATTGACAGTACAAATGAAGATGTGTATTTGTACAGGAACAAATAGCAAGTTTTAAAAGCAACTTGCATTTATTCCTACACAAATACAAACCTTTGTTCTTTACGTAGGGTTTATCTTACAAACGCAAGTTGGAATGGTTGTTTAACTTTCAGATAAGGTTGTTAACTGCCCACAGATAGGGGAAGCCTTGCCTACCCATCGTACAACACTTCATTTTGCTTTAGGCCACCTTTGTGTTGAGACGTCTCTGTGCTTCTCTGCCTGACTGCCATTCGCTTTTTTTTTTTTTTTTTTTTTTTTTTCTTTGAAAAATATTGTTTTGAATATTTGTTTATAACCATGCAAACCCCTCAGTCACTTAAGCCTTCTTTATCAGAGAGGAAACTGCAGGTGTTTAGGGACTGTCCAGGGGAGGACAGGCTGTGTAACCAATTTCTCTCCCCAATTGAAGATGACCAAATACATGTATATCATGACGCAAATATGATACACACGTTTGGGTAGATATAAAGATACAGTAGTAGAATCATCTGCATAAGCAACAATCTTGTTTTCAAGAACAGGCCACATATTGTGTATACTGTATAATAAAAAAAGTCATGTTTAACATATCATGAAAAACACCAGAGATTACACTCCCATAGTCATTAAAGTGCCCAGCAACAACTACTGATTATATTTTTTAAGCTATGAATTCAGTAATAATACAAAGAAATTATCCACATTTCATAGTAAGTGTACCATTGAATATTGAGCCTTCTCCCTTAGCATTTATATGTATAGTGCTTTGTGTATAATAGAAAGTTAAGTATACCTTAGTTTAACCAGGCCACTGAGCTGATTAACAGCTCTCCTAGGGTTGGCCTGAAGGATTAGACTTATTTTACATGGCTAAGAACCAGTTGATTACCTAGCAATTGGACCTACAGCTTATTGTGGAATCCAGACCACATTATACCGAGAAATGAATTTTTATCACCAGAAATAAATTCCTCTAATTCTTCATCGGCCGGCCGCAGACTCGAACACAGGCCCAGCAGAGTGCTAACCGAGAACTATAATAACCCATCCAACGAGGAACTGTGTGTATAATAGAGGTTATGTACTGCACTTACAAAAATGAATTACTAGCTTTTTATAGATACAAGTTAACCTTCATCTTGGAAGATGAATGGAAGGTTTTATGGAATAATGGAAATGCCAATGGCAAATTAAAACATCAAATTAATGGTTGGCTTGTGCTTATATTATCCCATCTGTGAAAAGTGCAGAACAAAACTTAATGTTTTGTAAGTTTCATGCGATTGTCCAGTTACAGTCAACAACAGATATCAAGTATGGGAAAGAAATCTGTGAAAACAATTTTGTCAGAATCTTGTGTTTTCAAATTTTGCATATGTTAAATTATTAGGGTTGCTATTAAATAAAGATATTTACTGAGAACAAACCTTCTGGGCCAACATTTTGATGGTTAATGATGTTAACTTGGTGGGTTGATTAAACTGTACACTATTATTAATAATAATTAAACAGGCTGTATCAAATATTTTCATAATGTTTAATTTATCTTTGTCCACAAAGATAAATTAAATATTAAACAGGTTACATACTGTGACTACAGTATGCAACCTGTGTTTTGATAGCATTGATGCTGTGTGTCCTCAAAGGAGTTACACCCTCATGGTCCACTTGGGCTTCATAAGACAGACCAACCAATCTCAAAGAATTCCCTCACAGTTAGTCTTGGCCAAAACAGTGCTTGTTGGCACAGTGATAGAATATGAAGGACTCAGGACAAGAGGACTCTGTCTTCTGTCTACAGCAACTGCCTCGATTTTGCCCATCCATCCTATCTCACACAGATCGACAGGTGACATCAATTGGGCTGTAATGACTGACGAGAGGTGACAAACAAAGGAGGAGGAGGCAAATACAAAAAGGTTTAAACAAAATTTATTTAAGTTATTTACAGTGAGTCAATTGGTTCAATTTAGAATAAACAATTAAATGGACATTTTACAAGTGAATTAATCACTTAAAGGAGCAGCACAATTAACTGGTCAGTAGAACATAAATGAGTCAAAAACATAATAAACATTAGCAGCACACACAAGTGACCAGCACCCAGAACAATAAATGATCAAAGCAATAAAATAAATTAAGAGTCAGTACATAAAAACATATCATAAATGACCAAAAGCATCATAAGGATTTCAACAGACATTACAAATGACCAAATTAGGCATTAAACAGTCAGGTCATATAAAACCAAAACAGTAAACATGGTAAGAAATTTGCCATTCAAAAATATTAGGCAGCAGAACTAAATACATAAACTGGCAACTCAAAGGAACACTGCAGGACAAACAGAGTCGAAACGACAAGCATCATGTCCTCACGCACAGTGCTGACGTCCTTTCCAGTACGACTTACCAGACACAGTGATAACGCCCTCCTCCAGTTAGTGAGAGTAATGCAACCATATTAAAAACTCTCCACTGCTCTGCTGCCAGGATCTTCGCAGGTACTGATAAACTCCAATTAGCTGCTGCCTCAACCAGAATTTTATCATTTATAGATAAATTAGGGATAGAAAAGAAAACAAAGGTTAGGCAACAACCCACTAAGGGAACAATTGGCAAACGATTGTTTAACAAAACACAGATGTGACATCATGTGTGTGGGTATTTTCCCATTAAATGTTCTGTCCCAGAGTTCAAGTATTCCTTTGTGAAAAAGTTGACTGGATTTTAAAGACCATAAGTTGAAAGTTAGGCATAGTTTTTCAGTGAAAAGTTTTGTAGCCTATATTTTTGAAAATCAAAGGTCTCCTGCATGGTAAATGGAGGTTGCTAGGGCTTTGTAACTGCCTTGCTGTTTTTTTCTGTCTTACCAGAGTGATAAGTAGTAGTAATGCAATAATATTAGACAATTTTGTTATTGAAACTCATTAGTCAATGGATTTTTTATCATTTATAGATAAATTAGGGATAGAAAAAGAAATCAGGTTAGCCTAACTCCTTGTTTATGAAACCAAGCCATGATAGTAGTTCCCAGTCATGCTTGACTGACAAGCCTTTGGTGTTTACTAAAGACCAGTTAGTCTGTTCCATTGTAGTGTTTTATGAGAAAATTGTGAATGTTGCCTCTTTTCCTACGAGAATATAACTAGTACTTTTTCATATTGGTGAGCCTTGCCAAACAAATTGAAGCCTTAGAGGTGTTGATCTTGTGTAAATCTGGTATGATAATTCTCATAATTATTGATTTCAATTATGTTCCAACTAACGTAGCCTATAACCTTAACTTGGTGTATGGGAATAGATCAGGTAATCAAACTATGAAATGTTTAGGGATACTTTGTATGGCTATCCATTTAGTTTTGTCTTGATTGAGTTTAGAAGCATTTGTGAGTAAATTCTTTCAGGCATTGTCTTTGTATTAATTTTTGATACATTACCACTATCTTATAGATAAGACCCCTTGATCATGACACTAAACATCATACTTGTAGCCATGTCAGCCTGTTTTAATTTGAAGGTTTGCTGCCTCTACGTACAGTGATATAGATGGCTGACACTTAGTATTTAATAAACACTTGTTCCTTTTATCATTCCTGGGCTGCAGTTACGCTGCAACAAATTGCTCAATCTGCTTTTGGCCTGTGGAGAGGCCCATAACCACCTGCCATGAGCCAACCCCTATAGGAGTAAAGGAGAATTTGGTTGGTTGCTGGACATGTGTTAAATATGCAACATGCTCCTGGCAGAAAGTTTAAATGGTGAAAGAGTTCAGTTTGAAGTTGTCTCAGCCATAGGTTTCAGTAGGAGTATGGGAGGAAGGCACTACATTGTTCCAGCAGAACTCTGGCCATGTTGAAATCCCTTTCCTAGCAGAAACCACATTTGGGCCAATACTCCAAAAAGCAGTGGATTCTAGGAGCTCCCACTTTGACTCCTCCAATGGAGATGAAGTTTCTTTGGGAGAGGTGTCACTAGTACTCAACATGAAGTGGATGTAGCCACTGAAATTTCCCTTCTGAATCAAGAAGACCTAGGGAGCAGTCTTCTACCTTACATGAGAGGGATACAACAGATGAAAATCTTGCCTCTCCCAGGCAGCAACCAGATATCTACAGGAACCCTGCACGATAAAGTCCTCCCAACCCCATCTGAAGTGTATGTACCTTGTAGGGTGTACAGTAAATCCTCCGTATTCGCGGGGGATGCATACTGCACCTAACCCCCATGAAATAGCTTAAAAATCCACGAATACTTAAAACCCCCTCAAAAAACACTTGGAACTGCCTATTTTGATAGTTTAAACACAAAAAATCCTCTAAAAATGCTTATACTTGAGTATTTTAATAGTTTTATCACAAAAAGTGCATTTAATCATGAAAGATATGAAAATACAGGAATCAGTGAATATTTCTCAGTGAAAAATACCACGAATGGGCGAATTTTCCGCTAATAATGGGTAGATACATTCCACAGAGAAATCCGCAAATACGTGAGTCTGCGAATAGTGAGACCGCGAATACGGGGGGTTTACTGTTTAGTGATTAATCTGGGATTTCTATCCTGTCAGGTAGTGGTGATGTGGAGGCCTTGGCTCAATCAGTTCATTCAGACTTCCCTGATAGGGAAATTTTGCATGCTTTACTTTCAACATTCCAGGAGGAAATCATGAACAGTATCAAGGATGTCCTTGCTACTTAGTGTCAGCATATCAGAGGTGCTACCTATGATTCTGAAGAGGAATTCAGTCTGCCCAGGCAGAGACTGGTTCTCTCACCAAAAAAATTAGGTCATGGGGACATTGTAATAAAAACCCAAGCTAATCAGTTGTCAAGATTCCTGTTGAAATCAGAATGGGTAGTAAGAGATACCCTAGTCAAGATTCCTGTTGAAATCAGAATGGGTAGTAAGAGATACCCTACTCACCCTCAGAGCTATAACTGATAACAGTAGTGCGACCAGGTCAGACTGTAAAATTTCAAATCAGAATGTAGTACAGGCACCAATATCCATCCCTAAGAATGATAATAACCTTTGGCATGATGCCTTAGTGTAGATCCTTTCACCAGATGGAAAATAGCTCATTAACCCTTAAACGCTGAGCCTCTATTTACAAAAGTGTCTGCTGTATGTCATGTGTGTTCTGGAGTTAGCACTAAGAGGAAAAAAGTTTTTTTAAAAATCACAGCACGCTTAGTTTTTAAGATTAAGAGTTCATTTTTGGCTCCTTTTTTGTCATTGCCTGAAGTTTAGTATGCAACCATCAGAAATGAAAAAAAAATATCATCATATATAAATATTGGAATATAAAACAGCGTGAAAAAAAATTTCATATATAATAGTATACAAATCGCGCTGTGAGCAAAACGGTTAAAGCTAATGAGTTTTTTTTTTTATTGTACACAAAATTGCAATGATTTTGGTATATAACAAATTGTAAAACGATCAAAGCAACGCAGAGAAAATATTATCACAAAATGATGCATGAATTTGTAATGCGTGCGGATGTAAAAAGTTTTTTTCAAAAATTCACCATAAATCGAAATATTGTGCTAGAGACTTCCCATTCATTGCAAAATGAAGGTAATTGATTGAATATTACTAGACTGTAAGTGTTTTAGCTTACAATTGCAGTTTTCGACCATTTCCGTCGAGTTAAAGTTGACCGAAGGTCGAATTTTTTCTATTTATCGTGATTTATATGAAAATATTTCAAAACTGATAAAAGCAACTACAACCATGAGTTATTTTTTGTTGTATTCTACATGAAATTTTGCACATTTTTATGTATAACACTTTATGTAATGCCTAATAAAAACGGTGCGAAAATTACAACAAGGTGACTAAAGAAATTCTGAGATTTTCAGCCATTAAACCCTTGCGGAGGTAAGGAAAAGTTTTTTTTCAAAAATTCACAATAAATGGAAATATTGTGCGAGAGGCTTTCCGTTTGTTGCAAAATGAAGGTAAATGATTGAATGTTACTAGAATGTAAGAATTTTAGCTTACAATTGCATTTTTCAATCATTTCAGTAGTCAAAGTTGACCATAGGTTTAAATTTTGGCACTTATCTTGATTTATATGAAAATATTTCAAAATTGATAAAAGCTACAACCATGAGTTATTTTTTGTTGTATTCTACATGAAATTGCGGACATTTTCATATATAAAACTTTATGTAACACCTAATAGAAAGTGGTGCGAAAGAAAATGTTGACTAAAAAATTGAGACGACAAAGTGAGGAGGTAACAAAAAGTTTTTTCAAAAAATTTAAATCGAAATATTGTGCTAGAGACTTTTTGTTGCAAAATGAAGGTAAATGATTGAATGTTTTAGAATAAGAAAGACAATTGCATTTTTTCAACCATTTCGGTAGAGCTGTTGGTCAGGTTTAAAACAAATTTATATGAAAATGTCAAAATTGATGAAGCTACAACCAGCATCCCTCAAGGCATTTGATTTAAAAAAATAGAAAATTGCAAAATTACGACAAAAACTAAAGAATTTCTGAGATTTTCAGCAGAGTTAGCTGATGCTTTCTTTTGGGATAATTTTTCAGCTGAATCATTTAAACAAAACAAAGCGTAATTTACTCCCAGCATCCCTCGATTTAAAATTTTTTTGCAAACCACTATTATTTTTTTGAAATTTACAATTTTTTGTCAACGACATATTTTATGTCCAGTCGGCGTTTAAGGGTTAAATGAAAGGAAAACCATGATTGAGGTTGAGCATGTAGAATTTCTTGACTGACTTTTCTAGAAGCAACTTGGAAACCACCAAAGGAGACATTTATTCTGCCTATTTATACAGCAATGAAAGCTATAGAAGCAACTTTCTCCAGTTTAATGGAAAATGTAGAACAACAATTTTAGAGAACCAGTACCCACTCTGTGATGCACCAGCTATCTGTCCCTTCACTTTTAAAACAATATTTATGTGAAGAGAGAGTTTTATAATTATAAGATGATTGAGAAATGAGAGTTAATGGTAGAAATAAAGCCATTTGTTTCCACCATTCCAGTACAGGCAGTCCCAGGTTATCAGCGGGCTTGGTTATCAACGATCTGATTTAACGCCGTTTGTCTAGCAACAAAAATCAGTGATTTTTGGCAGCGAAAATCGCCGATTTCTGCGTGTCAGCGCTGATAATCAGGTATTGGCACTGATACATACCTAACAGAGGTGCTGATCTCTGATTATCAGTGCCAGTAAGTGCCAAAATCGCTGATTTTTGGTTATCAGCGATTTTCGCTTATCACCACACTGTCGGAACAGAACCCCCACTGATAACCAGGGACTGCCTGTATCTGAGAGTTTTCTACAAAGGAATGGGTGGCACTTGTTCTTCCTTTTAAGAGGAAAAAGCTCCCATTGGACATGGCTACCAACTTGAAAAATCTCAGATGGGACAGCCATGACTGAATTTCATGCCAGGCTTCACTTCTGGAGTGTCACAATAAAATTGAAAGGAGGCATTAGCATGCTCCAACATTTTGCCCCCCAATGTAACCTCCTTATTACATTCTTACCCCTTGTGTCAGGACTTTTGTGAAGAATCTGTTGTCTTTCAACTCACTGACTGAGCCTGACAACATAATTGCAAAATTTATGCTTTTCTTGGAAAAGGGGAATCGAGAGAGTTTCCTCTCCCCAAGCCTAAGAAAGCTGGGTATAAATTGAAGCCATACAACCTCACTACAGATCACTCCAACAATAGAAGAAAAGGACAACAATAGAAGAAAGGACAACAATAGCAGCAGCACCCCTTTCAAAGCTTACAAAGACGCTTCTACAAGATAACAGGAAAATCAACTCCTTGACTGCGTATTTAAGGCAATGGAAGAGGCAGAGCCCAGTATGACTTGTATGGTTGGGGGGTCTTCTACAGCACCACATGCAATGGAAGTCTTCCTGTTGGCACCAGTATTCTTTTCAACAGGCTTGGGTAGAGATGGTCCCACCCTCCTCCTCCTCTAAAGGAGTTTTTCTCCAAAAAACCAGATCCCTCTTAATGGGAGCATAGAGAAAAATTTGTTTATCTGCCACCATTCTTCACTGTCCCCAAGAAGGATTCTTTGAATGAAGGGTGATCCTCAACCTGTCAAGTTTGAACAAACATGTTTTTGCGACAAGTTATGGATGACTGCAGTTTCCCAAGTAGCTTTCGCTCATTCTGCAAGGGACTAAGACTGTCTATAGATATGGAAGACACATATTGCACATCCCTATCACTGTTCCCTTCCACTCCTTCTTAGGGTTTCGGATATGAAAGGAAACCTACAGATTCAAAGTCATACCTTTCAGGTGAAACATTGGCCCCAAGAATCTTAAAAAAATTAGCTGCAATCATTGTACGAGAGCTCAGGAAAGAAGGAATTTAATTGGTGGCCTACCTAGATGATTGGCTAATTTGGGGAGCCACCAGAGAAGAAGGCTGATGATACCTGAGACAGTCTTGTAGGAATGCATCTCTTGGTATTGCCCTGAAGTTGTCCAGGGCTCAGAGAACAAATACCAGCTTACAACAGTGAGAGAGAATAGATTTGGTTCTTCTATCCTGGCAGGAGAAGGGAAAGTCTTCTATACATCCTCCTTTCTGAGCCATGACCTTCACATGTGGACGACTTAGTGCAAAAATCACAGACTTAATCTATCTGGCATACCAATCAGTATGGAAAATGTGGTTAGATTACCTCCACCTTGAGAGCCCAGTTGAAATCTTTGGATTATTACATTTTATAATGTGTGTTGAGTTCAAATGCCTTGCCATGACAACAGTCATGGCATACAAGGCAGCACTGTCAGAACCCTTGCTTTATGGTTTTGGAATTGATTCTAATATAGAAATTAATTCCCTTCTCCAGTCTTTTGCACTACATAGGCAACCTCCTGCAAGGCTTCCCATTGTGTGGTCCCCAAATAAGGTTCTTGACTCCTGTCATCCCCTCAATTCATGGGCCCAATACAGCTACAACTCATATGCTCCAAAAGGCCACCTTCTTGACTGCTTTGGCCTCAGGAGCTCAGGTTAGCGGAATGGGCTCGCTCAGGGGGGGGATAACATTTCATCAGTCATACACCTAGCTGTCATTTACTGTTGTCTCCTGGCTTATCATTCCTGGCCAAGAATGGGGACCTTTTAAAGGGAAAACACCCTATTGTGGTAAGGAAACTCAGTATTTCAGATAAAACATCATGCCCAGTTCAAGCACTCAAGGTTTACCTGGATGTGTCTGCAAACATCCCAGATGGTCCTCTTTTTCCTAAACTCCTAGCACAAACAAACCACTCTCTTTACATGGGCTGAGAATTATTCTAGTGTCCCTCATTAAAAAGGTGACCCTCTCCCCTTTCCTAAGCCGCATGACATCCAAAAAGTGAGTACATTGTTGACTTTCCTCGGAAATGTTTCTTTCGAAGAAGTCTTCAAGTGTACTGGGTGTTTATAAGAGGCAGTATTCATGAACCAGGGAAGTTGCAATAATCCCGTAGCTAGACCCAACATAATTAGGTAATCACCTCAGAACCACAAGGGATAATGCCTATATAGGTTCATGTGTTGTATCCTGTTCTTTATTGACAAACCCTAATGGGTATCAGGAATAAAAAAATGGTTGATAACCTGTGACTTTACCTTGGATCAAAAATTCCTGATACTGTTGCCATGAGAGTGGTGATCATGCTGAGATATTGCTTGGGATGGTGCAATAATCCTGAAGCAAGACCCTACATAATTAGATAAGTGGCCTTAGAACCACAAAGGATAATGCATATATATAGGTTCATGTGTTGTTTCCTTTTCTTTGTTGACAAACCCTATAATATATAGGTATCCAGAAGAAAGAAAATGATTGAAAACCTTTGACTGTAGTTCTGGTCAAAAATTAATCTGGGTTGTTGGGATTTATTTATTGGGAGCCAAGCCATTTTATCGCTTGTCAGTTTCTTTGGTAAGCTCCTTTGAGAGTGAACAGCAGCTGTGCTATCAAAAATCGGTTATTGACATTGGGAAAACTTATTTCTGGTAGCTGCTGTTAGTCATCAAACACACGTACTTTCCCTGACGAAAAGACGTGGGACTGGGATGAACATTTGCCCCGCACAGACCTAGTGTGTAGTGAGGAAAATAGCCGACATATGCACTGTTGTCACATCTGTGTGAGTAGAATGAAGAGAAAACCCAGGTAGCTGCTCTTGTCCTGAGTTCTTTATATTCTATCACTGCGTTAACAAAGCACTATTCTGGTGGAGACCAGCTATAAGAGAATTCTTTGAGACTGGTTGGTCAGTCTTATGGAGCCCTGGGAGACCTTCAAAGTAACTCCTTCAGGACTCACAGTAGTCACCAGGCTCCCAAAAATAGGTTTTTCTATGTCAAAACCTGTTTTTTAAACAACACTTGTACAGTGCATAGATTACTGTCCTTACACCATCATGAGATTTGTGAAACATTAGTCAAACTAAATGAAATATACCTGTTCTTGAGAGCAATTCATTTATTTCTAAAACCCATCATCATTCTGATGGAAAATATCACTATTCATAAGTGCATTGATTCAAGGGATTTTAACTTTTTTTTTTTCTAGAGTAAGGCTGTTGTTGAATTGAATCAAGGGTAATGAGAAAGCAGATAAAAGCTGCAAAATTGGCTTGTACAATCCCCCCAACTACTATGAAAGCCCCCATATCAGACTGGCTAGCATCAGTTAAACCCTTAATTTATAGGGACTGGCAAAATGATTGGACAAATATACCCCCACAAAACAAACTAAAACAAATTAAGAACGAAGTTAAAAAGTGGCATTCTTCTACCCAAAAAGCAAAGAATCAATGAGGTTATTTTAACAAGACTCAGAATAGGACACTCCAGACTCACACATGGTCATCTGATGTCAACTCCCCACACAAACCCAATAACTTGTGAAAGATGTAACATCCCAGTAACAATCAAACACATCTTGATTGACTGTCCCAGATGGCATCATGAAAGAAAGACTTATTTACAAAATAAATCAATAAAGGATATTCTAGCAGAAGGTATAACTTTTCAATTAATAATATCATTCTCTTCTTAAACAAAATTAAATTGATAAGTAAAATATAATCTCCCCTTTTTTTTTTTTTCTCTCCTAATTCCCCCTTTTTTTTTTTTATTTATTTATTTATTTAGTTAACTACTTAATTTTTATGTACTCTTTTCCCCATTCTTTTCCCAGCCCGAGAAGAACCTAAAAGAGTTCAGAGGTCTGGTTAAACAAATCATTTATAACTAACTAACTACTTTGCAAGGTTACTCTACCAGCTTGATAGGAATCCCTGGTTGGATCAAATAAAATGAAGTTTCTAATTATAAATGTTCATACAAAGTTTGGTGATTTTTCATATTTAATAATACTAGCACTGTTTGTCTGCTGTTTAACTAGCCATGTAGCCATAAGTAATGTGAAACATTTAAACTTTGCTTTTAAAAATATTTTTCTCTCACTGCAGCTGATCAACATAGGATCTCAGTATAGTTATGGAAGTGATGACCACACAGAGTTTTTGTGCGTGGTATCTCGAGAATACTCATCGTCTCCCAGCAACCACCAAT
>NC_089782.1:51041389-51083889 GCF_040412425.1 Macrobrachium rosenbergii | reverse complement strand
TCATTGTTTGAAAAATATTTTGATAAAAGAGATGAAAATAGGAAGTGACTTTAGTTGGGTACACACTGAATACGAACTGCTTTTTCATAACTTCCGTAACTGTGTGCTTTAATTTGTCTCCTTATTTCATAGCCTGTGAAACCAACTAGGTCTTTTATAATAACAGAACGTGATAACTAATTTCATATAAATTATAAATTTTATTTAGCTGGGACACTTGTATTAAAGCTTATTGTATGTACCTTATGGATATGTGCATCTTTGTACGCTAAGTGTAAGTTTAGCTGTGTATTTTTGTGATTTAAATGGTATTACATGATTTTGATACACTTTATTTACTATGGTGTCAGTTACATAATGAAGGCTCACCAGTAAAATCCTTCAAAAGTGCCAAGTCAGACTATATTAGAAAAGCAATACATGTTCATTTAAGGAGATACTCTAAAGGTTAAGTGATTTTCTATTACATGTCTTAAGCCAATGTATTTACTTTCAGGATTGAAGGCAAACCAAGTGATAACTATTGTAATTAAATATGTGTATTTGTAATATTTAGAAATCCTTTTTCTCCTTGAGAGTCAGCTAATTGTTAACTTGCTTAAGGCACTTGTTGTGGCATGGGGCTAAGTTTGGAAGTAATTGCCTTTAATTCTGTATCCTATCCTTGGTCATTAAATCACAGTATACAGTAATGATTGCACAATTGAAATTCTCAAACTGGATCTCAGTCTGTAGTAGGTTAGAATTTTGTTACTATAGAATACTTTTTAAGGTAACAGATTCTCTTTTTCTCTCTGAGAATTATACAGATATCTCTCTCTCTCTCTCTCTGAGTTGGTCACAAGACTAGTTATTGCCCTTTGGTTGTCATAGACTAAGTTACTGTATGCTGCTTAGACATGTTGGTGACAAGACAAGATTGTATCAGTCTCAAATTTCCTGAGATTGTAATTGCAGATCATAGTGCATTTTGTGTTGTTTTGCAGAGGGACCTTTTAACACAGTCTTTGAAATGTAACAGTTGATAGCTCTTGGTTGCCAAGTCATTCATTTTTCATTAAGATGAAGTTCATCACCATAAACATCAACAAGTGTCATTGTGTCTCTGTGTGTATGGAAGTCTGTGTAGGTGTCAGATGTCTGTTCTGTTGGGTCTCTCGGTGAATTCATCCTAAACTGGTTGTGTAAGTGTTCAAAGTATCTGTTGAGGAATTCATTCTCAAATAGTATTAATACATACATGTAACCACCTGCTGTTCTGTGGTTAAGTACATGATTCTGTATAATTGTCAGAGCATGTTTCAGAATAGTACAATGAGTGTGCAAGTAACTCATAGAGTTAATGAAGCAGTAGTGAGTGTGATCTTAAATCCTGACCCACCAACTGTGTCCTAACCCTTTTCTTGAAACACAATGCTAATTACTTCAAGTAATATCATTCACTTGAAGCGATTCTTATACATAAAAAGTAGTAAATGATTTTTATTTTATGAATTTCTTTCATTTTGCCTGTATTGTATTTTTATTAATTTGGTGAAGAGTATATAAGGATAAGATATTTGATTTCGAAGGTACCAGTGTAATTTTGTATAAAATTGTTGTTGACCCAGAATTGTTTGATAATATTTGTATTCTGTTTTTGGAGCTTAGCAAAAAAGTTTTTATTCATATAGTGCGCACAACTAGTATTTTATGTGCACCCTACTGCCCAGTGAGGTGAATCAGCAGCCAAAAACAGAATCATCAGCCCACTTAAGTAGTTGTGGCTTTTTTCTTGAGTGTACTCCCACACTAGAGATAATGTTCAGAAGGTTAATTCTTCCTTTGCTACTGATGATGCGTTGGTATGGGAGTCAACTCACTAGTTGAGTATATCTTTTCTATTTAACCATACCATTTTATCTTGTCAATAAAATTTTTTGACAATCAGGATATGGAGTAGTGTTTTGAAATTGCTCAGTGGGTTATATGTTGAATATGGTGATAAACATGGTCTCGTGTCATCCATGGACACCACTAACCTTTCAAGTTGCTCTAACCTGCCACAACTCTGAGTAAGATGGGTTTTTACTTTTTGTTTATTATGTTTAATACTGTGTAGGAGATTACAAGTGACAAATCATTTTCAGATTTTTGTTTGTCACAGTAGCTCATTTTCCTACTATTTGCCTTGGATGGCAGATCATTGTAATTTATAGATACTGATGTGCTTAATTTTTCTTTCAAAACCAATGATGCAACTTATCTGCATTTTTGTTCTTTATTTTCGAGATTGCTAAGACTACAGGTAAAAAAAGTATCCCATAGTAATTACTATTATCATCATAAACATTTTTATGTCAGCCTTCCCTTTATGTGGATTGAAATGAGTTCTTTCAGGTCTTGTCCTGAACACACTCTGCCTCAACTTGTGTTAGGTCAGGGTCTCCATCTATCCCATTATATATTTCCTTGTCTACTGTTTTTCTTTCTAAGTGTTCCTCATCCCTTCTTTTCACATATCCAAACCATCTCAATCTGTTTTCCAACCCCAGGACACCACACCTGTGTGTTACTGTCTCATTCATAATACAATCCTCCCACTGCACACAAGCCACATGATTCAAAAAATTCATTATGTACACCTTTTCAAAATTTCCATTTCCTTTGTGAGCCCAAGTTTCCACTGCCTAGTGTAGTACAGGATAGCACTTGGGACAATGTCAGAAACCAAGGACTAAGTAATTCCATGGGTTACCGAAAGTAATGTAAAACCCAGAGTAGAACAAGAATTTTGTACTTGTTAATTTTCAGAAGTGTAAGCATCAGTGGACCATTCATGTGAGGCATAATTACTCAAACCTGGAAAGACTTGGATTATTTAAGGGGATAAAAGATGAAGATTCACTGCCTGTAAAACTTTGCTTGCTGCATCTAATGGCCCCAGTTGGTACAGTCCATCAGTGTAATATCTTGCAAACCAAGATTGGTGGAAAGGAACGGTGAGTCACTCAGATTTGAAAGTGATAAAATCTCTGCTGCATTAAAAAGCAAAGGAAGTAGAGAGGGCTCTAATCTCATGAACTCACTCTTCTTGCCCTCACATGTTTTCTCACACATTGTAAGCACCACAGGCACAAGATCCATGGGTGAAGGTGACCTCTATCAACTGGTACATAGAAAATCCATATGAAGCAATTTACTTATAACAAGCAGGATTTGTTGGAATATCAGGATTTTTTTTTTTTTGGCATAGATGTAGGCAGTAGGTTTGGGATGCTGGTACATCCAAAAGAAGAACTAAGCCCTTGCAAAAATGATGCTTCCCTAACCAGTTGGCCTTATAGCTGGGTTTTCAAGAAGCATTTAGACCAAGTTCTTGTTTAGCTTACCAGGATTTGTCTGGACAGAAGCAGTAAGATGTGGTCTCAAGTTCACGCCATAATAAAACGTTGGATGCTATATGCTGCATTTTTCCTTGGGGTAATTTAAATATCTGTGCCTTTCACATTTTGATATGATTAAGCCCTAACAATTAAGTTCTGGATTCTGAAGACCAATCATTATCGTCTTGACAACAGGACAAGAGGATTTCGACTTGCTATGTTGTGGACAGATCTCCAGTAGCATTGCCAAGTAAGGGAAGCCTTATACCTAGTAGAGCATACTTCATAGTTACTGTGAACATGGATTACTGAATCCCATTTGCTGTGCCTATTCCATAGCATCTCAGAGACAGATTCTTTGCTTAATAGGTCCTGGAAGGTATTTCCAAGCCATGCAGCCTTCTTTGTCTAACTTTGCCTGGCAAATCTGAACATTTTTCTTACAGAATAAGGGAAATTTTTTACCAGTTTCTCATTCCACAGTTAATGGAATTTGCCTGGCAAATCTGAACTTTTTTTCTTACAGAATAAAAGAAATTTTTTACCTATTTCTCATTCCACACTTAATGGAATTTCCCTGCCACGAATTGTCAGCCTCCCTTCGAAAAATTTAGTTCCTTTTTCTCTTGTGAGGGTCTTTTGAAAACTGACTGAGTCTCCACTACCACTTAAGCAAATGGGTCAGTTCCTTATCCTCAATAAGAGTGTCTCTACCAAGGCTGGTGGATCAACAGATCCTCCTTTTATTACTGGCTTTTAGATGAAATAGTCTTTTCAGATGCCAGGATTAGCCACTATACACTTTTCATTCCTTAGACCCAAGCCAAAGATAAGTTACCCGAAAGGGAAGTTTCTTGAAGCAGGAGCAATTTATAATACTGTTCTGGATAAAAATGAGTTGCTTTTGAATTGTAGGAATTTCAGCTGACTGCAAACAATATTTTGTTTTATGCCCACAAGATCAGAGATCTGTTTTTCTTGTTGAAAACTATTGGATGTGGGTACATGTACTTATAAAACAGGTGGAAGTGCAGATAGTTTCCAACCATGTTCTCAGGGATATAACAGTCTGGCACTTTCAGCTGTTAAGGCTAATTCACATAGCATTTCTATTCTTAATTCCATGTTTGCATTTGAAGGATAAGGGTTCAGACTCTCTATTGATCCGAAGTTCCCATAGCAGATCTTGCAGTTCCCATTCAGCCAGTCCTGGGTTGTGTTCAATCCTTCCCTTCTAAGTTGTGATTCCAGACTATTATGAATAACAGGTTTGTTGCGAGACAAATGACAGTTTTTGAAAACAAAACTTTTCATTACAAACCCACCACTTTTGATCAAAGTTCCATACGCACAAACTCAAGTTTATCCCCACCTCATGGTTACAGCACTAATACTGACCATGGCGGATGCCTGTATTTTGGTGAATAAGTCTTTTTCTTTTATGGAAGACTGAAGTGTCTAGATTATTTGTTGACTAGTGTGGGCTATAAGTAGTCTTGGGCTTATATGAAAAATTTGTTTTAAAAACCAAATTTATATCTATTTTGAAAATTTAATACAGTATACCGAAATAAATTTGAGACCATTGGTACTGATTAGCTTTGTCAAGTGATTTTAATGACCTTAGGTGAGAACTTACTTTCTGTCACCAGTGATACAGTACAAGAGAATGTCAGCACCAGCAGAAACCTCTCGATACCAAGCAATGTTAGATGAGAAATGCAGATGTGAAAGATGATTCTTTACTAGGCAGATCAGCCAGCTGAAAAATAGTAATACCTCAACTTACTGGAATTGTTGTATTTATCAGCTACGTTATTATTTTTTCTGTATAATGTTTTTTGATAATTCTCTTAAAATGGGTTCTACTGTAAAATACAGCTCAGTTTAGGCTAGGAACTATGTGGAATTGTTGTTAGCTGTAAGATATCATGAAAATATTAAAGTGCAAACTATAATAGGGTCTGTCATTTATCAGGAAGCCAGACCCCCAAGTTTCCAATTAGTTGAGGTGCTACTGTAACACCTTCAATTTGTTTCAATTATGGATAATAATTTCAAATTGACTATTCAGAGAGGTTTGACATAGCAGGTCAGCATCTCCTGTAGTCCAAAAGGTATCTAATAATGCAAAATAAGTGCTGTTGTAACACAGTTGCTGCTTTCTACAGATGATACAACAGGAAGCAAAGTAGAGAGAAATGTGAAAGGTACCAGATAACAGTACAGTTTGGTATACAGAAGGGAGATGACAACTAAGCAGATTTTATTCCAGAAGATACAGAAAATTTGGTCAATTGGACAATAAAAAGATCCAGTAGGAAATTGCAGAAAGTGTCATTTTTGTACTACCATCCTTGTAGATACCTTGTCCTGGTTCCAGTATCATTGTTGACTGTAGAAAACAAGCTGTAAAGATTTAAGGTTTTAAGTGCAGCACTGTATTGGAAACTATTTAACCAAAGACTGTTTAAGGCAAATAAAAATAAAGATTTGTCAGAGCAAGCACTAATGGCCACGTAGAAATGACAGTGACAATAGTAACAGTTAATGTATTGTGTTAAAATATGGAATTTGGTGATGAAGGATTAAAAAGAAACATGGAGAAATTGAAGATAATGTCTTAAACATTTCAAGAGAAAAATGTGATAGTATACAACTTTTAGTACATAGAAGAGGATAGTAAGTTTGAAAATGCTGTACTGTAACTGTATAATTCTAAAGTAAAGGAAATTGAGAAAATTATTTACAAATGCTAAAGTCTAAAGAACACAATCAAATTCTTTGAAAGCATGAAAATGTAGAATTTCCTCTATAAACTTAATGAAATAATGGCTTTGGCTCACAGCTGTTTTTTTCTATGTATGTATATATGTACAAGAAGGCAATGTATAGCTTTAAATGAGTCCTTATAACTGCAGCTATCTGGACTCAAAGTTTTATTTATATCTTATAATGTATACCATGTATGCATGTATACCTTAGAGACAGCACTTTTTGATCTTCCTCCTTAGTACTTCAATTTCCTATTATAGGACAACCATTCGTTGAAGGGAAGGCACACATTAAATAAGTTTATTATACAAAGTATTTAGTTGTGTCAAGATTTCTGAATATCATAAATGTAAGATATTGCATAACTTGTTAGAATCAATAAATTTTGTTTTGCTTTTTTCCAAAAATAAAGTATTAAATACATGTCAAAAGACTTGAAGTTTCAGGGCTTTAACTGGGGATGAAGAATACAGTAGTACAGTACAGTACAGTACTTATAAAGCACAGGGTGTCCCACTTCAGATTGTGGATACAGATATTTTTCTTTTAGCTTCTTCATAGAAATATTACTGTTTAACAAATTTCAAAAGGAAATAGAATACTTTAGTAGCTAGCACCTGATTTTGCAAGCATCAGTATTGTTAGTTGGTGAAACCATTGCAAAGTTTTCATCTATTTTTTTAAAAGAAATTGCTGCTAAAACTTTTGATAACTAGATTTATTAAACTGAACTGAAACCATAAGTTCAAGGCAGGTTGCATACCTGTCTTGAAATTAAGGATTAGTCTAATGTAAAAGAGTAGATCTTTGATGAGCAATTACTAAAAATAGATGTGGGTTATGTGATTATGAGAGCAGTTATTTTTTTGGAACCTGTCACAAAAAAGTCTACAGTACAGTACATAGCCTATCCAAAGAATGAGATGAAGTTTGGGGTTAATGTTTCTTGAAACTGTCCAAAGGTGACAATTATTGTTGTTGAAACTGAAAGAACTGGTGCCTGAACAGAGAGACAGATTTGCAAATATGTCAGGGCAAGTATATTACTAATTTTGAATATGGATGAAAGTAGAATATTAGTTAGATATATGCCAAATACAATATGATGTAATGGCATTATGAATTGTGTAGGATCAGTAGGAAATGTATTCTCACTACTTTATGAATTGAGGCCGTACAGTGCCATGAATATTTTGACAAGAGTGAGTTCTTTAGGTACTTTGCTTGGATTCATTATCAGAAAGGGACAGAAAGCTTTTCAATCATTTGTTTTAGCTTCATGAAAGAAAAAATTTTATTTGCAATGCTGGAGTAGTTACTGTACTGGGACAAGTTTACTATATTTTGTTAACATTTACAGTGCATCTGTTTATAAGCCAGGGAATCATGAAAAGATTTATATTTGTACCTTGGATGTCTCGAAAATGGGGGGTACATTTTACTGTTCTTTTTAGATATTCTGAATCTGATCTTTTTATATCCTGGAATGAATGTTGGTTTGGAAGAATTACTCACACAGAAGTTTGAAAAGATTTATAATTAAAAGTGTAAAGACCGTATTGATCATTGTTTCACTTCCCATAACTTTTATATTATCTTTTACTGTACTGCAAAATTTTGCGTGGTATTGAATGTGCAGTATTTGTTGGAAACACCTTGCCCAGTGTTGCATAATTTTTCAAAAGGCTCATTATATTTAACTGCTAATTCGACTAACTTTTGTAAATGCCTTATTATCCAGTGCATCTTTAGAAAGAAACTTGAATGCTTTAAATGGAATTACAAAATACTGTACTTTGTATATGAAAATGCCACAGAATAAATGTTCCATGTAACTTGGCTATGTCTGTAAGTATTAATATAAATCCTTGTTTACATAGTCTATAACTTATCTGAAGAAAGCGAAAGTTCATTTCATGACTATAACCAGATTTGCAAATTTTAGACCTTGCCCAGTCTCAGTAATTCACAAGGATTTACATCATCAAACTTATTGCTGTTATTTGTGAATGGTGCATCTAATATTTTATTTTGAATATTCATGGAAAATTGCTTTAGGGATGCAAACTTTGGGGTAATTGAGATACAAAACTAGTTTATTCCTACACAAATACAAACCTTCAGTCATTACATATGGATATTGCTTGCGAACATGAGCTGGAACGGCCGTTTAACTTTAAATGAGGTAGTTAACGACCGACGTTAGGGTGGAAGTCTTGCCCACCCAGTCAGTACGCATTCACTTTGCTTTTGGCTGCTGTCAAGTACAGATATCTCTACCTGGCTGACCATTTGACTTACCATCCTTTTTTGTTCATGAATACTTGTGATGTATGAGTGTTGTTTCCCTTATATACTGATATAATGCAAACCCACTACTTATCTTAGCCTGGGGAGAAGACCTTGGTTTTAAGCATTGCCCTAGTAACGAACCTAACCAGTCTCTCACCTTGTTGTGGTAACTCTAGGACCTCGTTATAGTGAACCCTATGAGTTTGTTTGTTTGCCTTATATTTATAATGCAAACCCTAACTTGCAACAGCCTCATTAAAGTTAACCCTCATACCTTGCTCTGCAATGGTCTCATCTTGCTCTGAGGGGAATTATTCCTTTGGGGGCGTGAAGGGAGATTGCCTTACAAATTACTTTGAAAATTTGTAATGTTTTTGCAGATGTTGTGGAGCCTGAGTGCAGCTTAGGAAGCATTCGGGATCTCTCGCTAGCAGTACTTATGATGGTACTGCAACTTCAGATACCTATTGCACAGGAGCTTCCAATCTGTCTACGGACACAGGTGCAACTGCTGCACAGGGTTTCACAGACCCCTGTGGCACAGAAGCAACCATTGGACAGGGTTCCATGGACCCCTGTGACATGGATACCTGTCCCAGAAAGTCTACAGACCTGGTCCAGACCCAGGCACTCATTCCCTGCCCCCGCCTGTTCCCCCGCAGGATTGTTGCAAGGGTCCTGGAGCATTGATGGACCAGCATTTTCATTGTGTGCTGTCACTTCCCCTTCTTCTTCCAAAGCTAGCAAACAGGGGAAGAAGAAGGCTGCCTTTCCCAGCCATAAGCAGACCCATAGGGCTTCTAATGGTCAGTCTTCTTCCACGGAAAAGGCTAAGGGATCTCTCGTTTGCTCTCCTGATCGGTCTATGGACTATGGACACGGGAACCATTGTATGGGGTTCCACAGACCCCCATGTCACAGGAGTAACCAGTGCACTGGGTTCCACGGACCCCCATATCAAGGGAGCAACCATTGCACAGGGTTCCATGGAAACCCACGTCCCTGGTCCCAGGAATTTACCTTCCTGGGCCAGTTAAGGTCCTTCTACCGCTGCACGTGGTTCCACAGACCCCCATGTCACTGGTACCAGTCCCGGGAAGTCACCTTCCTGGGCTGGCAAAGGTCCTTCTACTGCTGCATGGGGTTCCATGGACCCCGTGACACTGGTAACGTTCCCTGGTCTATGGACCCAGGGTCCGGCCCAGTGAGAGAGAGCGAACTCTGAGCATGCAGGTGCTCTCTCACCCCCTGCACATTCCCACACAGGAACAGTGCCAGAGTCCTGGAACAGTGACAGACCGGCAGTAGAAGTCAAAGAAGACAACCATCATCGACGTCTTCACCTTTATTTTCATCGGATGCTGTCATCTCCCCCTTATTCTTCCAAAGCTAGTAAGTGGAGGAAGAAGAAGGTTGCCCTCCCACCTGTAGAAGTTCCATAGGGCTTCTGACAACCAGCCCTCTTCCATGGAGAAGGCTATGGGATCTCTCGCTAGTCGTACAGTAAACCCCCGTATTCGTGCTCTCAAGATTCACAGACTCACCGATTCTCGGTATTTTCTGTGGAACATATTTTCATGATATTGCCTTGTAAAATGGATATCTTTCTGTGATCTTGACATATTTACTGTTCTAGTTATCATGTGTTCTGTGTAATGATAATAATTGTTGAAATATTGTATATAGTGTAATGTCAGATCTCAAAAGAGTTAGTGATTTAGATAACCTAACAGCACAAATTAGAATTAATAATATGTCTTAATAATAAAGTAGTATGTGATCGTGCATTTTGTCTCCCAGCAACGTGTTCTGTACTCGTGATTTCGTATTTGGTGTTTTGATTCAGTTGTCAACGCGAAAGACAACGCGTTAACAAGCAAGGGAATGGCAGTAGAGTTGTTTAAGATTTTGTCTCATACAAGAAAAAGACTAGTGATTTTGCAATGTTTCATGTACTGTTCTGAAAACCAACTTTGGTTATTTGTCTTGTTTTAAAAACATTCCATTCATGGTTAGCCAGCTGCCATCTGTTTTGATCGTGTTGAGATTTCATCAAGAGCTTCATCCTATATGATTTTCTGCTCGAGTCACGTGTACCTTTTTGAGAGTAAATGCACGTCTCGATTGATTACGTCATGTAAGATTGCATCGCTCTGATCACGTATTGTTCTTGTGTGTTAGTTTTGGCCCTAAAACGTTTTGCTCAAGAAGTGACATCATCTGAGTGTTTCATTTCTAACTGGAATCTCTCTCTCTCTATCTCTCTCTCTCTCTCTTCAAAAGAGAGAAATTATTAACTTAGAATATTTGTGTGGTCACTGATATTAAGTTTAGCTTTTGAGATGTGAATGTAGGAAAATGTGCAACGACGCCTGTCAGAAGTGTGTTTTATGAATCTCAAGCAGCTGCATTTTGAGTAGATTTTGTGAAAGTTTTCACAAGCTTGTATAAGGTAAAGTGAATTTTACTTATTATTTACCATGGTATAATAAGTGTATTAAGAAATTACTGCTTTAGTGAAATTACTGTTGGTAAATCTTTTGTGTATTATTGTGTTATCTTGTGTTCGCAGTCTCTTAATTTTTCACATTTTATATACTGGTGATTTAACATTTATTTACTTAGCATTTTAATTATTTCTTGATAATTTAACATTGCATACTTGATTTAATTTTCATTTACTAAGATTTTCTTGTCAAATCTTGAGTAATTCTTAATAGTTTAAATTTTGCTTGATTGATTTAATTTCTTGATAAATTAACCTTTGTAATTTAAACTCAAGAATTAATGAAATTTTGTGTTTTAAAGTAATAGTAAATTTTTTCAAATTGTGAATTCTAATTATAAATTTTGAATTTAAAAATAATTTTTTGTATTTAAAGTAAAAAATGTTTCATTTATTGACCACCAGTGAATAGGATTAATTGTGTACATAAGGCAAAGTGATAAACATGTTATGTTCCTTTAGTTTTGCTGAAGTGAATTAATACCAGGAGTACAATATGTTTTGATAATGTGCAGCCAACTGATAAGGAGCAGCAACCTGCAACGCTACTGCGAGTCAGTCAGCTCTCTCTTCTCTTGCAATAAACATCACTATAGAATGTCATCTCATTGCAAACCCAACATGGTGCAGTGAGTGTCTGAGCCAAGTCATGCCCCTGCTACGTCGACCACCCCAGGCCACACTGAGGCGTGCCTCTCCTGCAATGCCCAGGACCTTTGTTTGATGGAGTGATCCCTTTTACTCTAGTATATTTCTTGTTTAATTGTTGATACCTCACACTTATTTTGATAAACTTAGTTTGATTTTTCACATGATTAATAATCTTTTTAAGGGATCACTGTTACCTTTAGAGTACTCAGTTGTAATTTTTATTGTTGTGAGAGTTCAGATATCTGGCTGAAGTGAGGTAAATTTTTGAATTCTGTGATTAGTTTTGTAATAACCAGGTACTTGGAACACTTTGTGACAAAATTTGGTGCTCAGACCTGGGAACAAAACAAAATATCACTCTGGTTTATGGTTTATACTGGTGGTGTTAGGGATATATTTTGATAGAGTGACCACATAGTTATTTTTTTGCACTGTATTGTGAATTATTTAGTTCAGTAACTTAGAGAAAATGGCTCTGTTCAATGTTCAGGAATTTTCAGCAGTTCCATCCATCCAAGAGTTATCTGAATCCAACCTGACTAAGGCACAGTGGACTGCTCTAGCAGTGGCATGTGGGGGCAATGTGTCTAGTGGTATGATTAAGGCACAAATCAGATGTATTGCAATCCAAGCATTGATGGACTGGTAAGATAGATGAAGAGTTAGGAGAGGCACAAAAATTGTTGAATGCAGCTGAGGAAGAGTTTAAAAATAGGCAAGAGGAATTGAAAGCTAACATTGAGTCTGAGATAAAAAGAAAGAGAAAAGTGATACAGAAGCAGAGCTTAGATGCATAGAAGCAGAAGAAAGTTTGATTAAGCTGAAGAGGCAAGCTGAAAGAGAAAGAGAAGACAGAGAAAAAAGAGAAAGAAGAAAAAGCAGCAGAAGAAAAAAGAGAAAAAGCAGGAGAGGAAAGAGAGAGAGTGAGGAAGCAAGATTATGAAAGAGATGAAATTAATAGAAGCTCGCTCCAAGTTACCTGTGACACCGTCTAACCCTATCCAAGGTACTCAAGAGCGTGTATTTGATGTGGTAAGAGTGCAGAAGTTAATTCCAAAGTTTACAGCAGAAGCTCCAGATAAGTTTTTTGATCACTTTGAAAAAGTGGCTTCGGATATGGGATGGCCAGAAGATAAATGGTCATCCTTGGTACAGAGTGTTCTCATTGGTAAAGGAAGAAATGCCTATTTAGTCTTATCAGCTGATCAGTGTAAAGAGTTCAAGTACTCAAACACAATGTGCTACAAGTTAACCAGATGACCCCTGAGTACTACAATGAAAGATTCAGATCTTTAAGAAAGGATGACAAGATGACTTTCTTGGATTATGCTTACAAAATAAGAAGATGTTTCAAACGATGGTTGGAGGCTGCTAAAGTTAAATCTATGGATGAACTTGAGGAGTTAGTAGTCCTAGAACAATATCTTAGAGGAATTCCTGAACACATAAGAGCCTATTTAAGAGAGAGGGAGGGTAAGAAACTTGACAAAGCTGCTACATTGAGTGAGGATTATAAAATAATTTGTAGCAAAAGGAATTATAATGTCAAGTACTAGAACCTACAATGCACAGGTTTTAGGTCTCATCCAAATTTCAGGAACATTACAACTGGGAATCATTCTAGTGTCAATGCCGGTGCAAAGCCAGGTAATACCCCTCAGCAATCGAATGTTCAATCCTCATCATCCAATTTCTCAAGACAGATACAGAAGACTAATGTTGTCTGCTTCAAGTGTGGAAGAGCAGGACACTACAGTCGAGACTGTTATCAGACACCACAGCAGACCAAGCCAGTTGGTCAAGTGGTTAAAGGTAACCAGGTGAAACAAAATGAAGAGCTGTGTGGGGAAGACTGAGACAGTTGGGAAGACTGACTAAACTGGTTGCTAAACACTCAGCTTGTTTAGCAGAGTGTTTAGCAACCAGTGGAGATGTAACCTCAAGCAGTGAGTGGCTGAGCAGCTTGGAGGCTTTTAAGCCATATATCTATGAAGGTACTCTGACAACTCAAGGAGGGAGTGTGCAGGTACCAGTCAAGGTATTACGTGATACGGGGAGTAACCATAGTGTGGCAGTTCATGGTGCTCACCCACAGTTGGAGAAGAATCTCACCGGGGATTCAGTTATTTTGCAGGGTATAGGAGGAGAAGAGGTAATTCATGTATGTCACTTGCACCTGTCGTGTGAATTGGTGACAAGGAATGTTGATTTTGCTGTAAGGGACTCACTTGCTGTTGAAGGTGTGCATGTTTTACTGGGTAATGAAGTTGGTGGTGCAGCATTTGTTCCTTGTCCTATAGTGACAGACAAACCATTGAGGATTAGTCCTACAGTAGATTTAGAGAAGAGTAACCCCACCTGTTTCCAAGTTGTGTCAAGTAGGAAGAAAACTACGTCTGCAAGTGAAGAAACTGAGGATTTACCTGCACAAGAAGGATCAAGTGAAGGATCTTTGAGCTTAGAAGAGCTGTTCCAGCAAAGTGAAGTTCCCCTGGTGTTAGTAATGAAGAGATTTCCTAAGATGATGAGCATCCTGTTGTTCTTGAAGAGACTCAGAGTAGTCAGAGTGTTCCTGAAGATAGTAGTGAAACTTCAGTAGCAGAGTTAGATATTGAGAGTTCAGCCCTTGAAGTTGGTCAAGTGACTAGAAAGAAGCTAATGGAACTGCAGAAGAAGGATACAGTGTTGGCTCATTTGTTCTTCAGAGTTGTTGATCAAGGAGAGATGCAACAAACTCTTGCCTGTCATTATCTAAAGGAAGGATTCCTAATGAGGAAGCATCGACCTGCAGATATACCAGGAAATGCTCAATGGGGCGAATATCAAATTTTTATTCCATACTCATTGAGGAAGCAAGAGGTAGCAGTAGTGCATGAGTCTGAACATATGGGAATCAGGAAGACTGTTGAGAAGATTATGAAGCATTTTCTCTGGCCTGGACTTCACAAGGATGTTAGCAGGTTCTGCAGAGAGTGTCACACCTACCAGGTAGCTGGAAAACCGAATGAAACCATTCAGAAAGGCCCCCTACAACCCATAGAAGTTAGAGAAGAACCTTTTAGCAAGGAGATTATAGATATGGTTGGGCCGCTTCCGAAAACAAAGAAAGGAAATGAATATCTGTTAACATTAATGTGTCCAGTGACAAGGTATCATGAGGCGATTCCTGTAAGAAGTAAAAGTGCAAAGGTAATTGCTGAGAAGTTGGTGGAGTTTTTCTCCAAGTTTGGAATATCAGAAATTGTTCGAGGTGATAGAGGAACGAACTTTTACTTTAAAATTGTTCCAGGATGTGATTAACTTGTCAGGAGTGAAACAACAGTTATCAACTGCTTATCATCCAGAGACTCAAGGAGCCTTGGAAAGGTTCCACCAGACTTTGAAAAGTATGTTAACTAAGTATTGTTATGAATCAGAAAGAGATTGGGATTCGGGTTTACCCTTGATGTTGTTTGAAGTTAGGAATGCTTATCAAGACAGTATGGGATGTTCACCTAATCAGATGATTTTTTGGTTGAGACATGAGAGGTCCATTGAAGATTCTTGCTGAGAATTTGGAAGAAAATCAAGGGGAAGTCAAGGAGAATACGTGAAGAATTTGAGGAAAAGGTTAAGAGAAATTAGGAAATTCTCTTTAGAAAATCTGAAAATAAGTCAAGAGAAAATGAAAAGAAGATATGAGGCTAAGACTAAACTAAGAAGTGTTAGTGTAGGACAGCAAGTTCTAGTGTTCTTACCAGTGCAAAGATTTCCCCTTACCAATAAATTTCAAGGTCCTTATAGGATAACAGAGAAGTTAAGTGATCGAACTTAAGTGGTTGAAACACCAGGAAGAAGGAAATGACAAAGGAAGATACATGTGAATCTTGTGAAACCTTACTTCTCAGAGACTAAAAGTGAAACAGTGTCAACAACACAGACAACTTCATCTACAAAGGACGATGATGGCTACGAATTGGGAGCTGAAAGCAAGATGAACAATTCTTCCGTATTGGAAAATTTGGAGGATAAACTAAAACATCTGAGTGTTGAGCAAAGTAGTGAGTTAAGTGAGATGATTAGAAGTTCCCCTGAAATTTTTGCAGATGTACCTAGGCGTACTGATCTGACAAAACATGAGATAAAGATCAGAGAAGATGGAAAACCTTTTAAACGGAAAGCATATCGCTTATCACATTTTCACAGAGATGTTTTGAAGAAAGAAGTGGAGTATTTCTTGCAGCATGAACCATATTCAAGTCATTATAATTCTCCTTTTGTGTAAGTGAAGAAACCAGATGGCTCATTTAGGATGTGTGTAAAATCCCCGCTCAATGTGTTCTCTATAGAGAGCATCCTGTTTTCTGAGGTGCCTTCACATCGACCTAGGGTCGATCAGAATATATGTTTATCACCATAATTGTAAACTGTATATTTATTGTCTTTCTAAACAATCATGCTCTATGTACAAGTAATGAATTATTTATGCTATGTGTCAGACATTATTGATCACTATGTTTTCTGTATGAACCTGTCCTGTTTTTGTTAAGAATTAGTTTGACCTCAGGTCACCTGTAAATCTTTGTACCTGCGGTCTCTGCAAAGTACACAGACATCTGCATCCCGCTTTATAAGCGGCTTGCTTCATCAATAAACTAGCAGTACTTGTCTTCCTGCTCATTATTTCGCACCTCTCTCATAGTAGTGACCCCCGGAGTTGTTCCCAGAAGCCATTAACGGACCCAAACAGCAACTAAGTCTTGGCCCAATGAACCTTACCCACGCCCCTAACGGACTAACTATGGCGCTCTAACAAAGCGTTTGGGCGTTTACCAACCCTCGTCGGCAGGTCGCCAGTGTCATTAGCGGACCCACACGGCACGCTCCCCCAGCATGTATTGGCACGAGTATTCCCTCACACTCCAAGCATGGACGCGGACATTCCTAACCACGTACAAATTACCGCGAACCTCTCGGAGGCAGACACCTCTCTCTTGCAAGCCCCCCCCACTCCCATGCGCACCTCCACACCGGTACCTGCACCCCACACGATGACCCCCCTGACGGACCAACCAAAGACGGCCCTTAACATATGGCTGCCGCCATTTACCAGGGAGAACGCAGCATTCTGGTTCTACAGGGTCGAGGGCCAGTTCATGGTAGCAGGCCTAACGGACAAGGTGTTGAAGGTGGACATAGCCATCAATGCCCTCAAAGAGGAGATATACAAGAAGATCGCCCCTTGGTTGATGGCGACGTCAGGCCCCTCCACCTTCCAAGAATTTAAATCCACTCTCGTTGAGACCTGCTCCCTGCTGGTCTCCGAGAGAGCTGCCCATGCCCTCGACCTCAACCCCTGGCAGGAGGGAAACCTCTTGGAAGCGTGGCACGCCCTCCAGGACCTCCTCCTCCTCCTCCCCGAGATTGACAGCAGCGGAAGGCACAAAGAAATCAGCCTGTTGAGGGCGATCTTCCTGCAGCAGCTACTGCCGGAGGTCCGTGGGCAGATCACAGACGCGTATACCCTGCTGGTTGAGGACCCCATCAGCAGATGACGGATTCCACGAAGGCGGCCAAGCAGGCGACCACACCCGCACACTCTGCCAACTGCCTCCTGCCGGAGGACCCCACCATGGAGCCCATCAACGCCATCGAGCAGAAAAGGCCATCCCACCAGCAGAAGAGGGAGGGGCCAGGGCTTTGCTATTACCACCGGAGGTTTGGGAGAGCTGCCCGGAGATGCGAGCCCCTGCCCTTTCTTCCCTTCAAAAAATGGAGGAGGCAGCGACCAACCACACAGGCTGCCATGGCAGCAGCAGCAAAAACACCCAGGGGCCCCTTACCACTAGGGTTCTACGTCCGCGACGCGATCTCCAGCAGGATGATGTTGGTCGACACTGGAGCCATGCGTTCAGTGTTTCCGCCTTCAGGAGAGGAACGCAGATGCCCGCAGGACCTGACTGTCTCCCTGACGGCTGCAAACGGGTCCCCCATCCTCTCCTACGGCACCAAGCTCCTGTTGATCTCCATCCTTGGCTGGAGGTACAGCTGGGAATTCATCATCATGGATGTCAGGACCCCACTCCTAGGGGCGGACCTCCTCACCCACTTCGGACTGGCAGTCGACGTTGGCCACAAACGCCTGCTGGACACTGAGTCCTGCCAGTCCCTGCCCTTGTCGCCGGGCCCCAGGGAGCCCGCCATCTGTTGCGTCATGCCCCACCAGTACTGTTCCCTTTTGAAGGAGTTCCGGAGGTCTTACAGTCCGCCAGATGATCGGGACTCCTGCCAAACATGAGAAACACCACTACATCAAGATGAAGGGCACCCGACACACGCAAAGTTCAGACAGCTTCCCCGCAGCAAACTTCAGGAGGCCAAAAAGGCCTTCGCTTAGATGGAAAGAATGGGCATATGCAGAAAGGCCCCAGCCCGTGGGCCTCCCCTCTTCACATGGTGCAGAAAGCGGACGGCACCTGGAGGCCCTGCGGCGACTACAGGTGGCTGAACCTTGCAACAGAGCCTGACCACTACCCCCTGCCGAACATGCAGGACCTGACGGCCTTGTTCCACGGGGCCAAAAATATTCTCCAAAATGGATCTATTAAAGTCTTATTTTCAGGTACCAGTAGTGCCGGAGGACATCCCCAAAACCGCCATCGTCATGCCCTTTGGGTCCTATGTCTTTGCCTTCTCCACCTTCGGCCTGAGGAACACAGGCGCGACCTTCCAGGGGTTGATGGACAGCATCCTGGGGACCTGACTTCTTATGTCTGCTACGTTGACAATATCCTAATCTTTTCCAGATCCCAGGAGGAACACCTGCAACACATCTGGAAGGTCCTGCAGCACCTGCAGGAAAGTGGCCTCGTTGTCAGGTTTGACAAGTGCACCTTCAGCTTCGAGAAGGTGGAGTTCCTGGGCCACAAGATTCCCCAGAGGGCATCCGCCCAATGTCGTCGAAGGTCGAAGCCGTCGAGAAGTTCCCCACCCCTACCTCCATCAGGGCCGTACTAGAATTCCTCGGGATGGTCAACTACTACAGAAGGTTCATCCCGGGGATTGCTCACACCATGGGCCCCCTGACGGAGGTCCTCAAGGGACGTCCAAAAACCTTATTGTGGGGCCCCGACCAGCAGAAGGCCTTCCTCCTGATGAAGGCTGCCCTCACCAAAGCAACATCTTTGGCCCACCAGGACCCCAACGCTCCCTTCCAGCTGACAGTGGACACCAGGAATGTCACCTGCGGAGCTGTCCTGGAGCAAATCATCAGGGGGACCACTCAGCCCACTGCCTTCTTCAGTAGGAGGCTAAACCCCACCGAGTCCCACTACAGCACCTTCGACCCGGAACTCTTCACAGCATACCAGGCGGTATGGTACTTCAAGTTCCTCCTGGAGGGGACGCCCTTCACAATTTGGACCAACCACCAGCCGCTGGTCCACGCCTTCACAAAGCTGGGGAACACATGGTCCTCTAGGCAGCAGCGGCACCTCTTAGCCATCGCGGAGTTCACCTGCACCATCAAATACCTCCCCGGCAGAAAGAACCCAGAAGCTGACACCCTCTCGAGGATCACGATCAACTCAGTACAGCTCGGGATCGACTACGAGGACCTCGCCTGTGAACAGGCTGCTGACCCTGAGACCCCAGCCTACTGTACAGCCATCAGGTTGCTGAAGTGGAAGGACGTGCCCTTTGGCTCAGGAGGATCAACATTACTGAGCAATGTCAGTACCGGACGCCCCGCCCCTGATGCCCACCTCCAGACATCAGCTGGTCTTCGATGTCATCCACGGTCTATCCCACCCCTCCGGAAGGGCAACAGCCAGGCTGCTGATGGAGGAGTTCATCTGGCACGGCATACAGAAAGATGCAACGGCCTGGGCAAGGCAGTGTATGCAGTGACAGGCAAGCAAAGTAGGGCGGCACACTGAATCAGGAGTGGGTGAGTTCCCCCAGCCAAAGAGACGCTTCGGGCACATCCACGTTGATGTGGTGGGTCCTCTTCCCCCATCAGGGGAGCCAGATACCTTCTGACAGTCATCGACCGCTCCACCAGGTGGTCCAAAGCTACGCCCATGGAAGAAACCACTTCCAGTGCGTGCGCAGAAGCCCTCCTCTCCAGCTGGATCAGCCAGTTCAGTGTCCCAGACAAGATAATGACAGACAGGGGACCTGCTTTCCTGTCCGAGCTGTGGACCGCCCTGGCACGCCTAATGGGAACCACTCACCACAGCACCACCACCTACAACCTCGCAGCCAACGGAATGGTGGAAAGATTCCACAGGTCTCTGAAGGCGTCCCTCATGGCTCGTTGCTCCTCCGAAAATTGGAAATACCAGCTGCCCTGGGTCCTCCTCGGGTTGAGAACCGCCCCCAGAGCCAACGGCGACCCCTCCTCAGCGGAAAAAGTCTACGGGGAGACCCTGGTAGTCCTGGGGGAACTCATCACAGAGGACAGGGACGACATAGGGACACAGAGGCTCCGTGACAGGGTTGGAAAATTTGCCCCCTGCCAAAGGACATTCACCGACAGGACGTCCCCCTTCATGCCCCCCGGGCTATCCTCCGCCATCCACGTCTTCGTCAGGGACGACGCCGTACGCCCACCCTAAACTAGGCCCTACAGAGGACCTTTCTTTGTACTGGAAAGGAACAAGAAGGCATTCCGAATAGCCATCCACGGGCGGGAAGACTGGATATCCATAGATCGTCTCAAACCCGCATTCCTGGAGGAGGGCAACAGAGGCAGACCCCAAAGTCTCCCGCAGGATGTGGCACCCCCTTGGACAGCCCCGGGTGCAGGAAGGAGGCGTGGGCATCCCTGGAAAACCCAGAAACCAGACAGAAAGGCACCCCAACAAACCACTCCAGAGGACACCGAGGAAGGCGACCACCCTCTCCAGTTGACATCGAGAAAGCGAGGCCCCCTTCGTCGCCCCAGCGGATACCTACTTTGATCAGACGTTGCCTCTGTCTTTTGGGGGGAGTATTGTAAAGTCCCCACTCAACGCGTTCTCTATAGAGAACATCCTGTTTTCTGCAGTGCCTTCACATTGACCTAGGGTCGATCAGAATATATGTTTATCACCATAATTGTAAATTGTATATTTATTGTCTTTCTAAACAATCATGCTTTATGTACAAGTAACGAATTATTTATGTTATGTGTCAGACATTATTGAGCACTATGTTTTCTGTATGAACCTGTCCTGTTTTTGTAAAGAATTAGTTTGACCTCAGGTCACCTGTAAATCTTTGTACCCGTGGTCTCTGTGAAGTACGCAGACATCCACATCCCGCTTTATAAGCAGCTCGCTTCATCAATAAACTAGCAGTACTTGTCTTCCTGCTCATTATTTCGCACCTCTCTCACATGTGTACTGATTATAGGAAACTGAATTCCATCAGTGTGGCTGACAATTATCCCTTGCCTCTTATAGATCAATTACTGGATAATATTGGGCAAACCAAATTTGTTTCCAAGACAGGCTTCTTTATTATCAGATTCCCTTAGATGAGAATGCTAAATTGCTGTCAGCTTTAATTACTCCTTTCAGACTGGATCAATACACTGTTTTGCCATTTGGTCTGATGAATGCACCTGCAACATTCCAAGTGATGGATCAACTGCTAGGATCCATAGAAGGAGTGACATTGTGATTTATTCTACAACATGGGAAGAACATCTGAAGATTTTAAGGAAAGTGCTCAAGAAACTACAGGAAGCAGGACTAACAATCAAATTACAAAAAAGTGAGTTTGGAAAGGCAACTGTTCAGTATCTGGGATTTGAAGTTGGAAAAGACCTTCTCGCTCCTGTTGATGCTAATGTAGAAGGTATCTGCAAGGCTAGCCCCCTACTACCAGGAAGTAGCTACAAAGATTTTTGGGCATGGCCGATTCTGTCCAAATTTCTCAGCCATAGTAGCTCTCCGACTGATTTTATAACCCTACTGTGTAAAAATAGAGAACATTTTTGGAAAGAATGTAATTGCAGATTATTTATCCCATTGTGAATCGTTGGATTCAAACCTGGGATAATTACTCCTCTTGGGGGAGGAATTTCATGATATTGCCTTGTAAAATGTATATCTGTCTGTGATTTTGACATATTTACTGTTCTAGTTATCATGTAATCTGTGTAAAAATAATTGTTGAAATATTTTATATAGTGTAATGTCAGATCTCAAAAGAGTTAGTGATTTAGATAACTTAAAAACATAATTTAGAATTAATACATTTTAATAATAATGTAGTATATTATCATGCATTTTGTCTCTCAGCAACACGGTTTTGTGCTTGTGATTTCGTATGTTGTGTTTTGATTCAGTTTTCATCGCGAAAGATAACACGTTAACAAGTGAGGGAATGGCAGTTATGTCGTTTAAGATTTTGTCTCACACAAGAAAAAGACTAGTGATTTCGCAGTGTTTCATGTACTGTTCTGGAAACCAACTTTGGTTCTTCGTATTGTTTTAAAAACATGCCATTCATTGTTAGCCAGCTGCCGTCTGTTTTGATAGTGTTGAGATTTCGTTAAGAGCTTCATCCCATACGATATTCTGCTTAAGTCATGTATACCTTTTTGAGAGTAAATGCACATGTCTCAATCAATTACATCATGTTTCATAAGATTGCATTGCTCTGATCATGTATTGTTCTTGCGCATTAATTTTGGCCCCAAAAGGTTTTGCTCAAGAAGTGACGTCATCTGATCGTTTCATTCTCGCAGGAATTTAAAATTTGCTCATTCTGTTTCAGAGACCCTTCGTGTGGTTCCTCTCTCTCTCTCTCTCTCTCTCTCTCTCTCTCTCTCCAAAAGAAAGAAATTATTAATGTAAAATATTTGTGTGGTCACATTAATTTTAGCTTTTGAGATCTGAATGTAGGAAAAGTGTGTAACGGCACCTGTCAGAAGTGTTTTTGTGAATCTCAAACAGCTGCATTTCGAGTAGATTTTGTGAAAGTTTTCACAAGCTTATGTAAGGTAAAGTGAATTTTACTTATTATTACCGTGGTATAATAAGGTGTATTAAGAGGTTTTGCCTTAGTGAAATTATTGTTGGTAAATCTTTTGTGTATTTTTTGTGTTCATGCATCTGCAATCTCTTAATTTTTCACATTTTATATATTGGTGATTTAACATTTATTTACTTAGAATTTTAAATACTTGATAATTTAACATTGCATACTTGATTTAATTTTCATTTACTAAGATTTTCTTCTCAAATCTTGAGTAATTCTTAATAGTTTAAATTTTGCTTGATTGATTTAATTTCTTGATAAATTAACCTTTGTAATTTAACTCAAGAATTAATCAAATTTTTTGTGCTGTTTTCAAGTAATATAAATTTTTCAGATTGTGAATTCTAATTATAAATTTTGAATTTAACAATAAATTTTTGCATTTAAAGTTTTTAAAAAACAGTGTTTCATTTATTGACCACCAGTGAATAGGATTAATTGTGTGCATAAGGCAAAGTGATAAACATGTTATGTTCCTTTAGTTTTGCTGAAGTAAATTAGGACCAGGGAAACAGTTAAAGTTGTTTGATGGAGTGATGCCCTTTTACTCTAGTATATTTCTTGTTTAATTGTTGATACCTCACACTTGTTTTGATAAACTTAAGTTTGATTTTTCACGTGATTAATAAGGTTTTTAAGGGATTAATGTTACCTTTAGAGTACTCAGTCATAATTTTTATTGTTATAAGAGTTCAGGTATCTGGATGAAGTGAGGTAAATTTTTGAGTTTAGTGATTAGTTGTGTAATAACTAGGTACTTGGAACACTTTGTGACAATATCTATACGTTATTCGCAAAAAATTTGGCAATTTGAGGACTTTTTCGTCGAGAAATATTCACTAATTAGTGAATTTTGATGTTATTTTCATGACTAAGTACATTTTTTATGATAAAATAATGATTTAGTAATTTTCAAATAATAATAATAATAATAATAATAATAATAATAATAATAATAATAATAATAATAATAATAATAATAATAATACTGTAAGATTAAGTAACATGTAATAAATGAAATAACACAACATTTCTTTCCGGCACTTGGTCTTCAAGACCTAAATTTCATAATCAATCAATCAATCATAACATTTCTCTCTCTTTCTCCCTTCCTATTTCAGTTCTCTCTCTCTCTCTTTCTCCCTTCCTATTTCAGTTCTCTCTCTCTCTCTCTCTCTCTCTCTCTCTCTCTCTCTCTCTCTCTCTCTCTCTCTCACTGAGATGAGAATTTTTACGGAATTTTTATTTGTTTTGTATGATAAGTAAGTGATTTACCTAATAGTAAGTACTAATTTTCAAATGTTAATAATAATGATAATAATATATTGTAATTACAACATTTATGCATTTCTAAAGAAAGTAAATTAAAAAATTTGAACAAACAAATTTCACCCTCAAATCTTTTTTCCTGAATCTTGGAGCTCAGTGGGAAGGGTAACCCTGTCAAATATGTCAAGTAACCTGACAGCAAGGGTTGGGTGGTCAGTGTTGCCAACCACTACAAAGGATACGTATACTGAAAAATCCCTCTCTCGCCAAAGGGCAGAATGTGAGAAATAAATATAAAGCTAGATAAACAGATAATTAGTTCAGTGTTTTTAAAGCATAAAGGTACATCTTTGGAAGACAAAAAACAAACATATAAATTTTTTTGTTGTCAGTTGCTTAAAGAGAAATGGATTAATATTCCTCGAGAGGTTAAAGAGATAAACTCTCTCTCTCTCTGGCTGAATTCTCTCTTTGCCCTTCCATTTGGCTGGACAGGGCTGCATATATATATATATATATCATATATATATATATATATATATATATATATACTATCTTTATATATATTTGGCTGGAATATATATATATATATATATAATATATATATATATATATTTTATATATATACTAATGTTTTAGATATTTTTTTTGACTAATGTTTTTTGAATGATATATTAATATAATTTCAAAGATTAATACAGTAATAGGATAATAATTTAAGGTATATTTGATGTAGGATGATACTTTAAGTATAAATTTGTTATTTGAATTTTCAAGATAGGTAGTTATAAGCATTTTTTGAGTGGGGGGTGTTAACTATCCAGGAATTTTAACTATTGCAGGGGCATCTGGTAAGCATCCCCCATGAATATGGGAGGTTCTCATTACCTGTACTGTAGCTCTCAATTTGTCTGAACTGGCATGGGAGCAACCTCTGCCCGGGGTTCCATGGATCCCTGGTAATGGCCCCTGGTCTACGGACCTGGGCCCTACCCTACCCAGCCACGGAAGCATATGCACCGGATTAGATACGTAGACCAGACCAGTCGTATGTTCAAGTGGTAAAGAAATCACCAGGGAACTCTGGCAAAATTTTCGGAGATTGTCCATTTGATATGGCAGTTTAACGATTTTGTAGACCATTCGTCAGCCATCAAAGCTTCTTGGGGACCACAAAAAGGAACCCAAAGTCCCGATAGGCTCGACATGGTCACGACCTGCTGAAGGAGTCTTGGACCAGGTGAATTCTCGTGTATGAGTGGGACAGTTCACTTAGGTTTAGCCGATCATGCAAGACACCTCCTCAGCCTCTGACTCATCAGAGGAATACTTCAATACCTTGGAGAGTCCTTTACTGACCAAACAGGTTGACCTGGACCTGGTTTGCCTGTGTCTGGGTCCAACGCTGGACTGCCTCCAGGCAGAGGGAATTTCCCAGTTGCAGCAGAAGGCAGTGACAATGGGATTGACTGCCATGGCAGCATGCCAGACTGTCTCCTGGATAGATCCTAGGTCCATTACAAAGACCAAGATTGCTTCTTCCTCTTTGGGTTCTCATAATTCCGATGTTGTCTGGAGGTAGAAACATCTCCTACCTAGCCCACCAGACAGTTAACCCATGGGCGAACCTGGTGCTCAAGAGGAGAGACACTGTCTTGGCTCAAGTCACCAGGTTTGTCGGTTCTGAGTCGGCACTGGCACTCGGGAACAGATCAGCACTGAGTTCCGCTTCCCTCTTCCCTAAAGGAGAAGGGGATGCTGTGATGGACAGGCGAGTTAGATTACTGAGGACCCTGTCTATAATCTAGTATATGTACTGTAGATTAATAGATGCAAGTCCTACCCCTCTCTCTAGCAAGGGGAGAGAGGGGCTGACAATAAAGCAAATGCATTGGTTTTATTTACTTTATTGTTTCCAACACTGTGGGTTCATCAAGCCCTTTTTGAATCAATGACACAAACTCATTAATTCGAAAGGTTCAGAAGTCTGACAGTTGAACATCACATATACTCAACAGGTCAGAGGCATGGGACTCCTTCCTTTGCTCTACTTGACCAGGAGGAGAGGCCCAGGCTAGTCGAACTACCAGTCAGTTTAGAGATTTACTCAAAATCCTCCCACCACAAAGTAAGTCTCCATATGTAAAGACTGAAGGTTTGTATTTGTGTAGGAACAACAAATAAATTTTTAAAAGTACTGTAATTTGTATTTTTACTAACATACAAATCTGAAGGTCTTTACACAAATGGCCCACCTCAAGTCACCCCTCATTCTGCCACCTGGGCTGAAAATAAAATAAATGCATACCAACCAGGAGGGCGGGACTCCCACCCCTACCGTCAGTAGTTAACCACCTTGTTTAAAGTTAAACAGCCGTTCCAGCTCACGTTCACAAGCAATATCCATATGTAAACACCTTCAGGTTTACAGTATGTTACGAAAAATACAAATTACTGTACTTTAAAAATTAGTTTTTTACGAAAATTCAGGTGATGGATAATCAAGATATATTTTAAAGAACAGTATTTGTAAATAATCGTGATGTAACGTTTACACCAGCTCCTGTGTGTACCTGTTGCTAGAAGGCATTTTGATTACTTCTAGACTTTTACGTGCCAACAAGGGAGATTGAAACATTGGTAAATTCCATGTAACTATTCAGCGCTATTTTTATAACCCACCTTAATTTGCAGGCCACATTATGTGAAGTAATACCAGTTTTCTTTCCCCTAAACAATCCCTATGGGGTTAGTGCCGTTGTAAGAGGTGCAAAAAAAAACGAGCAGGTAAAAGAGAACTGCTGCTTTATTCGAGATCCAGGCAGTTTATATAGCGGCAGACTGGTGCCGTGCCGCGAAAGACAATGAGATTGTGTGTGACTTGAGGTCGATAATAATTAACAATAATTTACAGCGAGCAAGTACAATTTACAATATAAAAACAGACGGAATTCCAATATGGATATAATCTTGATGCCTGCGAACGAAGAAATACAAGATACACAATTGACAACAGGTGAACAAAATACATACACAGTTTAAATGATTGAAATCGCGTGACCTGGCACGTTAGGCGTGACTAATTGTATAAGCGAAGAAAATGGGACGCCACCATAGAAAACTTGCTCAGCGGAGACTTAGCAAATGACACGTTCGATGGAGACTCCTCCAACGGCTCTGTAGGTGGCTTTACAAATACTCCCCCCCAAAGACGTGGGACATGTCTGATCAGTCTGCGTATCTGCTGGGGCGCTGAAGGGTGCCACGGCTGCGGGAGATCAATGGGGGAGCACCCTGTGCGTGAGGCTGTCTGACTGCGGGTGAGGGCGGCCTTTTTCTGGGGCGGCCGTGCGCCCGCTGCTTGCGGGGGGCCGGTTGCGGTGAAGGGTTGCTGGGCAGGGGGTGCGCTGTGGTGACGTCTGTGTCGTCCTCCAGGAGAGCGGGCTTTACCCGGTCTATCGAAACCCAATCGTTCCTCCCGGGGAAGTGCAATCAGGAACGCCTTGTTGTTCCGCTCCAGCACGCAGAAGGGGCCCCTGTAGGGCCTGGTCAGTGGCGGGCGGACGGCGTCATTCCTGATGAAGACGTGAGTGGTGGATGCCAACCCCAGCGGTGTGAAAGTGGCCGACATGTCGGTGTATGTACGCTTACAGGGGGCGAACTTGCCAACCACATCGCAAAGCCTCTGCACTGACGGGTTGTGGCGATCTTCTGTCACAAGTTCGCCTGGGACCACGAGGGACTCGCCGTAGGTTTTCTCAGCTATGGACGGGGCGCCGTCGGCCCTGGGAGCGGTTCTCAAACTAAGGAGGACCCACGGCAGCTGATATTTCCAATTCTCGGCGGTGCAGCGGGCCATGAGAGACGCCTTCAGGGACCTGTGAAACCACTCGACCAGGCCATTGGCCGCCGGGTTGTAAGCCGTGGTGGTGTGATGTGTTGTTGCCAGCAGCCAAGCCAGGGTGGACCATAACTGGGTTGTGATGTGGTCCGGGACGCTGAAGCGGCTGACCCAGCTGGAAAGCAGGGCCTTGGCACAAGCGCTGGCGGTGGCTCCTTGCATCGGTGTGGCTTCAGGCCACCGCGTTGAGCGATCTACCACCCCACCATCAGGAGATATCTGGACCCGCCTGATGGGGGAAGGGGCCCGACGACTTCGATGTGGATGTGGCTGAAGCGCCGCTCTGGCTGCGGGAACTTGCCTACCCCGGACTGTGTGTGACGTCCCACCTTGCTGGTTTGGCACTGCAGGCACTGTTTCGCCCAGGACTTGGCATCTTTCTGCACTCCGTGCCAGACAAACTTCTTTGACAGCAGCTTGGCCATTGTCCTGCCAGAGGGATGTGAGAGGCCGTGAGTGATGTCGAATACCTGGCGGCGGCGGGAGACTGGAACCAAGGGGCAGGGCTGGCCAGAACTGATGTTGCAGAGGAGACTTGGGCCCTCAGGGGTGATTTGAGGATGGGGCACGTCCATCCACCTGTTCCCTGGTGAGGGATGTGGTTACCCTGAGCTGTGCGTTCATCTTAGGCTGGGATTTCTGGGATTTTTCTTCCGGGTACCTGATGGACAGGTGATTCTGATGTTCCTGCTGCGAGGTCTTTGTAGCGTGAACCCGGCTGGTGGCGTGAAGATTGTGAAGGGTGTCCCCACCAGGAGGAACGTTCATCTCGACTCTGCACAGAGGCGTCAGGTGAGAAGGGCCTCCGGGGGTTGAACTGCTGCGATGGGCTGGGTCCCTCTAGGACAGCACCACAGGGACTTGCTGGTGGCCGTTTGCTGGAGGGAACTTCCGCGTGCCAAGGCGGTTGCCTCAGGGGGCCGTGCCTGCTGCTGGCGTGATCCCTTTGAGAACTTCCGTCAGGGGATGAACCGCCGGGGATGAACCGTAGTTCACCATCCCGAGGAACTCTTGGACGGCCTTGACGGAGGTGGGGTGGGGAACCTGGTGATGGCTGCGACCTTGGATGTGAGCAGGCGGACACCTGCTGGGGATACCTCGTGGCCTAGGAAGTCTGCTTTCTGGACGCCGAAGGTGCATTTGTTGAAACGCACAACAAGGCCGTTCTCCTGCAGGTGCTGCAGGACTGCCTGGATGTGCTTCTGGTGCTCGCTGTGGGACCTGGAAAATATGAGGATATCATCTACGTAGCAGACGCAGAACTTCTGGTCCTCGAGGATGCTGTCCATGAGCCACTGGAAGGTCGCCCCGGCGTTCCTCAGGCCAAAGGTGAAGGTGAACACATAGGACCCGAAAGGCGTGATGATGGTGGTCTTTGGTATATCCTCTGGTGCGACAGGTACCTGAAAATATGATTTTAGAAGGTCTAGTTTAGTGAATATTTTGGCCCCGTGGAAGGAGGCCGTGAGGTCCTGCATGTTTGGCAGGGGTTAGTGGTCGGGCTCCGTTGCGATGTTAAGACGCCTGTAGTTGCTGCAGGGTCTCCAGGAGCCGTCCGGTTCCTGCACCATGTGGAGGGGGGAGGCCCATGGACTGGAGGCCTTTTTGCAGATTCCCATTCGCTCCATTTCTGCGAATGCATTTTTGGCCTCCTGAAGGCGCCGTGGGGGAAGCTTCCAGAACTTCGCATGTGTGGGGGGCCCTTGGTTATTATATGATGGTATATGCCATGTTTGGCTGGGACCCGGAAACTCCGGAGCTGTGCATATTGGTGGCGATGGAGCAGATGGTGGGCACCTTGGGCCTGAGGGACCGCCAGAGTCGGTGTCGAGGGCGCTTCCAACGTCAACTCCGAAATCAGCAGGAGCGGGGCGTGCATAGTTGGATGGAGATCGGGGGCCTGGTGCCGTAGGGAGGATGGGGATCCGTTGGCGGTCAGAGCTGGTCCGGTTCCTGCTTGAGGTCCTCCTTGGATGCTGGGAAGATCGATCTGTGGCCCCCGTGTCGACCAGCATCATCCTGCGGAGATGGTGTCGCGGGACGAAGCCTAGTGATTCTGGGCCCTGGGTTTTTCGGCTGCCATGGCCCTGCTGGCGCTGCCTCCCCGTTTTTGAACGGGCAAATGAACAGGGCAGCAGGCAGTTCCAGGCATCTTTGCCAAAGCTTGTGGTAGTGGCACAGGCCGGGGATCTCCATTTGTTGTGGGGCGGTGGTCGCCTCCTGGTGACGACGTTGACTTCCTGCTCCGCAGCTTCTTCCTGCTGGACAGCGTTCACTGGGAGTGTGGGCTCCGTTAACCGCCAGCCAGTCTGTCAGGTGCTGCGCCGTTTGGATGAGGGCGTCGAGGGGCATGGTGTAGGGGTGAACCTCGGGAGGAGCTGGGATGTAGACCCAGGAGCTTAATTCCTGCTGCTTTTTGCCCGATAGCGTCGGATCATGCGGGTTGACAGCAAGGTCGATGGCGTGGGCGGCCTGCTCGGCAGGAATAAGGGCCTTCTTCAGGATGTGGTATGTCTTGCAGCGGACACTCGCTGGAGTTTTTTTATACTTCCTCCAGCAGGGCGTTAGGGACTGTGTCAGCCTGCAGGGCCGCTATGGCTCTCAACCCTGCCAGCCACTTCATTGGGTTCCCCTGTGTGAACGGTGGAGGATGGGGATCCGTTGCCGGCGCGGGGATGGGTGTGGAGGAGCGTGAGAGCCTTGGCGAGGGCAGCTCTGAGTCTGGTTCGTGGCTACGAGGGAGGGTCCTGCCCTCCTGAGTGGATGCTGGGAAGATCGTCCGTAAATGACGCTGGTGATTTTCATGGTCCCAAACGCTGGTTCGACCAGCATCACCTGGAGCCAAGACTGAGTCGGATGGGTTTAATGTCTCCAGGCGGGGACACTACTGTAAGAGGTGCAAAAAACGAGTGATTCTGCTTTATTCGAGATCCAGGGTTTTTAGCGGCAGACTGGTGCTGCAATGGCGACCTGATAATAATTAACAATAATTTACAGCGAGCAAGTCCTCCGTCCAATATGGATATAATCTTTTTGAGAACGGGCAAATGACAACAGGGAACAAAATACATACATAGGATTGAAAGTTCCGTGCACCTTTGCCAAACCACTTGTGGTAGTGGCACAGAAAACTTGCTCCGGGAACTCCATTTGTTGCTGACGGGTAGGTGGTACACCGTCAGTGCATCTCCTGGCAGCAGCGTTGACTTCCTTGCATTCCTGTTACTAGCACCTTCTTCATTTTCCTGCTTTGGACTTTCCACCCTCTCTTAAGAGTCGTTTCATAGTGCATCTGGCAAGTGTGGGCTTCTGTTAATCAAACATTTTTACTATGTTTGCCTTTCAGTGCTGAATGTCCATCAGGTGCTAAATTTTATATTCCATTGTATAATATTTCGTTTGGATGTTAAAGGGCATTACATAACTTCAAGCAGGGCATGGTGTAGGTGTGACTGTTTATCTACCAGTGTGGACCTCCGGAATGAGGAGGAGCCATTACCATTTGGTAGATCTCCGGGTAATTTCAAATGTAGTTCAATTCCTGCTGCATATTTTGCTGCCCAGTGATGCAGTAGATTCTGTGGTCTGGGAGTGAAAAGGTACCTCAATGAAACATTCATTATCATGATAACCCCATGACTGGCCTAGTATATTTTAGATCTTTCAGATCATGCCTGAAGCTTTGACTGGGAATGTGTGCTCTTTCAGGTGTGAAGATTTATAAAAGGAAATACCTGTAAGGAAATACCTGTACAGATGATTGTTTCAGTTGAATAATGGAATCCCCTCAAAAAATATAATAATATTACAGTAAACTTTTAATTGAATAACAGTCCTCTCATAATAATACAGTAAACTTTTCATTGTAACCTTATTCCCATATTTGTGATCTTCAAATGTTTCTAGATACTGTAATCTATTGTCTAAGACACATGATCATTTATAGCACATTGCATGCAATATCTGGACCCTCAGCGACCAATCAGTCACTTGCCTCCCAGTGAGGTGCACTGTAAGCATCCTTTCAGCCCCTAGCTGCAACCCCCTTCAGTCCTTTTACTGTACCTCCATTAATATTCTCTTTCTTCCATCTTACTTTCTACCCTCTCCTAATGAATTTTTTCATAGTGGAACTGTGAGGTTTTCTTCCTGTTACTTTCTACTCTCGATTTCCCTTTCAGCACTGAATGCCCTCTTAGGTCCCATTGCTTGGCCTGTGGCCTATATTTGATATTCCATTCCATTCCAGTCAATTGCCTCTCTTTTAGCTGGTATGTTGTAAATTCCCAGATTGGTTTCCCCTCACTGCAGGATTGCCAGTAATTATCATTATTCCCCAATCATTAAAATAGCTCATTCCTGTTACATTCTTTTCAGCCATTTTATTCCTTTTCATCTTTCATAAGAGATGAGAAGTTTGAGTTTTGCAGTCTGGCAGGTAGATAGCTAGCCACTTGTCTTATGAATCTCCAGCCTTGTAGCAAGCAGCTGTTAATGCTGAGTTATTACATCCTAATTTTTCTGAGAACAAGCTTCTCTGTATCTGTTAGCAATAATTCCTGTGTCTTTCTGGTGAGGTTCCTTTGTACAATACAGTATTTTGACATTTATTGTTTTGTTACTGCTGCTCACTGGTTTCTGCTAGATACAAAATTTCAGTGTCTGGAGGATATCTGAATACCACAAATGTGGATATATTAGTAATGAGTTTATGTGGAGAAATAGTTTGTCAAGAAAATGTACTGTGTTGTTAACTATGTTATGTAAATGGCTGTTTCTGTGTACACCTTTTTATTAGAGTTTTTAAAGTTTTATTTATTCTATAGGATATACGGTAATACAGAAATTCAGTTTCCAACCAGTCCTATAAGTTTCATGTTGAATTCTGTTATTGGGTTACTTATTTTATGTTCAAAACAGAGACTTCTGTTTTACATTAGCAAAATTTTATACCCTTATTTTTTTACATTAGACTAATTTCTCACACTTGTGGCTGAGAATCGTTACCTAAATCATCAGTGCTTTTTAGCTGTGTACCTCCTGCTGCAGAGTTTCACTAGGTGTTAGCTGCCAGCAAAGAAACAGGCTTTCAGTTTTTATGCCCTCAGCTTGTGCTTTCAATGTGTTTATGTTCAGTGCAGCTTATTGTTGATTCTTAATGTCTACATTTTCAGTTATGATTGAATTTAATTGTAGTCTGTGTTTTAAATTATTTGAATCATCAGTTTCACCAGACTGTGACAGTGGTCTTACTACTGTATGTGTTAGTAGTCATTATGTTTTACTTAATTTTGCATTTTTTGGTGGTTATGTCTGTTGCATTTTGGAAAGATATACATCAAGTTTTTGCAGTTGTCTAGTTCTATGAAGAGGATGGGTATCTATGGCCTACAAGAAGAAAAAGGTTTGATGGGAAGGGATTAAAAAGAATCGGAAGAATCCTGAAAGGAAGGTTAAGTGCTGAATGTTTTTTTATATGCAAATTTTGACAATGAGCTTAGGATAATAATGATAGATATATTTTGTGGTTCAGCATTGCAGCTTAATGTGATATGTTTTAGCAGTTATTTTTTTTATTACCAGTAAAACTTAATGAGATTTTAGTGAAAGACAACAGCCAACGTTCGTCCATCTCTTCCCTAAGAACTGACAGGAAACTAGATGAAATGATTGAATTAACTGCTGTTACTGCCAGTATCTTCAGATAATGTTTAACTTTTAAACTGATGATGATAACTAAAATTATTGTACTGAATCCACCACTGTAGTCCTGGAATAACTTTGATAGTATGGGTGGGAAAGTGTTTGTAATTTCATCAATTACTTAGAATAGTGTGGCCAAATGTCATTACCCAGATCTGACAGTGACGATGTAAAGAGGTCAGCTCATACACAGGATGCCCAGAGTATGCTGATTTATTGCCGAGATTTGATTCATTTTTGATATTGTGCGGATGGAAAAGTGCCTATGATGGTAGGACAGGTGGTAACCTGGACCAGGTAATACAGGTGATACCAGTAACACACAAGCACGTGATGGTGAGGGTGCTCTGTGATTGGCTACCAACCTAACCGGTTGAACCAAGGCAGAGAAGCATGGATTGTACTAATGCAGGCTGTACAATGTGCTAAAGTTTAAAGTTAGTAATTTACAAGGAATGAGCATTCGACAGGCAAGAAAGGGACAAGGCAGGTTAGTAGCCAATGAGTTTGTTGACTAATTGACAGTGCCAAAAGACAATGAGTGATGAGGACATGATGCGATGTTGAAGATGCAGGACAAGGTGTACTGTCATCAATAGAACCCAAAAACATTTATGTAGCATCAAACATGACCCCAAATTGAGTTTGACATGTTGGAATGCCAGACATCTTGATATATAATAACCTTTTGTAATATTGAGATGCCTGTCTACTAAAGATAGCAGAGGTGACGGATTGACACTGAAGGAGTTTTTGATGGTCTGTTTAATGGAGATAGGACATTTAAGGAAGATTTACACCTCTAAGAATAGCAAACTTTGTCATCTTTTGGGGCTGCAAGTTGTGGTATCATTGATGGTTGTCAGCCAAATTTATACAGATAAGTCTGAGGATAGATTATTAGATTCAACCACTGTAATTACTAATAAGATAAACACAGTCATCCCTAACAGGACTAAATGGTTGTCTTGCCCAATGATTGGCTTTTAAACCTAAATTTTATAATACAATCTAATCCTATTCACTCATCTTGGGAATAAGTGCTAACATTTGTCTCTTGATTAGAAAAGGTATGAGTTTGTAGTTCACATGCAAGAAGGCAAGGACTTGTACAGAGTAATTGCTGAATGGTACGAATTAGTTTCTCCCGGTGGTATCACAAGTATGGCCAACATAAGTGAAATAGAGGCAGCAGCATTCACACTTCCTATGTAAACCTGCAAAAGTTTCAAATTAAAAATATGTCATTACTGAAAATACTATAACACTGTAAATACTGTACTACTACACGTTTTTCAGTTCACTGACAAGCCTTCATCTGCAAAGACAGTTTTGTAGACCATCACAGCCTTTCTTGGATACTCATTATTGGGAACAGTTTTGTCAATACTGTACAGTAATTTTATTGACCTTCCAGATGCCTGCTTTTCTGTCATCTGGTCTCTATGTCTTTTATTTGTTATTCTGTTATGGTTTTGGCCCTGTATATTATCAAAATTTGCAGTCATCCATTAGTCTGACTTGTAAATAATTGTTGTTTGCAGTTATGGTCCAACATATTTGCTAAGAATGTATGTAATTTATATACTGTGCTATAATTTTAAATAGTGAAGTTTTTATCAAAATGTATAATAATACTCCTTAAACCTATAATAATGCTATTTAAAGCTCCTGCTTATTCCATAAGTGGATGTGACAGCTAAACAGATGTATGCATAGGAGTCAGCATGTTAAGCAGAATAGGCCTTAAGTTGCTCTTTATACTTTATTCATGATGGTAAAATTCAGTCACAGCTTTTTGTCACCTCTTCTGACTGTAACATTAGGTAGCTTTCAAGGTATCTAGCTGTGCTGTTTGTTTACTTGGTGAAGGGACACTTCCATAAATGCCCTCCTTGACTTCCCATTCACTACTATCTTTCAAGTTAGAATGTAAGATAAGGCCGTATGGCAATAATACATTGTTATTAACTGAGATTTTTTCAAAACAAAATTCATTTTATAACACAAACCAATCCATTCAGTCTCTGGAAAGAAATGATAGTAAACAGATTGGTGCATATAGTTAGTTCTGAACATACCCACTTCAAAACCCTGGGTAGCCAGCAGCAGGGTAATCACTTTCCTATTGCCTGACAAATAACTGTAAAAAAAGTGGGAACTTATATTGTGGAAAATTGTTAAAAATTTGTTTCATAATAAATAAGTTATTGATAATAGCCTGAATTGCGGCATAGGTGGGAAATATCCAGCTCTGAATGAGAACCAGGGATGGCATACATATAGAACTCCTAGAATTTAGTGAGCAATAGATCCTGTGCCACTAAAATGTAACAAGGAGTTGCATTTGTATCACAGAAACCCCGGTATATGAGAAAGATTCAAATATTGTAACTATATACACTGCATTTTAGTCCATCTTTCACTCTTTCTCATCAGAGAAAAAAGGTGACTAGAAGAGTCTTACACTGCCATAGAGTGCTTCCTTGTAAGATGCCACAATAAGTATAAAGGGTGAGGACTGGAAACATAATGGTGATGAATCAACTGGATTGTGAACCTCAACCAAAGCAGGTTCTCTACCTGTCCCTCTGCTAACACACAAATCGTACCATCTGTGTGTCAAATTTATCAGATAAAAACTTGCAATATTTATTTTGACACCTTCATACACCAAGACCAAGTTAATATCAAGTTAAGCAATGGAGCAGAAAGCTCTGGTGTTGTTGATTAGAACTGCTTCTCCATTTAACATTTTACTGTAGGCCATTGAAACAGCTTGTCTAAGCTAGAATGAGATAATGTGTTTAGTTACTTGGTTATTGACACATTTCATTGAGATAAAAAGTCTAGAGGTTTCTTAATTTGAGTCTAAGGTCATATTAAGTTGGTTTTAATGGGAACATAAGGCTCTGACAGCACAGCCTTCTTAGCAAAACACTGCTTCTTGGCACAGGTCTGCTGTCTAGTTATGGCTGTGTCTGCTGCCATGGCCATGATTATGGGAATAGTAACTGAAGTGATTTCAGTTACTGTGCTCTTAGGATTTGCTAGCATGATTATAATTTCTCCTTGCGAAGTGGAAGAGTCCATCATTTCCCAGTGCTCCTTCAAGATGGCCAAGAAGGGCCCCTAGCATATTTCCAGCTGATGTTCTCAAGCAAAGACTGGAGATGTTCTTAAAAAAGAGAACATTAAAACTATATACAGTAAACTGAATCCTTTATGCCTCCTATTTGTCTACATTTGGAAAGGGGAGGAATGGCACTGGGTTTGCTTTGGTGGGAGGCAGTTTGCACAGATGACAGATCATCTAAAGAAAGCATCTAAGAAACTAAAGCAAAAATCTCAATGGCTGAAGAAATCTTTATAGCCAAATTCTTAGGGTCCTTTGTATGTGCCTGCTAGAAAGATACTTCTCCCATTGGCTGTTACATAGATCATGGACTAAGGTTGTCTCACTAAATGATATGAAAATGATGATGAAAATGAGTGAATTAAGTTAATCATCTGCAAGAAAATCTTGTAATTCTGAGGAAAACATCACGAGGTGATCAGGAGGACACATGCTTGCACATGATGGTTTACTGCTTTTTTTTTTTTTTAACATGGATTGAGTAACTGGGGAAATTCATAGACTATAAAAATTTAGAATGTTATGAGTAATAGGTTTGTTTTGAAACAAATGAAGCATATTTTCAACACAGACTTGATTAACAATAGTGTAGAAATTAATTTGCATCTTAGATATCTGTTGTAATTTTGCCATGAAAGTGATATCCGAAATTGTACTATCATATAGCTTTGAGGCATTGTTATTTCAGCTGCGGACTTTAAACTTATATATTCCTTTTGTAGTTGTACTTCTGGAATTGCAGATAATGAAGAATGTTCTAGTTTCAGTTTCAGCATGTCTGAAAAAAATAACTTATCTGATTATGGTTACCAAAAGTAACTTTCTCTGGTTTAATTTACTCAGTTCACTGATGCCCACTGCCTTCAGAACAATATACTCGAAACGCAATACATGAAATTATTTCTTCTTTTCCTTTTCAGCATTGCCTATTCTAGATGGTGAAGAAGAACATCTGGAGGATTAAGGAGTTTGTGGTCAAAATGAGGCCTGAAACCATCAAGCAAAAAAATGGTTCTCTTTCGATCAAGCACTCATTGGTTTTTCAATTTTTTATTCCCATGGATACTATTGTTTACTGTGTAGATTGATAAGGATATTGTGAGCATTGGTATCAAAGCTGTGCCAAACGACTAAATGTGGAAAAATTCATTTTAGAGAGATTGTTCAGTAACATTTTTTATTTTAGAGAGACTGTTCAATAACAGTCTTGAAAAGACCAAAGATATAGCATAAAAATATTAACCCCCACATAGTTCTGCTTTATGAAAAATATATGAAAGCTGCTGTGCCTTGCTTCTTCAGTGATCTTGCTGACTGTAGGGAAGCTCTTGAACAAACTGGAATGGCAGTTGTAGAACTCTATTTCCAATAAAAATTTTGGTGTTAGGTATAGCATGATAGCTTGAAGGGGTGTTATGAAATCTTTGCTACATATATCGGTAAAAAAATGTTAAAGATTTTTTGTGTCACAACTCCATAATTCATAAATCTGCTCACGTAATCTTCAAATTTCATTAGACTCAACAGTGGAAGAATGACAGTCTCACAGCCCATATGCCACTCAGCCCTTTTCACACTATTTTTTGGTGTTTTTTAATAATTTTCAGCTGATTCAGTGAATTACTTTTATTCTGTGATTAGGGTTTTTTTTTTTGCTTCACTGTGTTGTGTTTATTGTTTATGCCAGCAGTCTTTATCTTCTTTGTGATTTTTACCCTTTCAATGCATTGTTTTTGTGTGTCCACTGTTTTTCATTGTTCCTCAGTGAATGTATAAAGGTCTTCCAGGTAAGGCCTGTCATGCTTTTCTTGTTTTCTCTTCGTAGGGAGATAGGGAGCAGCAGTGGCATAGTCAGTAGGTCCACCCAACCTTACTGTAAGACTTACTCTCAGTGATCAGTCGACAGTGGACATGCTTTCTTAAGAGGAGAATGCCTCATTTCCAGACTACACGAGTTGAGGAAAATTACCGATTGGTACCTGAGGGTCCAGGTGGGATATGTTGTGTGCTATGAGATTTCCACTCTTCTTCTTTATGTCAGACAAAAGATTAGTGAGTCTTTGGACATCCCAAGACCAATGAATGTAGGCATATGTACGTGCACCGATACGTTTGTATGTTAAACTAGTTTTGTGTTATAAAATCTGATGTTCTATTGCTTTTTTTTTCTATTAGATCCAAATAAAACATTTTAATTTTAGCCAATGTATGTCGGAGCGGGGGGCTGTTGACATTTATAGTTCCAAGTTTGAAACTTCCTGCTTTTAAAAATTGGCTTTTCAGATAGGACATTTAATTTTAGTTTTTATTGATAATGAACTCAACATGTAATTTTTATGAGTAATGAAACACACACAAATAACTTTAGTCAAAAGCTCATGAAAACAGTAATTTTCAGAACAAAGATTCTGAAGACCAGATACCTCTTATCAGTTAGTTCCTAAGAAACAATATTTAGCCTTAGATTAAATTCTTAACAGAATATTTAGCGAAGCTTGTACATAGCACTAAGCTGAGATGAAAAAAAGTCATGAAGTAAAAGTTTTTACTGGATTACATTAAAACTGCAAACTCATATACCTCTCAGTGTTGTAAAATGACACCCAGTTATGCTATTTGTAAATGAGCGGGCGAGAATCAAGCATATTACGTCATGCTTTTAGTAGTTGAATCTAGTATGAAGATTCTCAAGACTATTATCAAATCATGGAGTAGTAAACTAGATAACTGTTCAGTAAATGTATGCAAGACAGTCCTGGAAAAATTACATTTTTTTTCTTTACTTTTATACCTTATAAAGACAATGATACAAGGTTCTTACTTTTTAGCCTCTTCATACAGGACTATTTAGCATCCGACCATCTTGGAGAGGTCTGGCAGTATTCTGCAATAATTTAAAGTGTTGGCTTATCTAGTCCCATATCCAAAGTTCCTGCCTGAGAATAATGACATCTTGACAAAAGAGATGCCATACAGGATTAAGTCTTTCTAAAAATTTGATAGAAGCCCCAAGGGCAATACTTCAGATCAGATATATATATATCTGTCCCTTGATCCAAGTTTGCAGCTCTGATTAATAAAGTGCAACTTAACACAGCTCCTTTTTTCTGTGACATCAGAGGAATATGGGTCTAGGAAGCCTTTTTGGAAGTAATTGAAGATGTGCCTATCAACCAAAGTGTAATGGTAATAAACCAATAGCTAAGAGTTTTATTATAAACTGCCAACCGGACTTTAGGTTAACAGACTATGCATTCGCATCACTGAGCCATGTGTCACGTAGGGCAAATCCTTTCATACATGTCCCTGTTTTCTGATTTTTCAAGAGTTTTACGATGTATACCTAATAGTAAGTTTCATTCCACGCCACGATTGCCTGCCTTTAGAGTGGCGAAGACGTGATAGTTTTCCCCTCAAAAGCTTACAAGCTCTGCCAAATGTGTAGCATTTAGTTCCAATACAATGTCTTTGTTATAGTACATAGTTCTTCCCTGGAGTTCTCGCTAGGGGCTCTTGAGGGCTGATGTCCTTTGATGTCAATATTGTTCTCTAGCATGATATTATCAATATATTTCTCACTAATATCGGAGTCTAAATGCTTTCCTTCATACCCACCTTGTGTATCATGTAACATTTATTGCTTTGGGACTCAAAGTTCAACTTTAGGATATAGTAATGCTTAGATTTTGTATGTGAACGTGATTTTTTATAGTTTTATAGATAAATCTCACGATTATTTGCATTTTTGGTGTCTTTATGTACAACAATAAAGCAACAAAGGCTTACCTGTAGTTTTTCTCCAGGACATCACCCTTGCAAGTAAGGGTTAGTTCCTTGATCCATACCTTAATGCCACGTCCGGATAGAATAGTCATCATCCAAACACCTGCCGCATCTTATCCAAGAGGTTTTGTCCCTGAAACCCATTTTGTGGAGTTTCAAGCGCACTCTAAGCATCCATGTTGAAGCTGTACTGAATCTTGTATATCATCTGCAGCAATCTTGAGGTAAGGTGTAACTGAAAAATTTGGAAAAGATAATGTTAGATACTGCTATAGCGCCAAAATCGTAAGTTGGGTTAAATGTAATGGGCCTAATTCATGAAGCCAGAAAATTGATGGAGACAATAGGCAGCAAACAAGGAGTGACAACTCACTCGTGGTGTTTGGGAACGATAGTTTTAGACCTTTTATCTTTTCCGTGGGAGATTTACAACTCTCACGGGCTGCCCGAAGAAGCATGAGCCCGTCCTGGTTCAAGGTAAACACGTTCTAATAAAAGAAATCGATTATTATCTTGTGTACTTGTTTTCATGCAAGAAAAACATATGCATATGTTATATTATTATTATTATTATTATTATTATTATTATTATTATTATTATTATTATTATTATTAAACATGCGCAAGCATTCATAAATACTGCTTTGAAGCCAAAAACTTGTGAAAAGGATAAAACACCGAGAAGACAAAGCAAATAAATAACCAGCAAATAAATTCATTCTCAAACTGTTTATATCACAATGTGTGTTATATGCTAGTCAGTTATATTTCCATACTTTTGACCAGTTTCTTGGTGTGCCAAATGATATATTCTTCATGGTAACTTGAGAGGTATTACTGGCGACTTCCAGCTTATTTTCACTGCACTACAATCTTACTATCTAGGTAACCCACTGACGGGGATTATGGCAGACCCAATTTATCTACAATGATTCAGCAGTAGCCATTTTGCCTGGCTCATTATGTCCCACGTGGTTGGAGAGGGCGCTTGACCACAAACCATAATTGCGAATGGTTAGTTTCTAGGCTACTTTAGCTCGTTTGTGAACTTTAAGCCTTGAAAATTCTTAATTAAGATGGGTATGAGACTAGTGGTTAGTGCTTAGTCACTAAATGACCTCTTCGCCCGTGAGTTTTTGCATGCCTTGGTAGTTTACTGCAAAGCCAGGCTTGATGGAGGATGTCCTATTCATATATGCAACAAAGAGAGGGGTGTCGCCAAAGTCGAGTGCAAATCCATAATAGCAAAGGGAGAGAGTGAAAGTGAAATAATATTAACATTCAAGTTAGTTACTGCATTCTTTTATATTAAGAGAGAAACATGAAATAAATGTTCGTTTGTCCTTGTAGAGACAGAATTATTCATACACGTGGTATTTGATAGGTTGATTACAATCTTCCAGTTCGATTAAGGAAGAAACCTTAAAAACAAAAGAGAAAAAACTAAAGCTGTTGGCCATGAAATAGACTTAATCTTGTGTTCAAATGAAATGCGCTTGCAACAAGAATGAGTTTCGTCCGCAGATTTTACTTTTGTTAATCTTTAAATAAGCTAATATATCCAGTAGTGAGATTCAGCCGAACCGCCTCACGGAATTTTATGAGTTCGGAGAATCGGCTAAATGTAACGACCAGTTGACCAACCGAATAGGCAGCTGTAAGTAGAGTGGAGCGCACTTTAACTCTTAACATAAATTTCATTAAGCATTACCAACAACAACAAAGTCGTTAGATTTCCGCGTCAAAAGCAACCTGAGGCAGTAATAGGTTGATGAACTGTGATAGTTTAATATCAAAGAACAATGAACAAGACAAAGTTCATGGGCTGATCAATTTGCTCGAGCCCAATTCGTGGAATACTGAGGAAGTAGTTGTACCTTGAAGAGCTGCTGAAGAAAATTTGGGGAATTTAGTATTAGTTTTCATCATGAAATTAGTATCAATGATTTTCGAGACTACATGGAAAATGTCTTACAAAATTCTAGCAACCCTGCGAAGGCCGAGGTTCCTCAAAGTGTACAAAAAGCTAAAAATTATCAATGCTATTGCTGTCAGTTCTGCCGAGGCAGAAAGAGAGTTTTCAAGAATGAATATCATATATTCAGATAA